>NW_026591597.1:4493508-4593840 GCF_907164565.1 Psammomys obesus | reverse complement strand
TTCTTCTTCTTCTTCTTCTTCTTCTTCTTCTTCTTCTTCTTCTTCTTCTTCTTCTTCTTCTTCTTCTTCTTCTTCTTCTTCTTCCTATACTCTGTTTCAAAAACATAGGTTAGGAGAATGGCTGAGAAGTTGGAAAAATTATGTGTGGAAACACAGAGGGAGTAAGAAGCACCAGAAAAAGGAAAAGGGGGAAGGGGGAGGGCTCAGTCTCAGTGGTTAAGCAAGAGAGCTGGAGTTTCTGATAGGGGGGAAGAGGAAAAGAAACTTCCAGAGAGCAATAGGCTCAGACAAAAGCTTTAAAGGTAGGAGAAGTACAGTATGATGAAACAGCCCCTTTTGAGAGAAAGGGTTAATATTTTTTTTCAAGAGATTTATTTGCAAAGAGTAGATGCTGATATTTTGATCTTGAATTGGCAGAGGTGTTAATGGTTTTTTTTATTAATTACACTTTATTCACTTTGTATCCCCCCATAAGCCCCTCCCTCCTCCCCTCCCAATCCCACCCTCCCTTCCCCTTCTTCAGGCATGACCCTCCCCAAGTCCACTGATAGGGGACGTCCTCCTCTCCTTCCTTCTGATCTTAGTCTATCAGATCTCATCAGGAATGGCTGCATTGTCATCTTCTTGGCCTGGTAAGGCTGCTCTCCCCCTCCCCCCCCCCCCCCCCGCCAGGGGGAGGTGATCAAAGAGCAGGCCAATCAGATTATGTCAGAAGCAATCCCTCTTCCCATTACTATGTAACCCTCTTGGACACTAAACTGCCATGGGCTACATCTGTGCAGGGGTTCTAGGTTATCTCCATGCATGGTACTTGGTTGGAGTATGAGTCTCTGGAAGTTCCCTGTGTTCAAATTTTCTGGTTCTGTTGCTCTCCTTGTGGAGTTCCTGTCATCTCCAGATCTTATTATTTCCCACTTCTTACATAAGATTCCATGCACACTGCCCAACAGTTGGCGATAAGTCTCAGCATCTGCTTCGATAGTCTGCAGGGCAGAGGCTTTCAGAGGCCCTCTGTGGCAGGTTCCTAGCTTGTTTCCTGTTTTCTTCTTAAACCTGCTGCGCTGCCAGAGTAGGTGGAGGGGCAAGCCAGGATTACAAGATCACCACCATCAGCTTTTTTTTAGTAGTCGTACAGTATGCCTGCCAACTGTGGGTAACAAGGTTATGGTAAATTAGAATGGCATTCTATGGAAGTGATAGGTCTAAGCCAATTTAAAGATCCTATGATTTCATACGGGATACACTTGCCTTGTGTGAAACAAATTCTAGGTAACTGGGCTACTCAAAATAGAATTATCTTCCAAGACTGGAAGGGATTGATGGCAGCTGTACTAGAAGCTGATCCTCAGTTGAAATTGTTAACATGATGAAGGGAATAAGTACAGATATTGAACAGCAAAATAGAGCAAGGGGAATGAATATAGTAAAGGGTCAGTTGCTAGGTGAAAGGCAGTACTATGATAAACAAGAACAGATTCACTGTGATGATAGCACTACAGAACAATGTAGATTAGCAGTTTTAAGGACTTGGGACAAAGTTGAGGAGCCGGGGGGAAAATTCCACATCATTTATAAAGATTATATGAGGCTTTGGAGAAGACTTCACTGTTTTGTTTTTTTTTTTACCAAGATTAGTCTCAGCTGTGAATAAAGGTATTTCAGACACAGGACAGGTGTTGACAGAGATGTTGGCTATGAAATTGCAAATATCAAATGTAAGAATGTTATTAGGTCAGTAAAGGCACAGGCAGCACCTATGGATGAGTAGATAAGCGATACAACTGATATTAGTTCTACTGTGTACCATGCTAATATCAAGGCCAAGCTATAGCTAGAGATCTCTGATATCAAAATGTCTTGTGCTTCAATTGTGGGAAGTACAGTCATTTACAGAGATTGTGACCAAGCCACTAAAGGTTTCAGATCTCAAAATACTTGGTGCTTTAATTGTGGGAAACTTGGTCATTTGAAAAAAAAAAAAAACTGTGAAGAAGGCATCTCCGAGTTTGTCTTTCTCCCTGTGTCCTGGTAGGGAAGTCCCATCAGGGGGAAGCAATCAAAAAGCAAGCAACATAGTCCATGTCAGAGATATCCCCCACTCCCCTAACTAGTTGGCTGAAATGAAACCTAAGATGCCAATCGGACTTATTCTTCTTGAGGGATCAGTATTGTAGTATGTCTATCCTGTAGTATATTACTAAAATCCACTTAGAAGTGACTATGTACCATGTGTGTCTTTATGGGTCTGTGTTACCTTACTCAAGACAATCTTTTTTAGTTCCATCCTTTTGCCTGCAAATTTCATGATTTCCTTATTTTTAATGGCTGAGTAGTATTCCATTGTGTAAATGTACCATATTTTATTTATTCTTCAGTTAACAGACGTCCAGGTTGTTTCCAGTTTCTGGCTATTATGAATAAAGCAGCTATGAACATGGTTGAGTAAATGTCCTTGTTGTATGGTAGAGTATCTTTCAGGTGTGTGTAATCTGCCCAAGTAATTGGTGAGTTCATTTGTCTTTTCAAAAAAAATCATGTGTATTTCATTCATTTGTTTTATAGATCTTAATCTCCTTTTTAAAAATAAAAATAAAATCTGCCCTGGTGTTTGCTAGTTTTTTTCATATTGCTTTACAGTTTCAAATATTGTTGGGTTGATTTTCTTTTGCTCTTTTAAATGTTTAGGAAATACCATCAGGCTTTTTAAAAGTATCTTGTTATGTTTAGATGTAGACATTTGTTGCTATAAGTATCATTCTCAGGCCTGCTTCTGCTGTCTTGTGAGTTTTATTTTCTTGTATTTACATTTATGCTTGTTTCAACATATTTGAACAGAATATATTATATGTCTAATATCCACTTATATGTGAGTGCAAACCATGTGTGTCTTTCTGCTTAATATAGGACAAACATACTAAAACCTGTATACCTAAGGAAGCTGGGCAAGAAGGAGGACCCTGGTTAAGATGATCAATCCTCATTCAGAAAGGCAAATAGGACAGACATCAGAAGAGGGAGAAAACAGGAAACAGGACAGAAGCCTACCGCAGAGGACCTCTGAAAGACTACCCAGTAGGGTATCAAAGCAGATGCTTAGACTTACAGTCAAACTTTGGGCAGAGTGCAAGGAATCTTATGAAAGAAGGGGGAGATAGAAAGACCTGGAGAGGACAGTAGCTCTACATAGGATATGAAGAGTTTTATGAGCACTGCAAGATTATGACATTAGGCAACAGCTACCCTCTCAAGTGATATCTAATCACAGCAGTTCTGGATGGTTATGGGAAGGTGAGTTAAATACTTTCAACAAAGTACAGCTACTGTCTAAATTTTAGTTTGTTTTTAAACTTGGTTTCAAACTATGAGAGTAATGGGAAATTCTAGTCACTAAAATTTACAACATCCAGATGAATAGTGTGTTCAGGGACTCTCTCTTTCATTCTCTCCTCAACAAATAAAAATTCACCTTCCCCATATGGGGATCAAGGGTGTGAATCCTGGGACAAGTGATTTTATTAAATTTCTTTGCTATTTTTACAGGGCTCTAAGATTACAAGGTTCCATTCTGACCTTTGCTGCTGGATTTCAGCATTCTCTCATCATCACTCACTTGAAAATGAGCTCTCTCTCTAAAATCAATCAGTCAAACAAATAAACAACAACAACACATAATGAGAGGAGTAAAAAAGAAGAAAATATTGAGCTTTAGAAAAGTTTGAATATATTTGGTTTTCCAGTCTTTAAGAGTTGTGCACCTATATTTGTTACAATAAAATTCTAATAGTAAAATGTTTTGAAAAGAGGTCTCTAGCTATTGCTCTGTTCTTTCTTTGTGGAGGAGGAATTACATCCTGGTTATCTGTGTTTGACCAATAAAGTTATAATCCCAGAGATATCCTGAGTTGTTTTTTGTTTGTTTGTTTGTTTATTTTATTTATTTATTTATTTATTTTTGTCAGTTGTGGGTCTAGGTGTGAACATTTTCTTTCTATCCAATTCCCTTCGGAGTTTTCACATTCTGTTGCAGTGAGAAATGCTCTCTTAAGGAAATATCACTTTTGCTGGGCTTTGCAATTCCTGAGTTTCCCCTTTGCTACTGAATTATAGTTCTGTATGATTTAACTTGTCAGAGACATGGCACAAAGGAAATCCTATAGTATCCATGTTGTTTTACTTACCTCAAGCTTATATTTGTATAAGAGAATCTGTCAAACCTAAAATCGTCTTAATTTAGCTCTTAAGTGTATGATAAGAATGAGTTTTATTGTGTTTGCCTAAGTAGTTGTTTGCATGCATGGCCAATACCATAGATTTGTCTATAAAAGTCTTTGGCTTACTAAATAATTCTGTAAAATAATAGCATTTCCCATTTATTAATAGTGAAACTGACTATAACGCAATTTGATTTGTGCTTAAATAACTCATCGATCTCAACCCACTATGACTCACCAGAATTACTTCAATATCTATCTTGATTCATCAGAACTAGTTTAAAAAAAATGATGTAAGCCCCTCAGAGAGGTTGATATTGGGGAATGAATGTAAAATGCTAATTAGGAAGGCAGACGGGTAATGCAGATGAGAACAGAAATTAAATGTCACAAAGCAAAACTTTCTAAGTTTAGAGATGGGAACATTTACATTTAATATGACTCCTTCCTGTGGCTCTTAAATACCTTCCCTAATCACTTCTTTCTTAATACCTGATTGCACTTGACTTTCTAGTGCACCTGAGTTGATTAGCAAACTCCCTTCATCAGGAAGGAAACATGTGTATGTGTGTGTTGTTTGGGAGGAGAGGCGCTGGAAGAGCTTCTACAAAAATAAAACATTTTTGTCAACTTAACTTTTAAGATAGAGTAAGTGAAAAATGGGGTGGGTGCAGCATGATAGAACTCCCCGTGGTATCTCTGAGATAACTCATTGACCTTTTCAATTTATTCTCACTGGAACATACCTAGAATGGAGTTCTCTACTGCAGTAGCAGTGGTACTAGTCTTAGTGGGATTTTTCATGAGTGTCTCCAGGCAAGGAAAGCATTATTTTTGAAGAAAATAAATCTCCCTGAAGAATCCTTAAGTAATTTACCAAACTTTAATCAGCCTTTTATTGTGTTTCACATAAGTTCTGCTACTTTATTACCTCAGTCATAAATATACATTAAATTTTATTTTAAAAGTCACAGGGGATACTCTGAATTAGAAACAATTCTTGGTGCTTAATAGACTTTGAGTTCTTTGATTGCACTAAAAATGCTACTCTGAAGCTTTGTTTAAAGACCTAAATGTTTGCTCACAGCATATTGTTCAGAAATAAATTCTGAAACATTTTCTGTGTGAAGAATTACTTCGTTTTGAAAGTATTTCCGATTGTCTGGAGTATTTTAGATTCTTCTGTGAGTAGATATTTACATATAGAAAAATGCCCTCCCCCAAGCATACCACGGTACCACAAAGAGTTTTTAATGTCACCCAATCCTCAATATATTATCAGAATCTAAAGTTCATTCTTATTGCTGTACCGAGACACTGGGAGAAAAGACTTGGTGGAAGGAAATGTATTTATAGTTATGGCCAGAACTAATGAAAGAAAAAATTGTCAATCTCTCCCCATTGCCTTGTAGCTTAACACTTTATATAAGAAAAGAAGAGCCAGGAAATATGCACACATATATTTAGATGTGAGAAGAGTCTTTTTTTCTCTCTCTCTCCCCTGGGAGATTAGCCCCTCTGGCACCAAACTTCAGTGAGTGCTCTGTTCTGAGCCCTGTCCTAAGGCTAGTGTTAGCCATTGCCTGCCATAAACCTGTGCTTTTTCTGTGCATTAGTATGCTGCAAGTCTCATTTTGTTGTTGTTGTTGTTTTTGTTTTATGTTACTTACCACACTGAGGAAAGACACAAGATTGGTTACTGATGTAAAAGATGATTGATTATTCAGTCTTGTGAAGAACAAGGAAGGGAAAAAGGATTATTTTAATAGAAATGGATCCATCCAAATACATCGGTTAGTTATAGACCAGACACCTATTATAACTTTCTTTACTTGTAAATGCTCACAATTTATAATCTCTGGGGGATATTTTACTATTTAAGAACAGACTTGAGGTATAGAGAGATGGTTCAGTGGGCTTTGGAGCTCAACACCAGGCCTCACAATCTGAGTTTGATCCCTGAAACTCACAAGGTGGAAGGTGAGACCAATTTCCACAAGTTTTCGTCTGACCTTCACACACATAACACACACACACACACACTATGTCACCCCCACACAAATCTATATTTACATATGTATATGTATATATACATATATATAAATAGAGATTGATATAGCAAGAGATAGAAGAGATAGATAATGGATAGTTGATAGATAAATTGAGATAACTAGATAGACAAACAGATAAATGAGAGGTAGTTAGATAAATGTAATTTAACATTTAAACAAAATGTACTTTCTTTTTTTGGATTTTAATTTTTAATCGTGTGTTTGTGTGTGTCTGTGTGGCGGTACTGAGTGCAGTACCCACAGAGTCTAGAAGCAAGCGTTGGATACCCTGGAGGTGGTGACACAGAAGGATCTCTGAATTTCCCACATGGGTACTGGAACGAAACTCTGGTCCTCTGCAGGAGCAGCAATGGCTCTCAACCACTGAGCCGTCTATTTATTCCTCAGCCATTATTCTCTAGTGTGGTTTTAAGGTCACAGTAAATGTGAGAGAAAGGCTCCCAGATTTTTCTCTATGCTCTGGCTCAAATTCAGGCCCAATGATCCTTCCTATTGGCATTCTTAAGCAGAACAGTACCATTGATATGAGCAGTAGAAATATGACGCTAACACATCATCATCACTCAAACTTCTAGTTTTCATTAGAATTTGTTACACATGGCATGCTTTAGAGTTTAGGCAATATGTTTTACACAGCATTGTCACTGCCCTAAAAATTCTCCATGTTCTGCCCATCATTTCTTTCTCTAAGCCTTTGGTAATTACTTGTTATCTTAAAAATTTTACTCATTGCTTTGATGTTTCCATAATGATAAATATTTGGAATCATATAAAATGTAGCCCATTAAATTGGCCTATTTCACTTTGTGTGCTTGTGGGGGGGGGCATGCAAAAGTACTTGCAGAAGTCAGAACATCTTATCAAGTTAGAGTTATAGGCAGTTGTGAGCTGCCAGTTGTGGGTGTTAGAAACCAAACTCTCGGCTTCCTAAAGAGCATCAAGTGCTCTTAGCCAGTGGGAGATCTTTTTTTTTTTTTAATTAAATTTTTAGGTTTTTTTTTAATGTTAATTACAGTTTACTTTGTATCCCAGCTGTAGCACCCTCCCCAATTCCTCCCAATCCCACCTTCCCTCCCTCAGCTCCTCCCATTCCCCTCTCCAAGTCCACTGATAGGGGAGGTCCCCCTCCCCTTCCATGTGACCCTAGCATATCAGGTCTCAATAGGACTTGCTGCATTGTTCTCCTCTGTGGCCTGGTAAGGCTACTCCCCCATCAGGGGCAGGTGATCAAAGAGCCAGCCACTGAGTTCATGTCAGAGACAGTCCCTGTTCCCATTACTAGGGAACCCACTTGGACATTGAGCTACCATGGGCTACATCTGTGCAGTCGTTCTAGGCTATATCCATGAATGGTCCTTGGTTGGAGTATCAGTCTCAGAAGACCCCTGTGACCAGATATTTTGGTTCTGTTGCTCTCCTTGTAGAGCTCCTGAGATCTTTTAAGTTCTCAGTTCTCCTTCTTACTTGTCAATTCCATTTCATTAGTAACAAACAGAATCTCCATTTCTATTACTCAATGGAAATAAGTGATTTCAGTATTAATGAATGATGGTGTATAAAACCCAGGGCTTAATGCATACTAAACAACTACTCTATCTGCATATCCTGAAATTAGGAGTACCTATTTTTTGTTATTGTTTCTTAATTTATTTTTATGATTTGGTGGTCTGTGGAATTTTGAACAATATAGGCGAAAGGTCACATGAAATCTCAGCTTTTGTTATGGGTAACTGAGCCTTGACTGTTACTGGGAAAATGGTTTGCACATATCTCCACTCCTTAGATTTTTCCAGGTTTCTTTTATACACAATGTTTATGAAATTTGGACCAGTACGTATTCAAAATTTCATAATCTATACCTGTCTGATATATATTGCCACAGTCGGTTTCTTCTGAAAGTTTAATACTGCTCCGAAAATAGATTTATTATATAATATTAACCATGGTGCAAGAAAATCCCAAAGTTCTTAATCTCTTAGCCGCAAAGCAGAAGCAACATTCATAGTGTTTATTGGAAATAACATATTAGTTAAAACAATAATCTTTTTCTTTGGCTAATGTATGTGTCTAGATAAATTCACAATGATTTGTTACTAAATTTTTATTTCCAGGAAAATTACTACATGTGCTATTGAATTATTTTTTTTTTGCTAATTAAGTGTAAGCTTTAAAAAACAATATTATATGTGATAAACAGTGCAGTGCTTGATGAACTTGATGGGATTTATAATCACCCAGGAGACAAGTCTAGATGTGTGTCCATGAGGGCATTTTTCAAGTAAGTTAACAAAGGAAAGAAAAATCAAGCTGAATGCAGGCAGCACCATCCTATAGACTCAGATTTCAGAGGGAATAAAATGGAGAGTATGAAAAAACAAATCCCTCTTTTATTCTCAACCATAGAGTCAGTGATGAGCTGCCCCATGCTCTAGCTGCTGTACATCCTCTGTCATGATAACTGTACCCTTAAGCTGAAAATCACAGAAATAAGTAACAACAAGGTGGACCATTCAAGAGGCTGTTTTGAGAAGTGAAACCAAATTTGCTAGAATGAGATCAAGTCTCCATGTTGGAAGGTAAATGGAAAATGAGTGCAAAAATATACATGGTATGGACAGAAATTAAAATTTTAATTGTGAGTGTTGTTATTTGTTTTCTTTACCATAACATGCCATGAATGATAAAATGAAGATCAATAAAGTCACACTATCTCTTTGTTAATACAGAGGGCTGAATTAATTCACAATGAAGGCTAAAACTCCATATTTTTAGCCAGATTGAGTTCCATGTCTTTATTTTCCTGGGTTGGGTCTATTGACTGGTTTTGCTTAGTTTTTGATACTTACCTCTATGATGCTGTGAGGCTGATTTTACAGACCTATCAATGAAGATGTTGTAGTCACGATACCACCAAGTTTCTTTTGTCCTAATACTTTTTTTAAATTTTCTTTATTATTTTAGTGTCTGCCTACGGCCAAAATGTACCAGATGTATTTAGTTTCTATGAAACTGTATCAATAGTCTCAGTTTTTTCTCTTACCATTCTTGACAGTTCTTATTTCTAGACTGGTTGGTATGTTTATTCTGTTTGCCTTGAAGCCAAGACATGATATATTATATTACCTAAACAATTATAGAGCTTTAAGACCTTCAAAATATCTTTAAAATATAGATGAGGACTATAAACAGCCCACTTAAAAAGTCTATTTTCCTAAATGTGAGCCATTATTTAGTCAATTTGTTAAAGCACAAATTCCATTATACAGTTGATGGATTGTTAGTAATTACTTGGTTTTCTTCCCATCTGTCTAGGAAAGAGGTGCATGGAAAAATTAAAAATGAGTGTGTTATTTTAAAATACCTTTACAGAATTATATTAAACATTTACCAAGATACAATTTGATACTGTTGTAGTTCATACCATTTCTTTGTCTATCTGTCATTAAGACTCTTTGGATCAATATGGAAGACAGAGGTAGACCAAAGCCACATTGAAGCCCGATCTTCAACATTTTATTTGAACATCAGGTAAGTTGATACTGAAAATAATGAACTATTTATAAATCAAATGTTCATTGTGTACTGTAAAATTTTGGGGTGAGTTGGAATATGAGATAGTTATATAAAGATCAAATCAATTATCTACTGAGCTTAATTTCTTTACACTTGATAGCTTTAATTCAGAATCTAAATGGTGTTTTTTTTTTCCTTAGAGTCTAAAACATATTTCTAAAATAAGCCAAATACTTGTGTTTTCAGAGGACATCTGTCTATTTATATTTTAGTAGAGTAGCTTTTCCAAATATATTTTAAAGGATTTGTTGAAGATTTTATCCTGGATAGTCTCTTCTTTTCTTTCATCAAATAAATATTTCCCTATTACTTTGTACACTGAATACAGATTTACTACAAAAAAAAATGTATATAATTAAGGGAATACATAGTTTCACTTTCTCATTTAAAACATGATAAACAAGTGGATTCAGGAGATAGAGTGAAAAGAAAGAGGTGAGTTTGTGAACTACTTGTGGTTCTGTAGCTATGTAATAGTTGCAACAGCATACATTTTGAAAATGCTGTCTCACTTAGTCAAAGGAGAAGCTGGAGAGATACTCAGAGCTTTAGAGAATGCATTGCTTTTCTGGAGGACCTGAGTTCAATTCCCAGCACCCCGATCAGGAAGTCATAACCGTTCCAAGTCCAAGAGATCTGACAGCCTCTTCTGGACTCCACAGGCACTATATTCACATGCACACATCCACACACAGGTACACACATCATTTAACATATAAAAAAAATGAAACCTAAAATGAAGGTGAACAAGTCCTAAAAATGTGATGAAGGGTTGATTAACTGAATTTCTATTTTTCTATCCTTTCGCGGGAACAAGGAATATCAACACGTGACTGTTCTGACATGTTTCCAGAACGTTGTGTAAGTCTGACGACATGGAGACGCTTACATGAGCTGAGCTAGAAAATTCCGGTATTTGAAGGTCTCATACAGCTTTTTGTAATGCTATGCTTTGGATTTTCCATTATGAATGAGAGGATAAGCTCATTTGCATACACACGTGTGTGTTGGTTTCTGTCTAGTCATCTGTTAATGATTGCTTATATGTTTTTTAATTATTTATTTTTTATATTAATCACAGGTTATTTACTTTGTATCCCAGCCGTAGCCCCCTCCCTCCTTCCCTTCCAATCCCACTCTCCCTCCCTCATTTTCTCCCTGCCCCTTTCCAAGTCCACTAATAGGGGAGGGATTGCTTATATGTTAAACCTCTTATACATTAAACCTTGTCTCTGACTTCTTCTCAAAAGAATTTTAGCATTTTCAAAGTTCTGTCATTTAAAATGTAACTTTATATTTCCCAATCTACTATCCCTGTCAGCATCACTTTTCCTTATAAGGTCAAGTTTTCATCTTGTTCATCGAACACCCAGGGAATGATCATTGTCTTCTGCCCTTATTGTTTTGTTGAAACTGATATCAGCAGAGATGCAAACCATTCCATATGTTAAGTGATATGACCACCTTCATGCCTTACACTCACTTGACCTTTCTATACTGCTTGTCACTGTTGATAATGACTACTTCCTGCCTGGGATCTTCTTGGTTCCTGTCTCATCAGTCTCCCTGTTTTGTTTTTTGTTTGTTTTCTGTTTTTGTTTTTTTCTCTCTTGTTGTTGGTTCAGTCATTATTTTAAGTGTTGTGCTTTCTGAAGTTAACATGAAGCTTGTTTTTTGCTGGTCTTGATATCTATGGAATATCTTATTTGATCTCTGGGCCTATAATTCCATTAATTTTGAACTTCATGTCTGATATTTGCTCTTGGTAGTCTCCTATGTGACTGTCCTTGACAACCCACCTCAAATATTACCATTTTAATATTTAAAAACTTTTGATGAGTGGGTATCTCAGGTCCACACTAATATTCCTTGACATCTGATAATGTTTTCTTATCTGTGTAGTATGCATGATACCTACTTGGGGAACATTCACTGGACTCTTCAACTTGAGTTAAACATAGCTCTGCATGCTTCTATTACAACTCTTTTATTCATGATACGTACTCTGCTTCTGTGTCTGGATGTAAAGCTACTTGAGGGCCAAACATTTATGCTATGATTGACACAATTCTGCTGTACTGAATATCACCAATACATAGCACACAACAGCTATCATAGAATTACTTAATTAATGAATGGGAAAGAAATGGGATGATATACATCATTTATTGTAAGTCAACAGGAAATCATTGTCAATAGCAATGTGTCCATGTAACATTGGTTGACGTGTAGTAGGTTAGCTTATAGGAAATTTTATCTGACAAGAGGCACAAAAAATCGAGGTTTGTTAGGTAGATTTGTCTTGCAGTCATAGAACTCGCTATCTATCTATCCATCTATCTATCTATCTATCTATCTATCTATCTATCTATCTATCTCTCCTCTATCTATTTTTAGTGCAACTGAAGGAACCCCTATGTAGAAGTGAATAAAAAGGAAAAAGACTGACTGAAGCAAAATAAAATGATTTATTGGTTTTTTAAAACTAAAAAAACTCCAGGATAGTATATTATTAGCCACATGTAGAGACTCAGATGCTATCTTTCCAACATAACAGAAAGAGACTTCTATTGTGTTGGTATTATTCTCAAGCAAGCATTATCGTAAGAGCCATACATACAACAAAGTTGTTAAAATCAGCTTGTATTAGTCTGAGCTATATTATTCTACCCCCAAACTCTATTTAAATGCGGGAACCTAATTGTTCTTATTTACAAGTACTTGTTGCACACTATTCTTAACGTATAAGCACTGTCAGATAGGTTAATTTATATGAACTGGGGATCATAGGAGATGACTCCTAAATGAAATCTCTGTCACAAGTAGGCAGAGTTATTGACATTGTAAGGCAGAATTAATGATTAATCACTTAAATACCAGCCTTGTGTTTGATTTTCATGTCTTAACCCTGGGTTGGGGGAGCTTATAGACTCTCGTAAATCTCAAGCTAATCCTTTTACAAAGATGAATCGTGCTTTGGGGTCATTGTTGACCTTCCCTATCTATATCATCCAAAACTTCTGTTGACTTCTCATGTAAGTGAGAGCAAATGCTCAGATTTCTATCCAGGTATTTATAGAGACCACCTATTTTAAGGAAATGTAACTGACAACTTTTAGCTCATTTGTGGCACTTGAAATTTAAATTTCTACTCCCTTCTCCTAGCATTTTTAATCAAGTGGTTACATATTTATAACAACAATTGACATCATTGAAAATCTTGTGCCCAGAGTACAGTAGTACCTGCATATCTACTATAAAATTCTGGCCAAAAGCCTCAGTCCAGTTGGAGAAATTTCACTCTTGCATCCCAGATGCCTGTATATGTATTTAAGTAACACAAAGCCTCATACAAAACACTTCTTCCTCCCAAGGGAGAAAGGAATTATAATGCTGAAGAGGATGTGATCTTCTAGGTCATTTTAGTTGCAGAATTCTTATGTGTAATGCTGTGTTTTGAAAGATAAATAGGGTTTTCTGGAGGAAAAAAAGTAGCAATCTTTTTACCTTTCTGGTATAAACACGCATGTAAATACTCACACTCACACATAAGCTTACGAGTCAGAAAAGCAGCAAAATTTCTGGCATTTCTGAACCCACTGATTGCCATTTTTCTCAACTAACCATAAATTAATAACTATTTTAAGAAATGTAATTTTGAAACACTGTTTTAAATGTGTAACATGCTTAAGCTATAATTTTGTAGGGCATTTAGGTTAATGCTTATGCTAGTTTCAATCCAGTCTTGGAAAACAAGCTGTTTTAAAAAGGAATGGATACTTTGTTGCTTAGACTCTTCATGGTTTCCAAGAAGAATCAAGACCAGATTATATCTGTTGCTGGGGATTTTTTTGTAAATTCACAATAAAATGAAATATCAGGGAAACAGTCCTAGAAGTTTAACATTTTGTCCAATATCAGACACTGGGAAAATCCAAACAATCATTAGGACTTATTTCAAAAGTCTATATGCCACAAAATATGAAAACCTAAATGAAATGGACAATTTTCTTGATCGATTTGACTTACCAAAGCTGAATCAGGACTTACTTTCTTCATATGTAGTCTACCTTGACTATCATCAGTAAAGAAAGCAAGAAGTATTTTGTGGAACCTGAATACTTGAAGAGCCAATGAAAGTTGTTACTCTTTTATAAGAAGCTATTAAAGACTACAGATGCAAGTCTAAAGTGAAACCTTTCTTTATATTACTTAATTGCTATTTTCAAAACTATTTCAAAACCCACAGTATAAGAGTAAAACAGGTTACACGACAGTAACTAACAAAATCCCATGAACTCTACAGTATATTACAATAGGGATATTTTCCTTGCTCACCAAATACAGAACAGTATCTGAGAGCTTCTCCTGTCGCAATAAAACAGCATTCCTTAAGAGCAACTTGAGGAAAAAGCAGTTTACTTAAACTAACACTTGTGTGTAATGATCACTCACTGATCAAAGGTGTGTACTGAGACGAGGTCGTGGAGAAGTGCTGGTTATTGGCTTGATCCCCATAGCTTGCTCAGCCTGCTTTCTTATAGCACCAATAGCCCAGGTATGGCAGCACCCACAATGAGCTGTGCCCTCCTACATCAATCAGCAACCAAGAAAAAGCACCACAAGCTTGTTGATAGGCGGATTTAGTGGGGGATATTTTCTTAGTTAAGGTTCCTTCTTCCAAAATGACTCAGTTTGTGTCAAGTTGACAAACTATCCATCATGGTGACCATTGGAGCCTATGTGAACTCTATGTTTAATTTACCAAGCCAAGTGTTATTCGCAATGTGACATTATTGTCTCATCAACTATCTTCCCAGGGAGGAAAATACCTGGGCAGATTCAAACCTATGCTAACTGATTGAAAAAGCACCTGCTGCTTCCCTAAGGAATCTGTTTTCAGTTTCATGAGGTCCCATTTATTGATTGTTGATCTTAGAGCCTGTTCAGGAAGTTGTCCCCTGTGCCAATGAGTTCTAGAGTATTCCCCACTTTTTTTTCTAGCCGAATTAATGTGTCTGGTTTTATGTTGAGGTCTTTGATCCATTTGGACTTCAGTTTTGTGCAGGGTGATAAGTATGGATCTATTTTCATTTTTCTACATGTAGACATCCAGTTGGACCAGCACCATTTGTTGAAGATGCTATCTTTTTCCACTGTATGGTTTTGGCATCTTTATCAAAAATCAGGTGTCCATAAGTGTATGGGTTTATTTCTGGGTCTTCTGTTCGGTTCCATTGATCCACCATCCTGTTTCTATGCCAGTACCATGCAGTTTTTGTAACTGTTGCTCTATAGTACAGCTTAAGATCAGGGATGGAGATACCTCCAGAAGATCTTTTATTGTAGAGGATTGTTTTAGCAATTCTGGGTTTCTTTTAAAGACACCGTCATCAAAACAAAACAACTGCCTACAGATTGGGAAAGAATCTTCACTAACCCTTTATCTGACAAAGGGCTAATATCCAGCATATATAAAGAACTAAAGAAGCTGAAAAGCAGCAAACCAAGTAATCCTATTAAAAAATGGGGAACAGCTAAACAGAGAATTCTCTGTAGAGGAATATCAAATGGCAGCGAAACACTTAAAGAAATGCTCAACCTCATTAGCCATTAGGGAAATGCAAATCAAAACAACCCTGAAGTTTCACCTTACACCCATCAGAATGGCCAAGATGAAAAACTCAAGTGACAATACATGTTGGAGAGATTGTGGAAGAAAGGGAACCCTTCTCCACTGCTGGTGGGAATGTAAACTTGTACAACCACTCTGGAAATCTATTTGGCGCTTTCTTAGACAATTAGGAATAGCGCTTCCTCAAGATCCAGCCATACCACTCCTAGGCATATATCCAAAAGAGGCTCAAGTACACAATAAGGACATTTGCTCAACCATGTTTGTAACAGCCTTATTTGTAATAGCCAGAAGCTGGAAACAGCCCAGATGCCCCTCAATCGAAGAGTGGATGCAGAAATTGTGGTACATCTACACAATGGAGTATTACTCTGCAATGAAAAATAAGGAACTCATGCATTTGCAGGTAAATGGTGGGATCTGGAAAGGATCATCCTGAGTGAGCTGTTCCAGAAGCAGAAAGACACACACGGTATACACTCAACTCACTCATATAGACTTATAGGATCAACCTAAAACCTGTCCATCTAAAGAAACCAATCAAGAGAGAGGACCCTGACTAAAATGCTCAATCCCATCCTGAAAGGCAAAGAGGATGGACATCAGAAGAAGAAGAAAGCAGGAAACAACCTAGGAACCTGCCACAGAGGGCCTCTGAAAGGCTCTGCCCTGCAGACTATCAAAGCAGACGCTGAGATTTTTATGGCTAACTGTTGGGCAGAGTGCATGGAATCTTATATAAGAAGTGGGATATAGTAGGTTATGGAGAGGACAGGAACCTCATAAGGAGAGCACAGAACTAGAAGATTTCAACACAGGGGTCTTCCCAGAGACCCATAATCCAACCAAGCACCAGGCATGGGGATAACCTAGAACCCCTGTGCAGATGTAATCCATGGCAGTTTAGTGTCTAAGTGGGTTATATAGTAATGGGAAGAGGGACTGCCTCCAACACAATCTGATAGGCCTGTTCTTTGATCACCTCCCCCTGAGGGGAGAGCAGCCTTACCAGGCCACAGAAGATGACAATGCAGCCACTCCGGATGTGATCTGATAGACTAAGATCAGATGGAAGGAGAGGAGGACCTCCCCTACCAGTGGACTTGGGGAGGGGCATGCATAAAGAAGGGGAGGGAGGGTGGGATCGGAAGGGGAGGAGGGAGGGGCTTATGGGGGATACAAAGTGAATAAAATAATAATAATAATAATAATAATAATAATAATAAAAGAAAAAAGAATCTGTTTTCTGCAATCAGTCACTTACCTAACTTCCTTCAGTTGCACTAGGAAATGTTGATAACCACACTTAGGGGGTGCCACACTTCTGTCTCCCTAAGTTTTCCTTTCTGCAACGTGGATGTTTAATATACCAGATTGTCTAGGGTTTTTTTTTTTTTTTAACAAATGGATGACTGCTAAAAAATATGTAGAACTGTTGTATAACAAATGAAACAATAACTCTAATGTTTTTGTATTTATTTGTCACTACAAAATTATTAAAAGCAATATTTAGATATATTAATGGTCTTTCATCAGCTTAGACATCATCAGTTACGCCTGGCTGGCTGGCTAATGAGCCTGAGGGGCCAACCATTCTCTCTCCACTTACCAGTTCAGAGTATGCAAGCAATTGCCACAATTCATGTCTCCCCCCCATCCCCCATGGGTTCTGAGAATGAAATTCTGGTAGTCATGCTTCAAAGCAAGCATCCTACCAACTGAGATATCTCTCAAACCTTGAGCGTTATTCTGTTATTGGAAAGTGTTTAGCAAATTGTTTTCTTTGTGGGCTGTGTAGCAAGTTGCTTTGGGGACAATGATGATGAGTTTGCTATATTCAGTCTTAGCTTTTGGAAAAGTCAGAAGATTAAATCCATGATAGTAGCTCTTGGTCCTCTTGCTCTCTTGGTCCTTCCTCTCTATCAGGGTGCCCCCTCTCTCTTCTCCTTCTCTCTTTTTCCTTCTCTCTTTCTTTCCCCCATCATGTCCTGCTCTCCCTGCTCTCTCTTCTCTCTCCATATCTACCTAATTAAAAAAAAAATCCATGATAGTAGCTTAAAGTTATACTTGGAAGATGTGTTTGATGTGGACCTGTGAATGATATTATCCCTGGAAATATCTTTGATAGACTTGGAGAAAACAGACATCATAAAGTAAAGTTTTCTGAGCACATCCTCTCCATGCATGGTCTTTGGTTGGTGTGTCAGTCTCTGCAGGGGCCGCTGGGCTCAGATGGTTTAGCTTTGTTGGTCTCCTTGTGTAGCTCCTGTCTCCTCTAGGTCCTTCAACCACACCCCTTTTTCCATAAGACTCCCTGCACTCTACCCAAAGTCTCGCTGTGAGCCTCAGCATCTGCTTCAATCAGTAGCCAAGAGGCAGCTCAGTCTCTCCATGCATGGTCCTTGGTTGGTGCATCAGTTTTTGCAGAGGTCCTTGAGCTCAGATGTTTTAGCTTTGTTGGTCTCCTTGTGGAACTCCTGTCCCTTCCAGGTCCTTCTATCCATCCACCTTTTCCCATAAGACTCCCTGCACTGTACTCAAAGTTTGGCTATGAGTCTCAGCATCTGCTTCAATCAATTGCCAATAGGCAGCTCAGTATCCATGTGAGTTTCCAAGTAAGAGGAGCAGGGACTGCCTCTGTCATGAACTCAGTTGCCTCTCTGTGGTCACTCCTTTCTTGCGATGTGGCCTTGCCAGACTACAGAGGAAGAGGATCCAGGCAGTCCTGATGAGACTTGATAAGCTATGATCAGATGGCAGGGGAGGAGAACTCTCCCTTTCAGTGGACTAAGGAAATGAGATGGAGGAAGAGGGAGACATAGTGGAACAGAGAGGAGATGGTGGAGGAGGCTACAATCAGGATATAAAATGAATAAATTGTAAAAAATAAAAAAAAAATGCAAGGCCAACCACATGGTAGAAAAAAAATAAAGTTTTCAAAATAGTTAATAAATTATTGATAGGTTGTTTTTTGTTATGAAGCTACCTGGAGGAAAATAATGTATGTATATGTTTAGTAATAAAATTTAGTAAAAACATTCAATAATAAAATATTCTAGTCCATTTTTTAAATTAACTGTACGGCATTGTTCTATAACAAATGCATTCATTTTCAAATCAAATAATAATGTAAATTATGAAAAAGGAAATGTTGTTATAGATGTATCTGGCCAAAAGCAGAAAATCATAAGCTATTTATAGATATAAATGGATATGTATAGGAACCTATATGAGTAAGTGCTGAGATGGTTAAGAAAATATTATGTGTAATGTGTATT
This sequence comes from Psammomys obesus, assembly GCF_907164565.1. NCBI lineage: Eukaryota > Metazoa > Chordata > Mammalia > Rodentia > Muridae > Psammomys > Psammomys obesus. The sequence continues at coordinate 4,575,071 of NW_026591597.1, read as the reverse complement.
CCTACAATACTATGCAATGTGAGCAAAAATAATGAAGGATTCTCACTGTTTGCAGTGAGCTGTTTTTGCTGTTCATTTGGTAAAAGATTATAATAAAATTGAATCTTTTGCTTTAGTTCATCTCAAAACTGGAAAGAGTGAACAGCCACCTAATGCCATCTTCTTTGGAAGCAGCATGTTCTTGTATTTATTTTTTTTTTTTAAACAAAGCTCCATCTTACAAATTAAATGCTTCTAACATCTGTGGCATTGGAAAGGGCTTTCTACTCAGTGAAGCTAGATAGCACAAACCTCAATTTGTGCTTAATATAAACACATACCTGACGATGGAAACATGCTGTCATGTCGCAAGTATTAGCTGAGATATGTTGGTTGGCTTTTACACAGACACCTTCCTCATTACTTAGAAATATTAAATCAGCTTTTCATTGTGTTTACAGTCTTATACATATTGTTTTAATGATTGCTGTCCTAGTTGAATGCATATGGCTTTTTTCCTGACAATTGCTCTGTTATGAGAAAGAGAACATTGATATCTTGCCAGAGTCTAGCCCCTGGTGAGGTCAGAGCCTGAAGAAGGGTGGATTCCAGAGTGGCAAGGAAGGAGTGAGTCAGGCACTGGGATCAGGAGGAGTTTTACAGCCTGACTGACTGGCAGTCTGGGTACTTCTTTATTTCTACAGAATTCAGTAGGCAGGGATAGCTGCATGTTGTTCCAAAATACAGATCATAGCATTTTTGTTTCTGGACAAGTGTTTTAACTTCTGCTTTGTCAAAAGTTGAGTTGTTATGGATAAACCATGAGAGAACAGAATTTTCTTTTTTGTTTTTATTTATTTATTTATTTATCTATTTATTTATTTATTTATTTATTTTCCTTTTGAAAACCTTTCCTTTATTTCCAAAAAAATATCACTGTTTTTGTTTAATTTTTGACTGAATAATTTGCACTTTCTTGTGTTAAAAAAAAGTTTACAATCAAAAAAATAATGAACAATAATGACTATTCCTTTTTAGGGTGAAAACCACTTACCTAATACTTATGAAGCTCTACAGTGCAAAGGAGCAAGCTGAGCAAGAAAAAAATAAATGTAGAGTTCACTGAGAAAAGGAGAATTAGGAAGAGGAATGAAGCCATGTCCTTTATTCAAAGAGATAAGTGAATTAAAGAAAAGCTTGACATTAAATGGAATAAAGGGAGTGGTGACCTCAGGGCAAGACCACACCCAGATAAGCTTCCAACTTGTGAAAAGGAATTAAAGGAAAGTTTAGGGCCAGTTGTGGTGGTATGTTAATCCCAGCACTACCAAGGCTGAAGCAGGCAGATCTCTAAATTCAAGAGCAGTCTGGTCTACAGAGCAAGTTATTTTTTTATTATTACAATTTATTCACTTTGTATCCCAGCTGTAATCCCATCCTCATCCTTGCCCAATCCCACCTTCCCTCCCTCTTCTTCTCCCAGGCCCCTTCCCAAGTCCACTGATAGGGGAGGTCCTCCTCCTCTTCCATCAGACTCTACCCTACCACATTTTATCAGGACTGGCTACTTTGTCTTTCTCTGTGGCTTGGCAAGGTCACCCCTCCCCCTCAGGGGAAGGTGATCAAAGAGCTCCTGTCCCCTCCAGATCTTTCTATCTCCCCTCCCCCTCTCTCATAAGATTCCTTGCACTCTCTGCTTTGATACCCTACTGGGTAGAGTCTTTCAGAAGCCCTTTGTGGTAGGTTCCTGTCCTGTTCTCTGTTTTTCCCATTTTCCTATGACTATACTGTTTGCTTTTCTGAATGAGGATTGAGCATTTTACCCAGGATCCTCCTTTTTGCTTAGCTTCTTTAGGTGTACAGATTTTAGTATGTTTACCATATATTAGATGAGTGAGTCTATACCATGTGTGTCTTTCTGTTTCAGGGTTATCTCACTCAGGATGATATTTTATGATCATTTTCCCTCAATAGTCCCACAACCCAATTTTTAACAAGATTGTAGTTTCAAGGGCATATTGTTACCAAAGCATGACAGCCTATTTTCAGCCTAGTAGTTCTTGTGGTTTCAAGGACACTATACAGAAAGAAAATCTCCAAGCTAGCCTGGCCAGATTGTCATGTGCCAAGCAGTGTATTATCTGCATTTAGTAGTTAGAGCGTTAATTGTCAATGGGCCCCGGAAAAATCTGCACAGCAAAGTTGCTGCAGTTATTATTCAATTTCTGTCATAATACAATGTTCATATTTAGTGGACTTGTAGAATTTATATCTAATCTTGGTTATTTTTTGTTCCTTGGTCATAAGAAACCATAGCGGCTCTGTATAACTTCACTTTTTCTAAGAAAGGTAGGTCTTAATATTCTATTCCTTTATCATTTATCCACACCACTCTTTGTCCCTCAGTATTGTGAAGAGGCTTTTAATTTGATCTGCTGTCAACTTCTCTAGGATACCGAATATTGTTCATCTTTTTAAGTTTACTTAATTTTGATTGTTAATTTTATTATTATTATTAAAATTATTATTATTAATTTTGTTCTTTAGTAAGTGCAGGAGCAGATGTGCCAAGAGAATCTTTGAGTCAGGGCCCCATAAGGAGGTCTCTGGCATATTTACTTGAGTCACAACGTCCAGTAATTAAGTAGGGCCAGTCCTTCAAGAAGGTATCTCCCTAAAAGCAGGAGGGTTAGTATGGTCAGGGCATTCCTTGGGTAGCTTAGACGCAGTACTAATGATTCATAAGAAGGCGTAAATGATTCATAAGAAAATTTCCATCAATTTTATATCCCCAAGTTGTACAAATAATAAAAGTCTCCCAACATGTGACACATAGAGTTCAAGGCCAAAAGAGTGGGTGACCACCACAGCAATTGCATCATTCAGCTCAGGATTGCTGGAGTTTTGCCAAACAGCCTTGCTGGCTTTATGACTTTCACTATTCTCGTTAGACATGGCTGTGCCGATATCTATCTTTTTTCTGTTTTTAGTTCTAAGACTTGTTTAATGTGCTGTATATGTTAATAAATATATTATTTATTGATATTTTTTCTTATAAGAATGCTAGCACCTGAGGTAAAAGCCTATCACTGCTCTGTTCATTGCTGCACCCATCGGACTGAGTCCGTTTATTGCACATGGTTGGTAGCCAGTGTATAATAGATGGATAATAGATGGATATCATCTTCATAGAGGTTTTGTATAAATTGTGTAGGAAACCACTTAGCTGTGTGTTGGATTGACATATTACCCAATTTCTCATCCACAAACACGTGTAAAAACACTCACATACAATAGACAATATACTTACACTTTCTTAGCTGGTGATAAATATCACTGGTTTCAATGTTTATGATAGAAGGTACTGGAATCTCCTCCAGCCCCCAAATGGAAAGAAAGAAGGGTGGTACATTTGAAAAGTACCTGAGACCTGGAATTGAACTCTCTAGTTGATTTTTTTTTTTTTTCTCGAGAAGGAGTCTAGGAGATCCTAGGATGCTGTGACTCACTCTTACTTAAGGTGTGGTGAAGAGCCACTGAATCATATTGGAGTCATGTTGTCCCTCAAGGAATATGTCAATAATTTAAGCAGAAAGTGCAACTAATAGCACTGCTATATTTTCATACTAGAAATCTTCAGAAGCAAGTTGCTAAAAGAATTTTTCACCGCAAGTTGTAATTAAGAGTCTAAAAGATTGCATTTAAAATATTTCTAAGGAACGAGGCTAACGCAAGTCTAGCTTTTCTTTCCGGGCAGCATCTTTTTCAATTGCAGTATGTTCTGGAGTTTCAGCATAGGTGTTTCTGGACTCCTCAGCCAGCTGTAAAATGATGTATGCTACTTGGGAGGCTGTGCATAAAGAACTAATCCACTACTTTCTCTGTATGTTTTTTTTTTTTTTTTTGTTTTGTTTTGTTTTGTTTTTGTTTTTTATTCTCTCTAGCACTTGAACTATTATCAGGACTTTCCAGGTACTTTTTCAGGCTCCTATCACAAGCATGGGTCATAACAATGGCAGATTGAGGGCAATGTGGATGTGCTCTGATGAAAGTACATGGAGATGGATGTACAGCAGAAAAGAAAGGCTGCTGGTACCCAGGATGGCTTGTACTCCTTGTGAATTTTGAAAATGGCTCATTTATGTTGAACATATTCTTTGGAACATTATTGTAGATGCACTTAAAGAAAACAAAATAGACATAGAACTTGGGCTACTAAAAGGACAGACATAAATCAAATAGAACCAATTAAAAATGTGTGGCAAGTGAGAAACGTGAAAAAAAGGTATAAGAGAACACTTTAGATAGACCATAAAGATATTAGAAATAGCACTACCCCATACAAAGCACAAGACAAAAGCAGAGGGAATCATATGCCAGAAAGCAAAAAGAAAGATTTCTTTCTGTGACACACAGAATTTGGTTGCAAAATAGTCAAAAGAAAGTTTTGAGATCATTAGCTTCACTGAGCATCATGCTAATTCAAACTTTCAGAAGGTGACTGAGAGCAACAGTTAGGGAACTTCCAGGAAAAGGCAAATGATGGAAACGACGAAATTTCCTTGTAGTTGTTACCTTTCTCTGTGCTTTTATTAGCCCTCAAAGGAGAATGTAAGGATTTAAGGCAGCTTGAGATAAACATTACAATGCTGCTCAAATTTATTTTTGACATTGTTTTTCATTATAGAGTCACCTTTGATCATGGCTCTATTGCTACTGTTGTTTTTTTTTCAACTCTCAGTTAGAACTTGGTCCGGTACAACTGTTGAACACTGAAAAATGCAAAGATCCCAGCCAATGTGGAACTGCTGCAATTCTAACTTTTTCACTCACCAACAAACTTTCACTTTTATTGCCCTCCAGCCATAATAATTCACTCTTGTCAGACTATATCCCGCTCTGCCCATTTCAATTCTCACTCCATTTCTGTTTTCTTTCAATATTGGCAGTCCTGCAGTACAGCCCATCGAGGAGAACCGCGGTTCTGGTCTCCAGTGATACGGACGCTTTATCGTGTGCAATGGGGCAAACACTTTCATTTGGTTTTTAATCTAACAGGGCAACCAGCAAATCAAAGTTTCTGAACCTTTACTCCAAGTCTTCTTTGAGGAACTGACATTTAACTGAGCATTAATGGAATTGGTCATGCAGTCACAGGGGGAAGAAGAACATTCAAGTGGGTAAGGAAGAGGCAGGCATCTCAGGTGGTAAAAGCTGGCACGTACAAAGACTCAGAGAATTGCCACACAAGGATCCACTACACTTTGATGTAATTTCCATGAAGCGTAAATACAGAGGACCAAAAGCAAATCTATATGTTCATTTGCATTTGTTTAATTAGAAAAACTTGCAATTGAAAGGAAAATCAAAACTGAATTGGCTTTGGCAGCTATAAAGTCAGTCCATGATTCACCTATCAATAATATCCTGATTTCCATGGGCTTCAGCCTCTCTCTCAGTCCAGTTTGTCTGAAAAAATAAACCCGTCCTGTTTCCAAGACTGCTTGCCAGTCTGATGATTATCAGCATACTTCTTTGCCCAAAGTCATTGGAAGTATGAGTTATAAGCCAATGAGGGACAAAAACTAATTTCAGAAAACTTTTGCCAATATCTTTTCAAGTGAATTTGGAAGCTTTTAAGAATTGCATGAAGGGCTGAAAGAAGGTACATCCAACAAGAAAAGAGAATCATAGAGAATAAAGATGGTGAAAAAACTCTGAGGACAATGGGCATTTAATCCTCTGAGCACAATCATATTCCAAGCTATATTATATATTAATATATTAAGAAATATTAATCAACAAATTTCCTTATTGCGTAAAGTTAGCTGGAATCAAGTGTCTACTGTTTGCTTCAATTACAACATCCCAGTAATATAACAAGAATTTTAGTTTATACAACTCAGTAGGAGAACATTTATTAGACTGAATCTAAGGTATTTATTTCTCAGAGGCTTCTAGGACCAGCTTCTGTAAGCATATGAAAGTTTGTCACTTAATTAAGCCTACATTGTTTTAAATCCTACAGCAATAAAATATTATTTATTTCAAGTTTTTTTCCTTCTGGAGCTAGTACTGACCCTGGAGAGAAGAATGCATATCATTTTTCTATACAAATGTTGATTTTTGTCTCTAAAATGTAATTCATAAAAAGTTTTCAAAACGTATTTAGAAACTTTTGTCTTAAGCTCTTTACTGTTCAATGTTTGATGTTTAATCTTTAGTTATATATCTTTTGGTTTTTCTTTTAAAATTGTTATGCCCTTCAAATAATATTCTAGAGTGCTCAGCAAATTTTCAATATAAAGCCCACAGAGAGTTGGCTCCTCAAAATGAGTGCCCTGAGCCTACATAATCTCCCTTAAGCATTAGAGCCAGTATATCAGCCATTTAAAAGAGATCTTTCAGCATTTTTTTTTAAAAAAAAAACTTTATTGATTTAGTAAACTAATTGGAACAGATGCTAAAATACTTATATAACAAAAAGTAAGGAGATTTAGTGAAGCAGCCTACACAGAGTCTCAGTAGACACCTAGAAGGATGGAAAAAGCTGATGAATATAACATTTAAGATGTAAATGAAACAAACCAATGCTTGTGTCTGTTCACAATATCTAATTTGGTGCTATAGAGGTATAATACAGTTGGTGAATTTGAAGTGTTATTACTTGATTTAAGTATAAGTGATAAAGAAATGAGGTAAGAAAAGGAACACTATTCTACAACTACTCAATCAAAAAAAAAATCCAAGGAAACAAGGTCAAGTAATGGTCATTGAAAATGATAAAATGACTCTGTAGATAGATTAAAAAATGGCGAGCTGTAGAAAAAGTGAAGGATATTTATTAAGAAACTGAGTTTAGTTTATAATCAGAAGAAGATGACTATTAAATATATTACTTACTGAGTGTTCTTGGTCAGGCCTCTTCCCTTTGAGTCTGAAGATGTAATTGCTTCTTGTTCTTCCAGCTAAGTTCAAATGTGCTAACTTTAACAAGTAATTTAAGACAGCTTCACTTCTTTTATCTTGGCAAGTGGTTGAACAGTAAGGTTCAGTTTCTTTAAGTGTATTAGAAATAAATGGGAATGTAAATATTGAACTGTTAGGAAAACAATTGGATAAAACTCATTGTAGCATGCCTGGCATTGAAATAAGAATTTAACTGAAGTAAAAATTATAATTATAATTAATACGGTGGTAGCAGTAGCAAAATACTTCAAGTAGTAAAGTACATATAACTCAAAGATGAGAATCTGAGTTTTATCCTCAGCACCCATGCAACTGAGTTGGGTTTGGCAAAGCATGCTTATAGTTTCAGTACAGAGGGTGAGGTGTAGTCACGTGGGCGAGAATTCCTGGAGCATGGTGGCCAGTGTGGCTGAATCACCAGGTTCCAGATCCAGATATTTGATTCCACATATCAAACCATGTGGTCACGAGTTATTAAGGAAGACACTCTACATTGACTTTGACCTTCACATATATACCTGCATATACATACAAACACATACATGCAAACATATGCACACACACACACACAGAGAAACACACAAACACTCACACTTAGAGTCAGAGAGAGAGAGCAAATTACAAAAATCTGAGGACTAAGACATTATTACAAAGAAAGAACAAAAATTTGTTTTGAGAAAGAAGCTTAGTCTTAAAAGGACATCATGTATCTGAAATAATAATTTCACTATTACCTGTGTGAGAACCACATGGAAATATGAGGCCATTCATTACATGTAAGTTGTGAGGGGAATAGAAACAGGAATCATCCTTTTTGTTTTGAAGCCGACCTTATGCTCTCATCTCTTTAGGCTAGGCCACAGAGGAGGACTTTGCAGCCAGTCCTGAAGACACCTGATAAAACAGGGTCAGATGAAAGGGGAGGAGGTCCTCCCCAATCAGTGGACTTGGAAAGGGGCAGGGAGGAGATGAGGGAGGGAGGGAGGTTTTGGGAGAGAATGAGGGAGGGGGATACAGCTGGGATACAGAGTTAATAAAATGTAATAATAATAATAAAAAAAATGAAAAAAGTGCTAGGCAACATTCTAAAAAAAAAAAAAAGAATTTAACAAGTCTCAAGGCTTGTTAAAAGACCAATACCACTGTAATACCCCCAAATCTAATGGATTTGAAAGTGCTTTGGTGCTTTTAAAGTGAATTAACATTGTACAACAGTCCACAATTACTGTCTTTAATTGTGATTTACTTTTTAGTAGTTTATACTCTTGACTTACCTGGTAATCATGGCTACCAGGCTTTAATATTATTGCAGGATGCTCAATTACATGTTTTTTTTTTTAATACCAACAAATAACATCTTAATATTTCTCTAATATTGAATGTATTTATGGTAACCTGTTTTGTCTAGATTCCTCATGTTTTTCTCTTAAACCTCTGTTTCCTCTCATGGCTTGTTCCAAAGATCTGCATTGGCATTTCCAGTTTTCTTATTGAACTGTAAATACTATGGGATAGCTCTTTCTACCATGATTCATTGTACCACCACATACCCATCCTTGAAGGGCTGACATCTTTAGATTTAACTCCATGTCAAGTTATATGTTTTGTTGCTCAGTCTCATGTTATTGTGGAACACATTGCACTTGTATTTAACTATTTGCTTCTCTTAGTTAATTCTATATACCTCAAAAATTATTTTCAACTTGATCAATACTAAGTCCTCTGAACTCAGAATGAGAAACAAAGAGCCGTTCAGTAAACACTTGTAGCAAAGGTGAGGAAAAATACTTTTCTCAGCATGATTAATATATCAACAGCTTATATATTTGATGGAATAGGTTTTTTTAATGCATTTCACAAATAGTAAGAAGAACTCTCCTATTCACATAATAATGAAAATCGTTACTTATAAAATAATGTTTTTTCTATTACCATCCTTGCTCTGAATAATAACACGGAGACCTATTATATTTATTAAAGGCTTCAGGCACTATAGCTGGCCATATACCCAGCTATTCTAACCCAAAAATGATGGCCTGGACTACTCCCCAGACACGTGGCCCATTACCTGTTCTTCTTACTCTTACTCTGGCACCTCGTTTTTCATTTGTGTTCTGATGGTGACCTCTGCTTCTATCTATCTATCTATCTATCTATCTATCTATCTATCTATCTATCTATCTATCTATCTCTATCTCTCTCTCTTTATCTATCTCTTGTGCCGACCTAAGAACTTCTCATTGGTTTCAGAAGTCCTGCCTTGTCCTTTCTATCCAGCTGTTGGCTGCTTAGCTTTCCAATTAAAAGGTGATTGAGAGCAATGTTTACAACATACCAAGACAAGAGATGCTTCATAATAATGACAGTGTCAAAGCCTGGAGAGCAACCAGATCTCTGGGTACAGAGATCAGAATTTGAATACATAAACATCTTCCAACATTTACTCAGCAACTTTCTGTTATGGGTTGGTCATCTCTGGTTTCTCATAGAAAAAAAATAACAATTTATTGAGGACCCTACAATGTCCTAGGTGATGCTGGACTTGCTTAAAATATCTAAAGTGTTCTGCAGCACCATAATAAAATCAATATTAACTTTCAGAACAATAATAATTAATAACCCAGATTGCCAGCCATTTAATTTGACATTTGTCAGGTTATTGAAATTTGGACCAAATTAATTGTTAACATTATTCATGGGCAGAGCTACTAACAAACAAGCATAAAACAAACAGTCATTGTCTAAGTAAAGGAAGTCTGTAGCAATGAAAAAAATTAAGCAGTGTGACAACATTGTAAAAGATCAGATACTTCAATTTCCAATGTGCAAGGATTCATTTCTCTAAATAATTGCTAACATAATTATTAGAATCAAATAACTCATTTCCTTTTTAACAAATTTCTACCTAATGTCTCACTGTCTCTTGTTCTATATAGCCATAAAATGATAATACCTTATCTTCTGGAAATATTGTAATTTTTTTAAAATATTGGCATGTCTTCAGTTGGAAATATTTTTAAATGATTATGTATGTTTAAGAAGCATGGGAATGTAAACTAGTACAACCACTCTGGAAATCTATCTGGCGCTTTCTAAGACAATTAGGAATAGTGCTTCCTCAAGACCCAGCTATACCACTGCTAGGTATATACCCAAAGTTTGCTCAAGTACACAAAAGGGATATTTGCTCAACCATGTTTATAGCAGCTTTATTTGTAATAGCCAGAACCTGGAAACAACCCAGATGTCCATCAACAGAGGAATGGGTACAGAAATTGTGGTATTTTTACACAATGGAATACTACTCAGCAATCAAAAAGGAGGAAATCATGAAATTTGCAGGCAAATGGTGGGATCTAGAAAAGATCATCCTAACATTCACGAAACATAGATGGTCTACTTTATGACCAGAAAAACAAGTAAGAAGGACTCATACATCCTGACTCCAAAATTGGACCAGACATAACTTTTTTTGTTACCAAATTATATAAAAATGAATGAATGAATTGATCATAGCTAACAATAAACAGATAGAAAACTATAGTATTTAAAACTAATAAGCCAGATAGTATTTAAGTCTAATAGCCAGATTTTTCTGCATTTTTGAAAACATAAATCATGACCATGGGTTTTCCATGCCAGCAATAAAGAAGTTTTAGCAATTTTCTGTAAAAAAAAAAAAAAGAAAGAAAAGAAAAGATCATCCTGAGTGAAATATCCCAGAAGGAGAAAGAAAAACACGGTATATACTCACTTATATAGACCTATAAGATATGATAAACATAATGAAATCTATACACCTAAAAAAGATAATCAAGAGAGCGGGCATGGGGTAAGATGATCAATCCTCGTTCTGAAAGACAGATGGGATGCGCATTGAACATTGACAGGAGTCTACTGAGCGCATTGGAAAGACTCTAACTAGCAGTGTTTTCAAAGCAAAGACTCACGACCAAACCTTTGGCAGAGTACAGGGAATCATAAGAAAGAAGGGGAGTTAGTCTGATGAGGAAAGGATAGGAGCTCCACAAGGACCAAAGATATCTGGGCACAGGGTCTTTTCTGAGACTGACTTGCAACCAAGGACCATGTATGAATGTAACCTAGAACCTCCGCTCAGATGTAGCCTGTGGTAGCTCAGTAACCAATTGGTTTCCCATAGTGAGGGGAACAAGGACTATTTCTAACAGGAACTCAATGACTGGCTCTTTGGCCTCCCCACCCCCCAAGGGAGGAGCAGTCCTGTTAGGCCACAGAGGAGAGCTTTGCAGCTAGTCCTGAAGATACCTGATAAAACAGGATCAGATGAATGGGGAGGAGGTCCCCCCTATCAGTGGACTTGGCAAGGGGCATGGTGGAGATGAGGGAGGGAGGGAGGGAATGGGAGGGAATGAGGGATCAGGACACGGCTGGGGTACAGAGTTAATAAAATGTAACTGATAAGAAAAAAATAAAATACAAAAAAAAAAAAAGAAGAAGAAGCATCAAAGTCTTCTGCAGAGTTTAGATATTGACTCTTCATTTCTGTGATTAACTCCCATGAAGAAAAAGCTACAGCCTGGGTCAGCATTTAGCTTCGGCATTGGTATTTTCTACATTTGTATCAAATGTTTGGGATACATCTCTTTTAAGGTTAATGACTCTATACACATAGATTAAAAAGGTGTTTTTTCATTATTTTCCTATGAAAGAGAAGATTAGAAATACAAACCTATTATTGTTATTTTCAGAATAAATCAGGTGCACATTGACAGTTGGGAGTGCCTCTTCACCAATGCTGCTCATAACACCTGATAAAAAGGATGAGTGTCTTATATTTTTGGTTGTGAGCCTAGCCTTTTCGGCTGAGCCATAAATAGGAAACAACCTCGGAACCTGCTACAGAGGGCCTCTGAAAGCCAGAAGAAAACAGGAAAGAACCTTGAAACCTGCCACAGAGGGCCTCTGAAAGCTTCTGCAGTATAGACTGTCAAAGCAGATGCTGAGCCTGATGGCCAACTGATGGGCAGAGTGAATGGAATTTTATGTAAGAAGTGGGAAATAGTAAGAGCTGGAGGGGACGGGAACTCCACAAGGAGAGCAACAGAACAAGATAATTTGAACACAGGGAACTTCCCAGAGACTCATACTCCAACCAAGGACTATTCGTGGAGATGACCTGGAACCCCTGCACAGGTGTAGCCCATGGCAGTTCAGTGTCCAAGTGGTTTACATAGTAATGGGAAGAGAGACTGCCTCTGACATAATCTGATTGGCCTGCTTGTTGATCACTTCCCCCTGAGGGGGGAGCAGCCTTACCAGGCCACAGTAGAGGACAATGCAGCCACTTTTGATGAGAACTGATAGACTAAGATCAGAAAGAAGAGGAGAACCTCCCCTATCAGTGGACTTGGGGAGTGGCATGCCTGCAGAAAGGGGAGGGAGGGTGGGATCGGCAGGGGAGGAGAGAGGGGCTTATGGGGGATACAAAATGAATAAAGTGTAATTCATAAAAATTTAAAAAAGTGAAGTCATTAAAAAAAAGTGGATGCAGACTAAAAAAAGGATGAGTGTCATGACGACTCTTCTTTTTTCTTTCTCTGTCTCTCCCTCTCTTTTCCCTCCTTCCATCATTCCCTTCCTCTCTCCCCCATCTTTCTCTCACTTCCTAATTTTCTCTCCTCTCCCTCCTCCCCTGTATCTCTCTTTCTCCCTCTTATAATTTCTCATTATTTTTTTTTCTTTTTCTGAACCTCTCAATACTAGACATTGCAGTTTAAAAACCTGTGGAGTAATTTACATATTTATTGTTAATTTTGATGTACCTACTCTGTGGTACTTGGTTACAACAATCTGAAACAGAATAAGACAGGAAAATGACATGGGGAAGGTAGGGTTGATGCTGTAACAAGCACCTGGGAATGTGGAAACAGCCTTGGAATTGGGTAAAGACTGGACATATTTGGAGAAGGCCATAGAAAGCATGCATTACTGATAACAACACTTAGGGATACTCTAAGAGTTAGGAAAAGAGAAGAGCTGAAGATCATATCCTAAATTATTGGTGGGGATATGATCAGAATGTTGGTTGGAGTATGGACAGAAATTGCCAGTGTGGTAATGTTGCTAGTAGAAACAAGAAACAGAGAACTATAAGTAGATGGCATCCACAATATATCATTGCAGAGATAATGGCTTTACTATGCCTGCCTGCCCAACTCTGTGAAGAAAAAACTCATGCACCATGTGCTAACATAACTGCCCAAAGAAATAACTACCTGGCAAAGTAACCAAGTATTTGAGGGTAATGTTTAACTACTTTCAAATGTATAGTGCAATATGGGAGACCAAAGAAATTTACTTTTAATTTTTATTAATTAGAGTTTATTCACTTTGTATCCCAACTCTAGCCCCTCTCTCATTCCCTTCAAATCCCATCCTTCCTCCCTCATCTCCTCCCATGCCCCTCTCCAAGTCCAGAGAGTGGAGGTCTTCCTTCCCTTCTCTCTAACCCTCGCCTATCAGGACTAGCTGCATTGCCTTCCTCTGTGGCCTGGTAAGGCTGATCCCCTCAGTTGGGAGGTGACCAAGGAGTCAGTCACTGAGTTCATGTCAGAGACAGTCCCTGTTCCCCTTACTAGGACACCAACTTGAACATTGAGTTGCCATGGGCTACATCTGTGCAGGAGTTCTAGATTATCTCCATGCATGGTCTTGGGTTGGAGTATCAGTCTCAGAAAAGACCTCTGGGCCCAGATTTCTTGGTTCTGTTGCTCTCTTTGTGGAGCTCCTGTCTACTCCAGGTTTTTCTCTCCCCCTCCTTTTATAAGATTCTCTGCATTCTGCCCAAAGTTTGGCTATGAGTCTCCGCATCTTCTTTGATACCCAATTGGGTAGAGTCATTCTGTGGTAGGCTCCTGTCCTGTTCCCTGTTTTCTCCCTCTTGCAATGTCCATCCCATTTGCCTATCTGAATATGGATTCATCATGTTACCCAGGGTCCTTCTCCTCCTTGCCCAGCTTCTTTAGGTATACAGGTTTTAGTATGGTTATCCTATATTATATATCTAATATCCACATATAAGTGAGTATATACCATGTGTGTCTTTCTGCTTCTGGGATATGTCACTCAGGATGATCTTTTCTACTTCCTGCCATTTGCCCGACATTTTCATGATTTCCTTATTTTTGATTGCTGAGTAGAATTCCATTGTGTAAATGTACCACAATTTCTTTATCCATTTCTCAGTTGACGGATACGTGGGTTGTTTCCAGATTATGGCTATTATGAACAAATCTGCTACAAACATGGTTGAGCAAATGCCCTTGTTGTGTACTTGAGCATGTTTTGGATATATTCATAGAGAGGTATACCTGGATCTTAAGGAAGCACTAATCTTAATTTGTCTAAGAAGGCACCAGAATGATTTTCAAAGTGGTTACACAAATTTACTTTCCCACCAGCAATAGAAGAGGGTTCCTGTTTCTCCACATCCTCTCCAGCATGTATTATTTGAGTTTTTGATCTTAGCCTTTCTGATGGGTGTAAAGAACTCAAGAAGTTAAATAGCAACAAATCAAGTAATCCAATTAAAAAATGGGGTACAGAGATAAACAGAGAATTCTCAATAGAGGAATATCGAATGGCAGAGAAACACTTAATTGCTCAAAATCCTTAGTCATCAGGGAAATGCAAATCAAAATGACCCTGAGATTTAACCAAAGAAATAATTTAAGAGCAGAATTTATAATAAAAAAGGATCAGAGAAGAAAGATTTGGGATAGGTCACAGTCTTGTAATATAAAATAAACAGTGTGCTTGAGAGAGAATCTTAAGTATGTGACCAAGAAACCTTTTCTAAAGACATTCTTGTGTATAGTAAAATGCCAAGTTCTAGTCGCAAAGTCAGTGGAAGACAGAAGCCACAACATATCCCCATCGAGGATCCAGAACTCTAGGAGGGCATCACGGTTCGTGGAATGTCTTGGAGTGGCCTCCTTAGCCTAGCTGCCCATAGCTATGTGGGGTCTTTGCTCCTAGATTCTGACACAGTGATCTTCATCTGCTTCAGAGAAGCCTCAGAAAGGCAAATTAGATCAAGTTGTTGTTCTCTTAGAAATCAGGCCCCTTGCTGCTCATCCTCTGTCCTCTAACTAGTTATGAGAAGTTGAGAGGTGACACCAGCTTTGAGCCTGAAGTTACACCTAACTCTTCCATTCCCCATTGCCAGCTAAGGAAGAGAGGTCCTTGACAGCAGGAGCATACAGTGATAGGTGCCTATTGAGCAAGACTACTGTTGCATTCATTGTGTGGCATTGTCATCCTCCCTTGAAAACACTTCATTTTAGAAACTCCTATATGTCTGGGGAAGTTGAAATCTTTTTCTTCACACCCTTGTCATGCTTTCTGTGACATCAATAATCCTCTATATAAATATTTTAATAAAAAAGGCAATTTGGCTATGTGCATTCTACTTAAACCTTCACACCCCCCCTTGTTTTGAATGAAGCAGAAAGGACAGTGCGGATAGAACAGTGGGTAAAGCAAAATCTTGATGTGAGTGAGAGAAACCATGTTTCAATAATGTGGAGGACATGAGAGGAAGACCCCTAGTGTCAAACTCAGCCCTCCACACCCACGTGCAAATGTGTACATATAACCTTTCCTACAGACAACCACAGTACGCGTGTACATATATTCAAATCAATCAAACGTAAACACCGGTGATTTGGATTACAACTTCCCAGGGCACAGGCAGCAAACTTATTGTGTTACTATGGTAATGACTTCGAAGGTGGGAAAAATGTAAGGGCTATGAGAATTATGACCTCCTTCACATAAACTTCAGAGGTCTTGTGAATTGCCTGGGAGCCCCAGTGGAGTCTTGTCATGGAAAAATCCTCCAGGAGCTTCCTTACCTCAACATTACTGGGAAGTTTCATCTGAGAGGTTTTTAGCAGAGCCATAGTAATGAGGGCCCTGCAGAACGCCCTCTACAGTACTAACTACTAGACAAGCTATGAGAATGGGCTTGTCTCAGAGATGCCAGTGCAAGCAGAGCCATCAGCATTCAATGCTAGCCTGAGGTAACTGTCCACAGGTCTTCAAACAGTGACTACTGCTGTTCAGACCGAGTCCAGCAAAGGCATGGAACCAGGGCTGTCAAATTGCTAAAATCCCCCAGGGTCCCCAAAAGATTGCAGGCCAAGGACAGTAACTATGGAGCATAAAAGTTTAGTATATTCCTTGTTGGGATTTAAAGTTCCTTGGAGGCTTTTTTTTTTTTTCATGTTGCCCACATCACTGCTATTAAATGGGCATGTCCACCTACTGCTCATATAACTTGTGTATTTCAGCAGCTTGTTTTGATTTTATAGGCTCACTTCTAGATGAGGGAATTTGCTTCAAGATGAATTGTGATGGGAGTCTTGCTCATGTCTAATTTAGAGACGAATTTGGATTTGTACTTTTCAGTTGTTGTCTAAGTCACTTGAGTGCTATTGAGATAGAAAATGAATGCATTTTATGTGTGAGAAAGATGTGTTTTGGAGGGTCAGGGAAGAATATTATTGCTTGAATGAGTCCTCCAAGTCTCATTGTGATGGTATGAATCTGAAATGTGTCCTACAGACTCATGCTTTGACTACTTGTTCCTCGGCAGCTGGAAATGTTTTAGAGGTGTGTGGAGCCTTTGTAGTGGGGCAGAGGAGTTAATTAGTGGAAAGATATCACTAAAAGTGGTCATTTGAACAAACTCTAGTCTCCATTTCCAGCAGATCTTTGCTATTTGGTCAGCTATGAGGGATTGGAATCTCTCAGAAACCATGAGCCACAACAAATGTTTTCGCTCTATATTGTCTTTCAGGTAGTTGTGTCAGAAAACAAAATAAAACAAAACACAGTAACTGCTATTGTACTTGGGCTAAGAGTCAGACATTTAGGAGGTTATTAGTTCATGAGGAGGACTTTGCCCTTTTGTCCTGGTGCCTGGATTGGTATCATTACAATTAGAATAGGTTATAAATCATGGAAATGATTTCCTTGAAAA
The DNA here is from genome assembly GCF_907164565.1 of Psammomys obesus. NCBI lineage: Eukaryota > Metazoa > Chordata > Mammalia > Rodentia > Muridae > Psammomys > Psammomys obesus. Next base: position 4,558,096 of record NW_026591597.1, on the reverse strand, counting down.
ATTGAAGTGACCTGGTTTCCCTGTGCAATTCATGTGCCATTTTGATTCTTCACCATGATCTGATGCAACATGAAGACCCTCCCACATACTTTAGGTCTTCTCAGCTTCCACGACTGTGGTCAAGTCAGGTGTTGTAGCCCATGCCTTTCATCTCAGCATTAGGAAGGCAAAGGCAGGAAGATCTCTGTACATTTGAGTTCAGCCTGGTCTACAAAACTAGTCTAGGACAACCAGGGTTTGTTACGCAGAGAAGTTGTGTTTTGAAAAACAAAACAAACAACCAACAAAAATAAACAATAACAAAGCAGAACTGTGATCATTTTCTTTTTTATTTCAAAATTATCCAGTCTGATGAATTCAGTTGAAGAGCAGCATGAGATGGACTAAGTCATTAGTACAGAGTTCCAAAATCAAGGCAGTACTTTTAACCTTACTTTTAACAGAAGTTTAATATATTTCTATAAAAGTTGCACATCACAGAAACACACTAAGGGAGTCATTGTAGCTGGCCACACTAATCACACGTTAAAAAACAACAACATGATTTTAGCCTCACAAAAGCTTTTCTTAGTTTCTAAATCCCTGTACAAATGAAAATGTGCAGATGATACCTTGGTGCTTTGATTGATAGCTTTGTGTTTGTTCTTTAAACTATGTGAGTAAACCTAAATGTGTATTTACCTTTCCAATCTCTCAGCTGTCACTTTTGATTCCATCTCAGATGATGCATCAGGATCGCTTACCATCCTTTTCATTGTGTTTTTCTTTCTATGATCTTGACCTACAAATAATATTCATTGTCTTGGAATCTGGCTAGTTCATTCAAACTGCCCTCATTATATTTTGATCACACTCCCTAGTTGCCTTCACTGGAAACACTGATCTTAAACTAACAAATTGAAACAAGCAAAAAAAAAAAAAAAAAAATCAAGTCAAGTCAGTTTTATGCTCTTGAATCATCTTCCAATTTACTAGCTTGTTTTATGTCAGGTAAGTTTAGTTGTCTTGCACTGACTCATCACCCAGCAGAAGGTATGACTCCCTCTCCAGCATCCACTTACATAGATAGAGTCTTATTCCCTTTCACCTGATAACAGCTTCCCCCTACAGAAAGATTTCTCCCTAGCATCCACCTTGTATCTAACTATTCTCTGTAATCTTAAGTAACATGTTTTACTTCGTGTAGATGTTCAACGCCATCAGAATCCTGTTCAGAAGAGAGAAGGGAGAAAAGGATCACTCACCTATGTAAGAGTAAGAACGAATAGCAGCAGTCTGCTGGCTTTCACATCACAATCAAGTTAAATCAGTGGGGTTGCTGAGTCTTTTAGAACTTAAAGGATTAAGTAGCATGTATCAGTAAAATCGCTTTTTTCTTAATCAAGGTGATATATCCTATGGTAAGTTAACACAACTTACTATTAGTTGGGCTCTCTTCTGACTTTCAAGATTCATGAGGATACTAAGTTTTCCCTTCTTTGCTTAGAACTTGGTAGTGAGCCAAGGAAGCAGTCCATTTTTAGATTCTTTTTGTTTGTTTGTTTGTTTGTTTTTGTTTTTGTTCTTTTTTCTTGTCTTGGGAAGGTAGATCCAATTGCACTGTTCCAGTTTAATTTCTCTTCAATGGAAACAGTTTGTGTGCCTGAATATCTTAAAATTTCATCATCTTAGGGTAAATTTGGTTTTACTTTTTACGGTTTTCTTTTAGTCTTTATCAGACAAATACAAAACTGTTTTAGTACAGTGCCGATTGGGTAATGACTGTATTCCTAGTCTACATTGCTCAATACCCCATCCCCTCTCACTTTCAGATCTTGTGAAATTGTCTGACATTAGATAATCATCTTAGGTGAGGTTTTTTTTTTTTAATTATCTATGAAGAAATGTGTTGATCATCTTGTCAATACAAATTATTCTTTTAAGAATTAAGCTTTAGCCAGACTCTGTGGTACACGCCTGCAATTCCTGCACTAGGGGAGGTAGAGGCAGAAAGATCTCGGTGAGTTCGAGGCCAGCCTGGTCTATAAAGCATGTCCAGGACAGCCAAGGCTACCCAGAGAAACCTTGTCTTGAAAAAACAAATAATAATAATAATAAAAGAATTGAGTTTTACTTTAGATAATAATAAAGCTTGCAAGGGCTCTTTAGCATTTTTTAAGGCATCGAAAAATAAATGACGAAAAACTGTCATTGTAGACTTTAAGAAAAAAATAGTTATGAATATACAGTACCTGGAATTGGGAATCTATACTAAAGAATTATTGTTAGTTGGGCCTCAAACTAATAGTGATTCACTTTTCACTCTTTTTTTTAATCGTTAAGAGCACACATCTCATTAACCTATACATTGATTTAAACAGCAGGGCCTTCTTTTTGGCACTTTTCTTACTCATAGGGAAGATCAGGAAAGACATGTAATTTAAGAACAATTAGAATTTGGCTGAATCATCTAGATATTTGTATATTTTGTGATACCCTGAGTTAGTAAAACCCTAAGGGATATAGAGTATTCCTACACAGTACCAACGTCCAAGGATTAGGAAAGCCATCTTTTTTTAAATGTCAGACTTTTATGTAAAACTAAATTCAAAATTCAAAGAAAAATAATCTGGTGACTGAAGTATCATTGTGAAGATTAATTAATTCCTCACACAAGAGCTAAACAACAATGACACATACTATATGAGGATAGCCACAGTTTTAATAGCATGCCACAGCCAGGATGGTAATTGACTGCCAACTGTGACTGCTTCGTTAATGCTGATTCAAGTTCTCCAGTATTCCCCACAAAACTGTCACTCTCCTTCAGACAGAGGACACTTGTGACCTTCCACAGTCATTTAACCCTTCTTTGTTTCCCCCATCTTGAAAATGATAATGCCGTAATCAACATGACCCTCATGGGAGGCAGAGGATGCTTTCTTCATTGCTTTTTTTTTTTTATTGATTACTGTGTTTTATTTTACTGTGCTGTTTTATCATATTTTATAAACAATATATATTGTAATAAAATATAACACATATCATAAAATTATGTAATATTATAATCATATATAATTATTAATATATAGATTACAAGTAGTATAAATTATATAAATTTTGTATATAATACATAAAATAATATTATATTTTATTATTATACCTTGTAGTATAACTTGGAATTGGGATGGTGACATCCCCAGCAGTTCTTTTATTATTCATGTTTTTTTTTCATTTTTTATTAATTACACTTTATTCATTTTGTATCCCCCTATAAGCCCCACCCTCCTCCCCTGCTGACCCCACCCTCCCTCCCCTTTCTGCATGCATGCCCCTCCCCAAGTCCACTGATAGGGGAGGTTCTCCTCTTCTTTCTGATCTTAGTCTATCAGTTCTCATCAAAAGTGGCTGCATTGTCCTCTACTGTGACCTGGTAAGGCTGCTCCCCCCTCAGGGGGAAGTGATCAACGAGCAGGCCAATCAGATTATGTCAGAGGCAGTCTCTCTTCCCATTACTATGTAACCCACTTGGACACTGAACTGCCATGGGCTACACTTGTGCAGGGGTTCCAGGTCAACCTATTCCAGGTTCCACGAATAGTCCTTGGTTGGAGTATGATTTTCTGGGAAGTTCCCTGTGTTCAAATTATCTTGTTCTGTTGCTCTGCTTGTGGAGTTCCTGTCCCCTCCAGCTCTTACTATTTCCCACTTCTTACATAAAATTCCATTCACTCTGTCTTGCTTTTAAAGATGTTTCATGGAAAGTAGTATGAGCGCTTCCAAGCATGCTGTGGTGTAATGAGAATTTTTTTTATTAGAAGTCTTAGTGAGAGGCTAGTTAGCTGATTACAAGCACAGGGTATAAAAGAGTCAAATTATGGGCTGTAGCCCTATGTGAGTCAACACATATAAGTTCTATATCTAGGCCTGATATAAATGTGACTGCCACTGCTCAAAAGGAGTGATAATTGGTAGATATTTTTAAGAGAATATAACAAAACTATATTTGAACCACTTTTTCTTTCTTTCTTTCTTGGATTTGCTTTATTTGATTTCAGAGATATGATTCAAAACATTCAGATTTTAATTCATTAGTTACATTCCAAATAATAAAAAATCTTTTAAAAGATGACAGAAATTCATAAAGTCCACAAAGGGATGAGAAAGTATGTATGGGAGACTTTGGGAGGATCAGGAGGTGATAGATATGCTTTAATAATAATGTATTTATACATAAAGTTACTAAATTATACATAAAAATATATTTGACGAAGGCTTCTTCTCTTCTGAGAATTTCAAGTTCTTTTTTTGGAAACAATAAAAACGAATATTTGTGTTTTTATTATATATAAATACAGTTGGGAAAACAATTTTACAAGTTGTGTCCTGGTTTGTCCTGTTTTAATGTTGTATTTTAGCATCATGAATGATGTTCTCCCCTGTTTTTCAGATTGACTGTGTAATTGCTTCATTGAGGACAGCCTGGGCTACAGAGTTCTAGGACAGCCACTCTACACAGAATACACTTCTCTCAAAAAATAAATAAATAAATAAATAAATAAATAAATAAATAAATAAATGAATGAATGAATGAATAAATAAATAAATAAATAAATAAAAGAAAACTATTAGTAGTAAGTCTTCAGATCAGGATTCAGTTGCTACAGTTTGAATCTCATCTCTTTTCTGTGTTATCAGAGGAATTTAACATTTCTCTCTCTTTTTTTTAAACTTTATTTTATTAATTATACTTTATTCACTTTGTATCCCAGCTGTAGCCCTCTCCCCCATCTCCTCCCAAACCCACCCTCCCTCCCTCTTCTCCGATGCCCATTCCCCAGTCCAATGAGAGGGGAGGTCTTCCTCCCCTTTCCTCTGACCATAGCCTACAGATTGGGAAAGGATCTTCACCATCCCTATATTTGACAGAGGGCTGATATCCAGAATATATAAAAAACTTAAGTTGTTAAACAGCAACAAAGCAAGTAATCCAATTAAAAAAAATGGAGTACAGAGCTAAACAAAGAATTCTCAATAGAGGAACATCGAATAGCAAAGAAACACTTAAAGAAATGGTCAGTGTCATTAGTCATCAGAGAAATGCAAATCAAAACAACCCTGAGATTTCACCTTACACCCATCAGAAAGGCTAAGCTCAAAAACTCAAGTGACAACACATGCTGGAGAGGTTGTGGAGAAAGGGGAACCCTCCTCCACTGCTGGTGGGAATATAAACTTGTATAACCACTTTGGAAATCAATCTGGCACTTTCTCAGACATATAGGAATAGTGTTACCTCAAGACCCAGCTATACCACTCCTATATCTAAAAGATGCTCGAGTTTCAAGTTTTTTATAACATGGACTCAAAACAAATAGATTCCTGGTGGAATACACCTCAAAATTACATGATATGCTTACTTAAACTTGAATTTTCAGGAAAAAAATAAAAATAACATTCATTCAGAACATTTATGAAGAAAAAAAAGAGCTACTTTTATCTGCAGAATTGTTATAATCTGAATTCTGGGAAAGATACCAGAATAAATAAATCTGACAGCACAGCTCGTTCAGTTTGTTACAAAAGCAGGACACTTGTCAATAGTCCCTCTGTGGTCAGTAGGCCTGTGTTGAACTTTGAGGTTTGTGTATTTGGCATGTTATCAAAGCTTCAATTGTAGTAATTATTTTTCATTGAGGGCATTGGGGACACATAGTTTAGATAATTCAGCATTTTTTTTTCAGTCCTCTTCTAATAATAACTTCTTGAGTAGGTTTTGGGAGCTATTTAATGTATGTGGTTCAGACGGTGTAGAACCTGTTCTGGGAATTTGGAATTGAGCTCATGGCTTAGTCCAGAGCAATATGACTGAGCACCTTAAGCTTCTCTGAAATCAGTGGAAAACCTTCCAAGATGGCAATCTAAAATGGTGGTTGAATGTATTTAAAATAATTTGCAAGCAAATTAAAACACAATGAAAATAGTTAAAATAAATCTCTTATATTTTTGGTTGTGAGACTAGCCTTAAGGGAAATAGAATAGACAAAGTGGATGGATTAGGTGGGGGTGGGGTGCATTATGGACTGGACAAGAGTCGGGATGGATATGGAAATAGATATCATGTGTAGGAAGGATAAAGAGAGTACTAGGAGAGACAACTGAAATGAAGGGGCATCTCTGGGATAAGCTAGCAAAGTTGCAATGAGATTGACCCAAGCAATGGGACATATAGTGCCTGAACTGGCCATATCCAGGCAAGATTTCTGATGGAGAAATTGGGATATCAACACAACCACAAAATATTTGAACTAGAATTTGTTTGTTCTGCCTACAAGATGTGCAGCGGTAAAGATGGAGCAGAAATTGAGGGAGTGAGATCCACCAATGACTGGTTAAGCTTGAGACCTATGCCATGAGAGGAAGCCCACCTTTGACAGTTTTAATGATATTCTGCTATGCTAGCAGACAGGAACCTATCATAACTGTCACCAGAGAGGCTTCACCTATCTTTGATACTGTTAATGATATTCTACTATACTTTCAATCACAAGCCTAGAATAACTGTCCTCTGAGAGGCTTCATCGAGCAACTGATGGAAACAAGTGCAGAGACCCATAGCCAACCATTAGACAAAGCTTGAGGAATACTGTGGAAGAGGGAGAGGAAGGATTAAAGGAGCCAGAGGGGTCAAGGACTTCATAAGAAAACCTACGGAATCAACTAACCTGCATCCATAGGGGCTCACAAAGAATGAACTGCCAACCATAAGCATGCATGGGACTGACCTAGGCCCTCTGAATGTATGTAACATTTGTGTAGTTTGGACTTTATGTGGGACTTCTAACAGTGGGAGCAGGGACCATTTTTGATTCTGTTGCCTATCTTTAGGACACATTTCTCCTACTGGGCTGGCTTGTTAGCCTCAATAGAAAAAGATGGGCCTAGTCTTAATGCTAATTGATATGCCAAGGGGGGCGATATTCACGGGAGGCTTACCCTTTTCTGAAGAGAAAGGGAAGAGGAGAGAGGCTGGTGGAGAAAAGGACTGAGAAGAGGAGAGAGAAGAAAAAGGAGTGAGAATGTAAAGTAAATAAACAAATTAATTAATTTAAAAAACTTGACAAACATAAGATCTACTTGTACTCTGAAAATAGAAAGTCTGCCCAGTGATATGAATGAATTAGTGACAAGAATTTTAAATATGGTAGAGCACCTAATAAAGCCCTTTCATTTTATTACAATTTCTATTGTATGAGTAAATATAAATCACAACTCATCCCATTATCCTGACCCCCAATACCCAGCAAGCATTCCCTGGGAACCCATAGGCCATTCTGGCCAGGGAAACAGATAGGATAACTGTAGATTTTAACTGCTTCCTCCTTTCCTTCAAATCCAATTTCCCAATCTCATTCCCAGATCTTAAAACCAACAGTTGCCAAGACAATGTTTGTCTACTAGAGATCAGGAACCCTACCATAGGCCCTAAAAATCAGCTTAGCTGAAGCACAAGAAAAATACTTCAAAATAGCCTTTATGAATAAATAGATATCCTTAAGGGGAAACAAATAAATTCTTTAAAGAAATATATGGAAACACAAACAAACAGCAGAAGGAAATAAATAAAACAATGGAGACCTGAAAGTAGAAATATTATCAATAAAGAAAATCCAAGGAGAGGTAAATCTGGAAAGGAAAGATTTAGGAATAAAACATGAACTTTAAAGGCAAGCCTCACCAACATAACACAAGATATGGAAGAGAAAAATCTCAGGCATTTGAAGGTACAATATAAGAAATGAATATTTGGGGAAAAAAGTTAAATCTAAAATAATCCTGACACAAAACACACAGGGTACCTGGGACAGTGTAAAAACACCAAATCTAAGAATAATATGAATAGAGGAAGAAGAAACCCAGATCAAAGTTGAAGAAAAGATTTTCAATTGACCACAGAAAAAAAATTTCCTAACCTAAGGAAGTAGTTGCCTTTGGAGGTACAAGAAACACACAGGATACCAAGTGGACCGGACCACAAAATAAATTCTTTTCTGCACATGATCATCAAAACACTAAATATACAAAACAAAGGAAGAATATTAAAATCTACAAAGGAAAAAGACCAAATTACATATAAAGACAGATCTATCAGAATAATACCCAACTTCTTAATGGATATTCTAAGTCAGAAGGGCCTGCTCAGATTGTTGAACATATTCTTAAAAGTTATAAATGCCAGACCACTTTACTACATCCAGTAAAACTTTCATTCATAATAGATGGAAAAATAAGATATTACTAGATAAAAATCAAAAAATCAAATCATGTATTTACAGAAGGCACTAGAATAAAACTTCCAAGTTATAAAGTTTAACCACATCTATGAAAACACAGGGAATAAACCATCAAAGAAGGAGAAACACCCCAGTCATAAACACACACACCACAAAAGCAAAATAAGAGGTATCAGGAGGGAAGGGGCTACAGCTGGGATATAAAGTGAATAAATTGTAATAATAAAAAAATAAATTAAAAATATATTTAGAATATTAATATTTATTATTGATTTATCTTTTACTTAAACAGCAGTTATTCTTAAACTAGCTATATACCCAAATCTCTGTATGGAGAGTAGGATTTATTTATTTAACCTAGAGCACAATGCTGGGAAATATTAACTACATCCTAAACCTCCAAGCCCTCATAGTTTCCTCCCATTCAGATTTCAGACATTACTTTTTGTCATATCTTAGGTCCAGTTTATCTCTCCTGGTGGTTCCAAGTCTTCCCTTGCTGATCTCTCCTCTCTGACTCCTCTCACTAGCTTCTTTCTCCTGCCCTCCCTGACCAGGATGTCCCACCCTATTCTCTCCATTGCTCAGCATTGGCTGATTGTTTTATTGGCAATACAGAGAACCAACTTGAGACAGGTGTTGCTTAGAATAAACATCACAATGCAATATCCAGGTTGAAAACAGATAGTGGAATAGAGAAATTAGCATTTGCGTGAACAAGGGTAAATTATATACATTACACAGAATATTATACCAACAGAAAATTAATGCACAAAATAGCCAACTTTATCAGATACAGTGAGGATGGTTCTAAGAGGCAGGATCATAGCACTAACTACATCTAATAAATAGAGACATTTTGTACTAGTTACTTTACAGCACACCTGAAAGGTCTAAAAACAAGAAGAAATCACACCCAAAAGGATTGGACCTCAAGAATTAATAGAAGTAAGGGCTAAAAATCTATAAAACAGAACCAAACAAACAGGAAAAAGTAAAAGCACAAAGAATCAAACAGAGCTGTTATTTTTTAAATAAAGTCATTAAGATTGATAAAACTGATTAGTATTAACCAAAAGGCAGAGAAAGATATCTAAATTAACAAAATTAAAGATAAAAAGACATATGTAGCAATAAACGCTGAGGAAATCCAGAGAACCATGACAATTTAAAGTCCACCAAATTGGAAAATCTAAAAGAGATGATTAATTTTCTAGATACATATCATTTACCAAAGTTAAATACATTTCAAATAAACAATATAAACAACCCCATAATCCCTACTGAAACAGAAAGATCATCTAACATGACCAAGTATGCTTCATTTAAGGGATGTAGATATATTTCAATATATGTAAACTAATAGATATAATACACCATATAAGCAAACTAAAAGACAAAAACACATGATTACCTCAGTAGATGCAGAATAGGCATTTGACAAACCCCAACATACCTTCATGATAAAAGTCCTGGAGAGCTTTGTGATACAAGGGACGTACCTCAACAAAATGAAGACAATTTACAGCAAATCCATAGCCAATAGCAACCTAAATGGAGAGGATATCAAAATAAATCCACCAAAATCAGAAACAAGACAAGGTATATGAGTTTCTCAACATATTCAATATATTATTTGAAGTCTTAGCTAGAGGAATAAGGCAACTGAAAGAGATCAAAAGGATATATTTTGGAAAGGAAAAAGTCAAAGTATTTGCAGATGATAAGACTGTATACATAAGCAAACAAAAAATTCCACCAGGAAAATCCTACAGTTGATAAGTACTTTCAGAAAATTAGGTGGACACAAAATTAAGTCACAAAAATCAAAGGTACACAAATGATAAAATGGACTGCAAAAGAAATCAGAGAAAAACAGCTTTCATAATAGCACTAAATAATATACAGAACATTGTGGTATCTCTAACCAAGCAAGTGAAAGACTTGTGTGATAGAAACTTCAAGTCATTAAGGAAATAAATTGAAGAAGATAATAGATGTTGGAAAGATCTCTCAGGCTCATGTATCACCTCATGGGTCAAAAGGATTAATGTAGTAAACATAATAATATTACCAAAAGCAACCTACAGATTGATCAATGTAATCCTTATCAAAATTCCAACACAATTTTTCACAAATATTGAAAAGACAGTTTCCACCTTTATATGGAAACAGGAAATAATCCAAGATAGCTCAAATATTTCTGAACAATACAGCACTGCTAGAAGCATTACCATCCCCGATTTCAAGTTGTACAACAAAGGTATAATAATAAACACAGCATGGTATTGGTATAAACACAGACATGTTGATCAACAGAATTTAACTGAAGACCCAGACTGTAAATGTTGCTTTTATTTTTCTCAGAAGAGGGGATGATATGAGAGGTGCACATAAGCTTTACACATACATGGCTTGGGCTAAGGCCAGAGCATTTCTATCTAACTATTCCTAAGCCTGGGCCTGGAATCTTCTCACCTCAATTTAACTAATCTTCTGCAAGACTGGCCATTGAAAGCTTCAGCTTCCAGGCTTCATTAGCTAACCTAGGCCTAAATTTTTTTCAGGCCTTCAAGCCTTACTGCTGAATAAACTCACCCTTTCTAGTTCTTTCTGTATTCTAGTTAGCTGATTCAACTCAGCTGTTCTGACTCAAAACTTCTCTCCAAGTTGACTGATTCAAGCTGGCTACTCTCTACTTCTCACTGAATTGCTCTGCTTGGAAAAAGAGACTCTAAATTCAAAGAATTGAACTGAAGGGAACTCAACTGCACTCAACTGAACAACACGCGTACGTGTACTCTACATACTTTCTCTACAAACTCTACTATGTTCCTGTACCCATACTGTATTGTCTCTCTCCGTCTGTCTCTGTTTCTCTCTGTGTCTTTCTGCCTCTCTTTCTCCCTTTCTTCCTCTCTCTATTGTTCCTATGCAACCTCTCTTTCATGAGAGTTGGGTGTATCCTATCTCTTCCTCATTCTGTCAAATCTTTCTCTGATTCGTAACTTAGTCTGTCCCTCAATAGATGTCATTATGTGCGATAAAAGGTGTGTTTTGTCTATATTCTAGCCAGGAGGGCTAGGGGTGTGTACTCCAGCTGCAGGGATTAAAGATGTGTACTAAGGGCATGTTTGTATTCCAGCCAGATCATACTGCAATCCAGGGCGTATTTGCTATCCAGCCAGATCTCATAGACATAGAAGGTCTTTTGATGTGATCCCTTACCAGAGCTGCCATGTTGCTGGATTAAATTTGCACTACATCAGACATAACTTTGCAAACCTACAGACACCTGATTTTGTATGAATAAAGTAAAGATAAACACTGGAAAGAAGGCATCTTTAAGAAATGATGCATGTGTGCATGTAGAGGAAAGCAAATAGAGCTATATTATCACCCTGCATAAAACTCAACTCCAAACTGATTAAAGACTTCAACCAGATACATTGAACTGGGTAGAAGAGAAAGTGGGAAATAGCTCATTGGCACAGGAGACAACTTTCTAAACAGAACATTGTTAACACAGGCACTGTAATCAACAATTAATAAGTGGGACTTTATAAAACTAAAAAACTTCTGTAAGGCAAAGGATACAATTCTTCAGACAAAACAGCATCCTAAAACTGGAAAAGATATATATATATATTTTTACCAACTACACATCTGATAGAGGACTTAATATCCAAAACATATAAACTAAAAACACTAGACATAAAAAAAAAATCCTACTTAAAATTATAAACATAGTGAAATCTGTACACCTAAAGAAGCTAAGCAAGAAGGAGGAGACTGTATAAGATGATCAATCCTCATTCAGAAAGGCAAATGGGATAAACATCAGAAGAGAGCTAAAACAGGCCAGGAGCCTACCACAGAGGGTCTCTAAAAGACTCTACCCAGCAGGGTATAGACATAGATGCTGAGACTCAAAGCCAAACTTCGGGCAGTGTGTAGGGAATCTCTATGAAAAAAGAGGAGATGAAAAAGACCTGGAGGGGACAGGAGCTCCACAAGAAGAGCAACAGAACCAAAAATATGGGTCCAGGGTTTTTTCTGAGACTGATACTCCAACCAAGGACCATGCATGGAGATAACCTAGAACCCCTGCACAGATGTAGCTCATGGTAGCTCAGTGTCCAAGTGTAATCCTAGTAAGGGGAACAGGGACTGTCTCTGACATGAACTCAGCATCTGGCTCTTTGGTCACCTCCCCCTGAGGGGGATACTGCCTTACCCGGCTACAGAGGAAGACAACGAAGCCTGTCCTGATGAGACCTGAGAGGGCAGGCTCAGATGGAAGGGGAGGAGAACCTCCCCTATCAGTGGACTGGGGGAGGGACATGGGAGGAGAAGAAAGAGGGAGGATGTCATTGGGAGGGGGTGAAGGATGGAGCAACTGCTGGGATACAAAGTGAATAAATTGTGATTAATAAAAAAAAATTTAAAAAATGGGGTACTATTCTAAACAGAATATTCTCAAAAAAAAAAAAGAAAAAATTCAAATGGCTGAGAAACCCTTAAAGAAATGTTCAACAACCTTAGTCATCAGAGAAATGAAAATCAAAACTATTTTCAGATTTCATCTTACACTCACCAGAATGACCAAGATCAATAAAACAAATGATATTTTATGCTGGCAAAAATGTGGAGAATGGAAAGCATTCATCCATTGCCAGCAGTAGTACAAACTTTTACAGCCACTATGGAAAATAGTGTGGTGGTTTCTCAGGAAAATGGTAATCTATGTACCCTGATATCCAGCTACACCACTCTTGGCATATACCCAATGGTCACTTCATCCTACCACAAATACTCATGTTCAGCCATGTTGATTGCTTATCTTTTCATAATATCCAGAAACTGGATACAACACCGATGTTTCTCAATAGGTGTGTGGATAAAGAAAATGTGGTATATTTTCACATGAGATTATTATGTAACCATTAAAGATGAGATTATAAAATTTTCAGGCAAATGGATGGAACAAGAGAAAAATATCCTAATTATGCACCAGACTAAGAAAGATTAATAAGGTATGTATTCACTTATATGTGGATATTAAGTCATTGCTAATCAAGCTACAATCTGTAGAACCACAGAGGTTAGATATAGCATAAGGGAATGGGGGTGGGGGACAGATAGACCTTCCAAGAAAAACTAAATAGAATACATAGTTTTGGATGTGTGTATGTGCATAGAAGGGAAGTAAAAAGAGAGGATCAATTTAGGAAGGAGAAGTTAGAGGGAGGAAATGCAGGCAGCTAAAATTAAAGGGCATTTGAGGAGTAGTATGAAAGCCTAAAATGACAGAAGCTTCCTAAACCATATAAATGGTATAAATGAAATCACCTAATGATTGGGGAGACAGAGCCACAAGCTGACATATCTTGTCGCCAAATGAAACTAATTATTCTGGGAACGGGTTATGTTCTAATTGAGCTGTTGGCCTAAAGGGTTTTATGGAAATCCAAAACACCCAGGCTGTTGAAAAGACAATACGTTGCTTTCCACAAACTGAAAGAAAGGATCTATAGTACTGAAGACAACACTCACAGAACTCAATAAACTTGGAGAAATCAAGCTTGTGCCTACACAGAAACTTCACCCTTAGTGCTAGACTCTTTGTTACAGGAAGGTGCCCTGTGTGCCATCGAAAGAGAAACATAAACACCAACCCAGCCACAAACCCATCCTTCTACAAAAGTACCCCACTACAAAATCTGCTCATTTAATGGTGGCACAAAGCCTGTGGGAATAACCAACAAATAACTGATTTTACTTAGGGCCCACTTCATGAGAAGGAACCAGTATCTAAGGCAGCTTGGAAAACCAAGAACCTGATATTAAGTAGGCCAGAGATTTGGGTAAAATGGCTCCTAGTGACATTCTGCTATGCTATAAATAATTTCCTGCACAGCCATTATCACAGAAACTTCCTCCTGAAGCAGATGGGAGCAAAAACAGAGACCAAAAGCTAGATAATGTGCAGAGATTGAGAGACCTTCTAACATTCAGCCATAAATGTGATGTCTCCATCAAATTCCTTTGCTCAGGGCTCAGGGAACTGTGCTGAAGATGGTCGGAATGAGTGTAAGAGACAGAAGAGATGGGGACACCAAGGAATCAGGGTCCTGTAAATCCACAGGGTTGATGCTCATTTGAATTCACAGAACCTGGGGCAGCATGAATAGGGCCTGCAAAGGTCTTGGCTAGATAGTGTTCTAGAACTGAAATAACTGGACACTTGCGCTCATCACTTACCCAAAAGCTATCTCCAATTGATAACTACTTGTAAATGAAAATTCAGTTTTCTCAAAGGGGATATAAAATACTCTTAAGGGTAGGCTGCATGTTTAATAGTAGATGGCCAACAGAAAACAGACTCAATGGCAGAAAACAAATTCAGTGGTGGTTTCTAGTCTCACAAGGTCGTGTTACAGCTTTTAAAATATATTTTTTTTGCACACACCGACCCACACACACATTTTTCTCTTTTTTACCTTACAGTTTTTGTGCATCTACTAAGTCTCTTAGTTTTATGTTTTTATCGAATTACTTAATATGTGAGGGACTCAGTCCCTCTGAGCTATTTCTTGTGCCCTTTTTCTTGGGTTCTTTTCTTTCTGTTTATTTTGTCCTATTTCAGTGTTTTATTTTTTTGTGTGTTATCATTATATTTTAGCTTAGTTTATTTTCTCTTAGAAGCCTGTTTACTTTCTGAGGAGAAACAAATAGAGGATAAATCTGGATGAGAAGAAACGTGGAAGAACTATGAGGATTAAAGCTAAGAGAATCTATAATCAGGGTAGAAAACTAAAATCAAACATTTTTTCTAGGTGTTCCAGGTGTAGTGACACATACTTTCAATCTCAGTACTCAGGAGGTAGAGTCAGGAGGATCTCTCTGAGTTCAAAGTCAGCCTGGTCTATATGGTGTGTTCCAGGCCAGCCAGGATTTGATAGTGAGACCTTGTCTCAAAAACAAACAAACAAACAAACACAAGATCATCATCCACACATGGGATAGGAAGCAGTCACCAGGAATGTCAGGGATAAACCAAGGAAGTTATCCTGACCAAGAGTACTGGTGAGCCCAGTTTGGGTCATAATACCTATATTAAAAGAATTGCCATATGTATATATATGTATATATATATATATATATACATATATATACATATATATGCATATATATGCATATATATGTATAGACTTACATATATATGTAAATATATGTAAATATGCATATATATTTAATTGTAGGGGAATTTTAATCTAAAATCATGGCTGCTCTTAGAACACACCTTTAATCCCTTGGGCTGGAATATAGACATTCCACAACTTTAAGTCCTTTGGATGAAATTTTTCAAACACCTCGAATCCCAAACCCTGACATCTAATTGGATGGTAGATAAGGTGACAAATAAGAAAAAGATTTGACAGAATTAGTAAGAGGTAAGATATACCTAACAGTCATGAGAACAGACAGGAAAGATTACTTTTAGCAGTACAGAGGGAGAGAGAGAGAGAACTGAGATAGATGTATTTGTAAAGCTTGTGTGCAGATCTCATCTCATCCCTCATCTGAGGTAATAAAAGAATATTTACAGGGTCTGGAGAGATGGCTCAGTGGTTAACAGTACTGTTTCTGTTCAATTCCCAGCACCCACATGGCGGCTCACAGCTATCTGTAACTCCATTTCCAAAGGATCTGACAGAGTCAAACTAATGCACCTAAAATAAAATTAAATAAAGAACTAAACAAGCTGAAAAGCAACAAACCAAGTATTCCACTTAAAAAATGGGGAACAGAGCTAAAGAGAGAATTCTCTGTAGAGGAATATGGAATGGCAGAGAAGCACTTAAAGAAATGCTCAACCTCATTAGCCATTAGGGAAATGCAAATCAAAACAACCCTGAGATTTCACCTTACACCCTTCAGAATGGCCAAGATGAAAAACTCAAGGGACAACACATGCTGGAGAGGTTGTGGAGAAAGGGGAACCCTTCTCCACTGCTGGTGGGAATGTAAACTTGTACAACCACTCTGGAAATCAATCTGGCGCTTTCTCAGACAACTAGGAATAGTGCTTCCTCAAGATCCAGCCATACCACTCCTAGGCATATACCCAAAAGAGGGGCTTATGGGGGGATACAAAATGAATAAAGTGTAATTAATAAAAAATTTAAAAAAAGGAAAAAAATACAAAAAAGAACATTAACAGCTAATAATAATAAATATGTAAAAAAACCGAAAAGAAATATTGAAAAAATATGTAAAACATAGAAAAGGAAGATCCTTCAGCAGATACTACTTTTTTCATTATGCTGTAAAGAGTACTCAATAAGGTACAATAAAATTAAGATATTCAATCTCGTTACAAATTTGTGTGTGTAAAATATTTTCTACAGTGGCTGGCAAGTGTGTACTCAGATTTGTCTGGGTGGAATGCATCTGGGTGTGCATAAAACAGTGACAGATCCTTGCTGACGCTGCATCTCTAAGGATCGAGGTTGGCAACCATGACAACCTGCAGTGGACCATTTTCCTGGCAATAACAAGTAGCTCTAGGAAACAGAAAAGATGATGTTCATCCACCGGGACTCACATCCCCTGGAAGGTTTCTGGGCTGTCTTTACAAAGCACAGCCTGTGAGTATAGGATAGGTACTCTTGTTAGGTATCACCTGTGTTCCTAGCTAAAACTCGAATCCCCTTTGTAATGTCAATGGAACCCCAGAGTTCAGTTCATAAAGGAAGGGGTTTATTTATGTATAATTTAGCAGGTTCAGCATGAATAATACATTGAAGTTTTGAGTAACATCGTATCTTGAGGCTTTATGAGTCACATCAGGTTAAAGGCTTTCACCAGTACCTTTCAACGGAACCAAAAAATATATTTAATTTCATTCAGGCCAGTCATTGTTCATTTTCTCTTCAGATTCCTCTTTTACAGAAATGTCTGATTTTAGCGTACTCTTTCTGTTAACATCATAACATCATGCTTCACAGAGTGGCCACACCCAGATAAGGCGGCAGAAATTATTGGAGCATGCCCAGATATCTCCGTCTCCTACACCTGTATTTAGGAAGCATATGGGTTTCTCAGTATCTATCCCAGCTTTGCTGAGCAGCACTTCTTTGCATGGAGCATTTGACTTCACAAATGGCATCTTTGAGGATCTTATAATAGAGCTGGTAACATATTAACAATCTGTTAGCAGTCTGGACTGTCATGAGCGAGAACCCACGCACAGTATGAGGCATCATTTATTTTTGCTCATACCAAGAAAAGGCAACATTTATTTTAATAAATTAAGGCATAGGGGGGAAAATAAACAGGTCTAGATGCATCGAAGGGGTCATGGAGAGTCAGCAAAATGCTGTTGCTTGTTCAAAAAAGGATACAGGACAGATTGGGAACTTGCAAGTTGATTTTAACTTTTACAAATATAGGCAAACTGTTTTCTTGGCCATTCTGGGAGGAAATATCAAGTTCTAAGCTAGTGTTTTTGCTTAAACAGTGATTGGGGGTGTTATTACTTACAACCCACCAGGAGAGTTTTCCAGTTGAAGGCATGTTGCTGCAGTGCCACTCCTACCTGCTAACCACTGAGTATTTGTATTCCCCTGTGGGGACGGAAAGCTGTAGATCCACATAGACATGATTCTACAAAGACAGTTTAAACAGGAAATTGATTAAAGTGAGTATATATTGGTATACGAGTAAAATTGCTCAATTCCTATTCACCAAATAATTTCCATTCCCTGCCATGCTGGCAGTTGGTATTATAAAGGAATGAAGTCCATAATCTTATTAGGAACACTGCAAGCACAGTTAAGAGAACGAATTTAGCCTCAATTTTAAAATATGTTTGTGTTTCTCTTTCAGTTAGAGGAGACGTGAGTATTTATTTGAAAATGAGACATGAAAGAGCTTTTGTACGGATTGTGTTGGGCTAAGGACTGGTTATTTGGAGTGGTCTTTCCAAACCATGATGGTGTAATTTCTACAGAGGAAGACACATCATAGGTGGGAAGAGCTTTCACACATTATGGATCTTCCAAGATATGGGACTACTGTAAGAGTGCTCATGAGCACAGAACTTCTGTGCAACACGAAGACCACAGCAGAGCCGCAGAGTGTCTGTACAGGACAGATTCCTTTCATGATTTAGCTTTATTTTGTCTCATGTCAACTTGTTGGTATATGACCCTTTTATTCCTAAAAGCTTTACTTATTCCTGAAACCCCGTTACACTTTCTATACTTCATTAGTCCTAACTATACTTCATTAGTCTTTCTCAGAATCAGCAGTCTGCATAGGTGGGGTGAATCCTGAAGTAATGGACAGATTTTGAGGACTTCGTGAGTTCTGAGGGCAAGCACAGACTTTCTTAGACTACAAGACCTAGAGTTTAAAAGAAAGCAGGCCACAGTAGGGGACAATGCAGCCACTTTTGATGAGAACTGATAGACTAAGATCAGAAAGAAGAGGAGAACCTCCCCTATCAGTGGACTTGGGGAGTGGCATGCATGCAGAAAGGGGAGGGAGGGTGGGATCGGCAGGGGAGGAGGGAGGGGCTTTTGGGGGATACAAAATGAATAAAGTGTAATTAATAAAAAAAAAAAAAAAAAGAAAGAAAGCATGTGGGCGTTTAAAGTGGTTTGCAGGCATCTGGACCCGACTACTGAGCTTTTCGGTTGTGTAACTGAAAAGGCTAGGTGGGAACTTCTGGCATGCAGACTTTTGCAGGGAGATCTTGCATGGAAGAAGAAAACTGACATGAGGCCTGAGAACACTTCTTATAAGAAAGGAGGGATACGTGCTTGTGAATGTATCATTGACCTGCTCTCCTGGAGGAGACTCTCTTGCTCTAGTTTTAATGTAAGATGCTTGCTTCTTTGTTTTGGTTGCAACGATGTGGCGGTAAATCTGATTTCCATGGCACACATGCCAGATTAAGTGCTTGTTTTTAAATAAACCAACATGTGGAAATTTACATTAAAGAACTTTATTTTGGCCCCTTTCCAATAAATCATGAAAATTAATTGTGCTGGTCAAGCGTTCTAGGTAATGGGTAGATTTTTGAATGTACAAAGTGATTAATTTTCTGAAACTACAGTTAATCTTCTGCAGATAAACCCAAAAGATAATGATTTCAGTTTGGCAAGAGCAGATACTCATTCATCTTTGTTGTCAACATACAATAAAAAGGGAATTTCAGAGACTGTAGAAACCTATCCTCTTGAATAAATGTGGTCAGTAGTCATGGGATTTTTTTTAAACTGTGATATTTTACACAAATGAACCATATTCTTTTTTATTAATTATTTTTATTTTTATTAATAACACTTTATTCATTTTGCAGCCCCCCTGTACCTCCTTCCCTCCTCCCTTCCCAATCTCACCCTCTCTCTTCCCCACCCATGTCCCTCTCCCAGTCCATTGATAAGGGAGGTCCTCCTCCTCTTCCTCTGATCCAAGTCTATCAGGTGTCATGAGGAGCAGCTTCATTGTCTTCTTCTGTGGCTGAGTAAGGCTGCTCTCCCCTCAGGAGGAGGTGATCAAAGAGCAGGCCAATAAGTTCATGTCAGAGACAGTCCCTGTCCCCGTTACTATGGAACCCACTTGGACACTGAACTGCCATAGGCTACCTCTGTGCAGGGGCAGAGTGCAAGAAGTCTTATGAAAGAAGTGGGAGACAGTAAGACCTGGAGAAGACAGGAGCTCCACAAGGAGAGCAATAGATCCAAAATGTCTGGGCACAGAGGTCTTTTCTGAGACTGATACTCCAGCCAAGGACCACTCATGGAGATGTCCTGGAACCACATTCTTATATACTCACAAACTACCTTTCCTGCAAAATATTGCTCACTTTGTATTCTCATGTCTATAATGCTTTTCTTTTTAACCTAGATTACTATATGGGCATGCGTATATGAATACTTCAACTTTTTAAAACCACTTAGGTAATTTTCTGAGCAACCACTTTAGTAAAATTACAAAGTATGAAACTGCCTTTTGAACACATATCTCTGTAAGTATAGATTCAACCTGTCCTCAATCGCAGGGGAGAAGCTTTTTTTTTTTTTTTTTTTTTTTTTTTTGCCACAGAGTACAATTAATACTAAGACTCCCAATTTTTCAATGAGTGGAGAATTCAGTGGAATATACAGCCCTAAATGGGACATCTGAGACACACCCCTTCCCACAAGGCTCAGGGAGGATCACAGAAGACAGCAGAAAGCTTTTAGAGTTAGAGACCATGGAGGAAAGTGTCTTCTATACCTGGGCTGTTGAACGCTGGAAATCCCAGCTGCTGTGGTTGCCTGCACAAGAACTGCCCAGGATCACACCTGCCTAAATTCCAGGAAGAACAGGGGAGAGTTTCTAGAACACTACCCTCAGCAGAGGAACTATGGTTTCTCAGGGAGGATTCAGTTTTCTTCAGGGCTGCAACATCTGCTAGGTGGAGTCTGTTCCAGTGGATGAGTTCACATCCATGAGCATGTGGGTAGCACTACTTTTGGCCTCGGTTGGAAAAAAATGTAGATGTGTAAATGTGCATGATAAGAAATTGGGATGGAAACATTGGTGTTCCAGAAGGAATTGGAGTGTAGAAGCAGGGAAACAAATAATCCCGATATATTGTATACATGAGTGATATTTTAAGAACCAATATATATGAGGTGTGTGTGTGTAAGTATGTATATATTTGAGACAAATTCTTACAATTAAAAAGATACGAGGAGCTTAAAAATGCTTAAAACTGTCACTTAAAGCGAGCTGTTGACAATCCAGTTTTGGTTTTGTTAGAAAGTATAAGCAGAGCTGTTGAAACTTTGGCTGTGTGGTGGCTGGCTTTCATCTTTTCTGTTCCTTCTGTGTCAGAAACTGGAACAGACACTTGTGGCTCCTTGGACTTAGTGCAAGCACCCTTACGTGGCACTGCCCATTTCAGCAAAGATGCCTGGTCATGGAGTAAGCTGAGGTCAAGTGAAAAGTTATAAAAATTTATGTAGAAGCTTGCAAGCCAGGCAATGGGAATGGTGCTAATCAAGTAATCACTAGTGTGTGTGTGTGTGTGTGTGTGTGTGTGTGTGTATCTGCAGGTGTGTTACTTGCCTTTCCTGTTGTGGTTCTCAGGCTAACTTCAGGACTATGCCAAGTGAGCACTCTACCTCCCAAGTCCACCCCCACAGTCCTGTGTGTTTCATGATCAAGTCTATTTTATTGAAAATAGATTTTTTTTCCCCCTTACAGTATACTCTGATTATGGTTTCCCCTCTTCCAACTGCTCTCAGATCCTCCCCACTTTCCCACCCACCTATTTTCATATACTTATTCTTCCATTAGAATACAAACAGGTGGGGCTGGAGAGATGGCTTAGCAGTTAACAGCACAGGCTGCTTTTCTAGAGGAACCAGGTACAATTTCCTGCACCCACATGGCAGCTCACAATTTTAACTTTAATTCTAGTGGATCTGACACCCTCACACAGACATACATCCAGGGAAAACACCAACACACATGAAATGAAAATAAATAAAAAATTTTAAATGGATACCAAAAGGAATCTAAAATAGGAAAAAATAAAATAAGGTAAAAAAACAAAGCAGAATAGGGCAAAACAAACTGGGGGGAAAAAGACACAAGTCAATAGATGTTTTATGGAATTTTTGTTCTTTTATTTTATTTTAAAATTAAAATATCAATACATTATTTTCCCCTTCCCTTCTGTCCCTGCAACCCCTCTTATACACTTCCTTGCTCTCTCTATATGCTTATAGACATTCAAAAACTAAACTTAATTAGATTCTATAGTTACAGTTATAATTTCTAACTGGATGGGGTGGCTTATGCTTATAATCTAAGCATTTAGGACACACAAGATGCCTACCAAATAGACTAGACAAGAAAAGCAACTCCTCCTGCTATATAATAATCAAAACTCTAAATCTACAGAACAAGAAAAAATATTAAATGTGGTAATATTAGAAGCAGGGGAGGGACTTCAGAGATTGATGCATCAACCAAAGACCATTCATAGAGAGGACATAGACAGCCTGCTCAGATGTAGCCCATAGGCAGCTCAGTCTCCATGTGGGTTCCCTAGGAAGAGGAGAAAAAACAGTCTCTGACATGAACTCAGTTGCCTGCTCCTTGATCACTTCTCCTTGGTGGGATGACCTCCCCAGTCCACTTATTTGCTTTCTTTGTTTTTGAGTGACATAGATGAGTTAAGAGAAGGAGCTACAGGGGGGATACAAAGTGAATAAAGTGTAATTAATACAAAATTAAAAATAAAAAATTATCTACTAACACACTAGATGTAACAAAACAATCTCAAAATACAGAGAATCTAGAGTTAATTTTTAGGCAAAAATAATGAATTATCTTGAACATCCTTCTCTCCCAATCCCTCCCTTCCTCCCACTTCTCCACACATGCCCCTCCCCAAGTCCACTGATAGGGGAGGTCTTCTTTTCTTTCCTTCTAATCCTAGTCTATTATATCTCATCAGGAGTGGCAGCATTGTCTTCCTCTGTGGCCTGGTAAGGCTGCTCCCCCGTCAGGGGGAAGGTGATCAAAGAGCAGGCCAATCAGTTCATAGTAGACAATTTTTTAATGCACGAATTTTGTGATAAGCCAGACTATTTCTGAAGTATCATATTTGCATCTAATTTTCTTATTTTTTTTTAAAAATACCTATCTTACGGAGTTATCCAGAAAATAAAAATCTTATGTATCTGGCATCCAGAAAACATCTACAACTGTTAACTCATAATTATGATAATTATATAACACAAATTTTGAAAGACAGAAGTTATTTTTTCTCACACTCATAATTATTCATTCAATCAAAAAAAGTATATGCCCTATTTTCCTGCAGTTCTACAATTTGCTGACACTGCATTCCACCCCATTGCAGTCCTTCGGAGCATTTCATTCAATCTTACAGAAAGATGAGTTAATTTTAATAGTTACAGCTGGGTATTTATTAAGTGAAATCCTTTCATCGGCTGGAACAGACATTTCAAACACATGGAGGCATTTTCTTACATAATTAAAATGTGTGTGTGCTTCAGGCCTTAAAAGGGAAATGTGAAGTAGGACCTTCAAGGTGATTCGATGGGTAAAGGTGCTTGTTGCTGAGCCTTAATAACTGAGTTCATCTCCTAGGACCCACAATGTGGAGGAAGGGAACCAACTTCCAAATGTCCCCTAGCCTCTGCTACCACGCTGTGGTATAAGTGTACCTCCCAGTAAAGTAAATGTGATAAAGATTAAAAAATAATAATAATAACATAAAACATGTTGGTGTGTGAAAGAGAGAGAGAGAATCTGTGTGGATTAAAAACCCGTCACACACACAATGCAACCAAGATCAATTTAAATAAATCCATTAATTGTAGAAGGTGATCTCTTAGGAATAAACTACTTGCAATAAAGTAACAATTTTGTGCAATCGAACAGTAGAACATAACCAGTTAATGTCTCACTGCTGATTCTGTGATGACAGAAAAGTTTCAGGGATATAGGTGATATTCTGGGTTTGAACACCAAAGTGTAGAAAACAAACAAAAACAAAAACCCCACTTTTTTGATATAAGAACTATAAGAAAATGTTTTTATTCCTAGAAATTTTGTTAGGTTCTATAATCATCTCAGAAGAGAATAAAATGGATTTTTTTAAATCAGAGAAGCTTCCTTTTGCAGTGGCCGATGGTAAGTTCAGTGACTCATAATTAGAAAAAGAATAAATTACTGTTCAATGCCTAGCCAAAAATGGGACATTTATAAGTTCCCTCAAAGGCTCAAAGAACATTACTGAATTGAGGGTGGAGGGGTTTGGGGAGTGGTTTAGAACACTAAGCTCCATGAATGACATGATGGCAAGGCTGTTGCCCTCCCACACTCACAGCAGCTTTGGTTATCTGAACAAGATCAACATAACTTTGAGCCTACTAACCTCCTCTCCCCGCTCTCAAAAGACACCAACAGATCGCAGTTGGTGACATATGGAAATATGTTTTTATTAGTGGGTTTAGCCAATGGTAACGCGCACCTGCTTTCATTTTTAAAAAACTCTTGCTGCATTTCAATAAAAACTAAGGAAACTCAGTGGTCATCAAAATAAACAAAAATGAGAAATGAAAGTAAAAAGGAACTAGTTATGAAGAGAAGGGCATTAACTTTAGAAGGAGGACCAAATAGGGTAATGAGGGTGGGTGATTATGATTAAATTGTATATTGTATATGTATTAAATATAACAAAGCCCATTATTTTATATAATTAATACACTGATAAAAACATTTAACAAATAATTAGAATTCAATAAACAATGTAAAAACTCAGTAGGGTTCCTCTTCTGTATATATGAATTGGCTCCTTGTTTTGTTCTGATTTATCTCTCAGAGGTATTGTACTTTCATTTGCAGTGAAAAACAAGAAAAAGAAATGGATGAAGTAAGAGCACCAAGTTAACTCATAAGCCAACCATTTCCACTTATGACTGCTCTGAAGGCCTCCAGACCACTGTATCAGCTGGGCCTATTATACATAATTTTACTCTTGGGGCAGTTTCTGCTGGAGCAAGAAAATAATGAAGAATAAAATAAAGGTGCTCCAGTATCAAATCTCCCTAATTAGCTATGTATGGATGAATTTTAAAATTGTACTCGCTGGGCCTCAGTGAACTGATGGTGAATTTAAAGAGGTTTGAGTGTATGTTATGCTTTTAAGCTATATGATAAGGCCACAATAATACTACAATTCCATTATTTCTCTGGTCTAGTATAAATAAAGCATTGCCATTTTCTCAAAATTCATCCTTTGCTTATCCAATTAAAGTGTCAAAATATACACATTCTTATGGACTAAAGTAATTATTTTGCCATATCTGCATATCAAAAAACCACTTAATTATTCAATATTTCTCCTTAGACCAATTTCTTAGCTTATTCAATAATTGTGTTTTAAAAGACTGAGTTTTCTCTAAATAGAAAATATATACCATATACACATACTCAAACCAAAATATTCTTTTTCTAGAAATTTGGCCAGCAAATCTGTTGGTTGCTTGAAGAGTCTATGCCACAAGCTCTAACTCTCTTAGCTGAGATTATGGATAGTGTTCATGTGACATAGAAAGATTATATATGAGAGTATCAAATAATTTACTTAAGATAATGATAATATTAATAATTTCAGTACTAGGGATCTAAATGTTGGAATTATCATCCTGAGTGAGCTATCCCAGAAGCAGAAAGATGCACACGGTATATACTCACTCATATAGACATATAATATAGCATATACCTACTAAAATCTGTACACCTAAAGAAACTAATCAAGAGGGAGGATTCTTGCAAAATGCTCAATTCCTATCCAGAAAGGCAAAGAGGCTGGACATCAGAAGAATGAGGAAAGAGGGAACAAGTCAGGAGACTGACACAGAGGACCTCTGAAAAGCTCTGCTCTGCAGACTATCAATGTAGATGCTGAGACTTATGGGCAACCTTTGGGCAGAGTGCAGGGAATCTTAGGAAAGAAGTGGGAAACAGTAAGTTCTGAAGAGGACAGGAACTTCACAAGGAGAGCAACAGAACCAAAAAATCTGAGTACAGGGGTCTTTCCTGAGACTGCTATCCCAACCAAGGATATGCATGGAGATAACCTAAGACCCCTGCACAGATGTAGCCCATGGCAGTTCAGTATCCAAGTGGGTTCCATTGTAATAGGAACAGGGACTGTCTCTGACATGAACTGATTGGCCTGCTCTTTAAGGGAGGGATTGGGAAGGGAGGAGGGAGAGAACCACAGGGAGGATACAAAGTGAATAAAGTGTAATTAATAAAGAAAAAACAAAAAGAGGTGAGCAATTTAAAAAATTAAAGTTGTGGAGAAACCTGAATTAGAAAAAAAAACAATTTTAGGAGAATTAGCTTATAGATAGTAAATATATATAAAAACAATATATAATATGTAATATTATATAATATAAATATATATAAAAACAGTATATATAAACAACTAAGGAGCTTACAGATAGACATTAGGAATTAAAGTTGAACCTCGCTTAATTTTTCTTTAAAAAGATGTAAAGATACGAAATGAAGTAAGATGTAAATTTGAAGTATGGAGTACCCTAGAAGTCTAGAAAAGAAAATTTCTCCTAAGAGTGTATGAAATATTAAATAATCATCTTGTATATTAGAGATGCTGTGTTTGTAAATGGAAAAAGTAAGGTTTAGTAATGAGTTTATGCTCATTGCACCATGATAAAGTGTCAGGTGAGCTGTTTATAATATGAAGTTTACTGCTAACATGGGGAACAATACTTAAAAGGGGGGTCTAAATGCAGTGATCACAAAAATAAAAAACAGTTGCTAAAGAGACACTGGAAAATTATTTATATTATATATTTATATATAATATATTTATATTATATATTTATAATATATAATATAAATATATTATATATTTTGCTATAAAATTATAGCGAAAAAAAGGAATCAAAAGAAAATGTTCCTTCCAGGATGATGGAAGTCACAATGTATGTGTAAGCTGAGCAAATATATCTAGAAGAGAAAGATGTTTTGGTGTTAAGAATGAAGCCTGTATGCTAACCACAGGTTCTTCTGGTCTACAAAGTGTGTCCAGGGTAGCCAAGGCTACACAGGGAAACCTTGTCTCAACAAGACAAAACAAACAGAAAGAGTATGTATAATAGTACAGCACATTTGTAGTAGAAGGGAGAAAGAGGCGGTGTGGTGAACTCATTTTGCCTCATTTTCATGACTTTAAGCCTTCTTAATTTGACATAATTACATGGACTCCCATTGCTTTGTGTTATCTGCAACTTAGAGTTTCTTCTGAAGAACATATCTTTGCTGTTATTGTTCGAATAGACTTATTAAGAAACAGTAGCTCACATGATTGATTTAATGCATTCTGGTAAGAATGAGAGACACGATGTACTTTTTTAATTAATTAATTCACTTTACATCCCATCCCTTCCTCTCCTCCTGTTCATACCCTCCTTTCCTCTTCTTCCTTACCACCCCTACCCCATAGAAGAGGGGACCTCCCCCCCATCCCAGCATGTCATCAGGATTGAGCTCATCCTCTTTCATAGTGGCCTGGAAAAGCATCTCCACCATGGGGAAGTGACTGAAATGCAAGCAAGAGAGTCCTCGCCAACAACAGCTCCTGCTCCCCTTACTAGGATACCCATATGAAGACCAAGATATACACCAGGTACATATGTGTAGGGGTCCTAGGTCCAGTCTGTACATGGTCCTTGGTTGGTGCTTCAGGAGATAAGTAATTAACACTTATATACTTAAACTGATTCCTTTTATCTTCAATTTCTACATCAAAAGCCAGAGGTTTATATATAGTGTCAACACATTATGAGCTCATCTGCATTTTAAAACTTAGCTCCATTGTTTTGTCTTTGACTAGTCCTTGTGACATTTTTTCTTGCTTGGTTAAGTCCCTCTTTGCTTTTACAATTACTAAATCTTTTACCATACCAAGCTTTCAACGTGATTGTAAGTACTTTATCTGATCTTTCTTATTGACTTTCTTTTAAGAAAAGAAAACTCGTTTTTGTGCTGTGGGCTCTAATATATCATATTGTATATTATAGATAATACATTTATGGGAAATGTAATGCTTGTTACATGAGTGTATACTTGCTGATTCACAGTACTCTATCATTCATTAAAAGTGAAGTCATTTCTGGTCTATAAGTAATAATAATGATTATTCTGTTTACTATTAAAATTAAGTGGGATTGAGACATAAGAGAGAGAACTAGGGACTTGAAAAATTCCCTAATGGTACAGAGGATTTGCTGCTGCTCTTGAGGAAAACCAGGGTTTGGAATCTAACACTCACATTTCGCTGCTCACACTGCCCATAATTCTAACCCCAGGAGATCTGTCTTCTGCTCTGACCTGCACTCATGTAAACACACACAAATACACTATTAGACAATAAGATATATCTTTAAAATGAGAGCCATTTGTCAATGGCATGAAGCAGAGCATATATATTATTATTCATTATCATATATACATACATACATCTCAGTCATGAGGTCCTTCTTCCTTGAACATTTACAAAGAATGGTCCGTTCACTGATAGTTAAATGTCTTCCATTCTCAGTGTGGTCTATTATTTTACAAGGATCTCAGATTCCCCTCATTTTAACAGTCCATTCTCTACCTTGATTTTATTTCTTTTAATTTCATTGAATCACACACTAGATAAATAATGGCTATCACTGTCTGCATTTATAGTGGAATAATCATATAAACTCTGGGTTCAATGTCTATTAACTACTGATGTCTATTAACTAATGTCTATTAACGATTAAAGTTTGGAAGATAAACTGGGAAACTGAAACAGAAATACTGAAAAGGCAAATGGGTTCGATCTTGTTTGCCAATTTAATGGCACTGATAGAGAACTGTTGATTCAGATATGTGGGACAGCTTCAAACTCTGTGGAAAAGTTCACTGAGGTAATTTGTCTATAGATTTTACAACTTAGATAAGTTGTAAA
This sequence comes from Psammomys obesus, assembly GCF_907164565.1. Lineage (NCBI taxonomy): Eukaryota > Metazoa > Chordata > Mammalia > Rodentia > Muridae > Psammomys > Psammomys obesus. The sequence continues at coordinate 4,529,239 of NW_026591597.1, read as the reverse complement.
TAATTGATAATTGTCTTCTCCAATGGACTATATTATGAAGCTTTTTTTTTCTCTTCTGGAGATGTAATATGTTCCAGTATTTTGTTTGCAAATTCTTTATTTTCATAATTCGGTTTCAATGTTATCCCCTCAGCACTAAGTTACCCGAATATATTCCTTTATTTTTACCTGCTCTGGTCTCTTGCCTGACAATCACCATGTTTTTCAAAAGTTCTAGAATAAATAAAGACTGACATTTAGTACTCTGTTTAAGGGATCTTTACCTGACACAGTACAGGAAATATACTTTGCAATTGAAGATCAAGACACACACACACACACACACACACACACACATGCATGTAGAGATACCTGTATATTCTCCTGAGAAATCTGGAGTGGTTTTAAAACACACCTCCAGTCTCACTGACTACAGTGCACTGGAGTCTGAGCTGTAGTCGCTTTCGTTAGATAGTACAATCCATTTCTCCGTTTCAGAAGAAAGTTTGTTAATCTGTTTGGGAACTTTAGACATTTGTGATTGAGGCCAACCAAACTACATATCTTCACATGTCTCAAAAAAAAAAAACATCCCATTTTTAATTATTGATTTCTCCATGCAGCTGTGTATTGTGCAATGCCTGTGAAATTTAAGAATGGAGTATGGTTTCCGAAGATGCAAGCCTCCCTCTGCTTTTCCACAAAAGTGTTCACGTAAGTGTTATTTCCAGAGTATGAAACACTTTATACTGAAAAAAAATTACAGTTACTGTGAAAATGAAGTAATAAATTACTTTTTCTCAGTGGAGACAAGTTTACATCTATTTCCACGATACTGATTAATGCCTGATTAAACTATAATAACACAGCAGAAAAGGAAATAATCCAAGATTAATCATCATCGAAAGATCCAGATTGAGATTTATTTTATGTTAATGCTCAGTTTTAAGAGAATTTTAATGAATTGCTTGAAATTTTACCTGAGGTAGAAGGAAACACATGTGATTTAATTAAATCCCAGATCACCATACATATTCTTTCTCATTTATAGTGAATGAGTTTACTTTGATGAGATACATTTTATAATTTAAAATTATATTTATTGCCTTGCTAATGACTGACTACATAACACCAAGAACCTGAGAGTCTTTATATTTTACTCCAAGTAACAAAATTGTTATCTCTTGGATAAAAGTCACTGATGGTCAGAGGAATCTGTGAGCTTACCTTCAATCCTCTAAAGAAGAGACTGAGGCAAAAAGGATGATTAACAAACCTCTGAAGTTTTTTTTTTTCTCCAAAGTAAAAGAGATAAGTAAGAAATGACTTCTGCAACTCCAAGCTAAAATATATGCCAATGATAACTTACCGAGAAAAAAAAGTTATTCTGTATAATGAAGAATGCCTCAGTCCTCTAATAAAGCCAGACTCTTTCCAGATATAACCTTTATAGGTCAATTGACAAAAGTCAGTCAACAAGTGTTTCTAGGTATTCTGAAACTCCTGAAATAGACAAAACTCACTAACAAGTAAATGAATTAGAACTTTTCAGGATAATATTTTTACCAGGTGAATTTATCACTATGCAGGCATGGGCATGTCACCAAGACATTACTCTATTTTTACTTGGCAGCATACCCTTTTTACAGATGCTTACAGAAGACAGAAAACAAGCTTAACCTGTGTGGGAGGTTGACGTAGCTCCTAAGTGATGTGATTATTACTTAAATAGATCATTTTCATTAACTTCTTACTATGAATATAGTCCTGGTCCTCTCACTATAGAAGTACATCGAAGGAATGGGGTCGCAACAAGAAAAATGACATCTACATGTAACACATGCCTAACTACATCTAAAACAGCTGTAAAGTCATCAAGTTGAAACTTGTTATTTCTCTACATAGTTTTTCTTTTTAGAACTTATTAATTATAGTTTATTTACTTTGTATCCCAGCTGTAGCCCCCTCCCCCCAATCCCACCCTCTCTCCCTCGTCTCTCCCCATGCCCCTCCCCAAGTCCACTGATAAGGGAGGACCTCCTCCCCTTCCCTCTGTCTCTACCTATCAGGTCTCATCAGGACTGGCTGCATTGTCTTCCTCTGTGGCCTGGTAAGGTTGCCCCACCACCCCAAACAAACATACAAAACACTGAACTAATATGTTTTGGTTTTTATATGCATTTTAAAAATGCGAAATAAATGCATATATTCAATGACATTAATTAGAGTAGTTCAGTGACTATATTAACTTAGACTAATTATATTCATATGCTTATATATTTATATATTACACAATTAAATAACTGAAATGTATTGAATGTATTTTGATTAAATACTAAGTATTTAATGCTAACCATTAACAATTAATTCATTTTCATGAGTGACATATAAATAAATTTAAATAAGTTACATTAAAGTTTTGTAAACAAATACTATGTTATCCAAAAGAATGTAGGTTTATACATACACAGTTGTACAGATACACACATAAGGACACACATAAATATTTATAATCTGTACTTGCATGTATAATCATATTAGCATAAATAATGTAAATGTTATTGAGTACTTATGAATATAACACATATATATCGATTTTTCCTATTCAAGCAGAACTTTAACACATTCATCATCCTCCCTTCTGTTTTTATTGCCCTTCATGAAAACTCAATTTCTATTACGGTTGTAGCAATTTTACCAGTCATCCAAGTGGGCACTTTTACTTTAAATCAATTTAATATTTTAATAAATTTCCTGCATCTTATCTCTTACCCTGTGCTGCATGTTTTTGTTGGGGAAACACCTTTAACTTATCTTATAAGCAGCTGCTCATACTTATTTCTCTCAAATAATTTCTATTAATGTATCTGTTGATGAGTTCACAATACTGTTTCTTTGGGAGAAATTCAAATGTTATCCAACCAAAACAATTTGAAGACATAAGTGCACAATTTTTCTCACAAGAAAATATTTTCATCAGATATGTTTCAATTTCCTCTTCCACAGTTGGCATCGTGAAGATATAGTCTACTTCTGCTGATGCTAATGTCTCTCTGACAAAGAAGATCGTTGGTAGAGATTTACTTAACTGTGTAAGTCTTGGCTATTTATATATAGAAGTACTAGTATAGATAGTCTCAGGCAATGATATTAGAAAATTATCTTTTTCTGTCATACCTAATTCCAATTTCAGGTATGTTTATAAATGGAGTCTTGGGTTGGACTTGTGATACAACTCTTAATTGCTGGAAAGCTACTTTTGAAGGGAACCTTTTAGTAACTGAAAACAGCATCAAAATGAATTAACTATGTCTACGTACTGCCAGATAGCCAGCATGACAGCTTTGAAAGTCAGTCTACACTTACTTGAAACAAGCACCTTATCAAGTTCTCAGACTTTCTGAATGAGGATACATACTGTGCTGTTCCATCTTGGCTTCTTTCACAAACATCTCTATTTCACTTTATATTTCATAAAGTCTATAGATTACAGTGGTTGAGATTCATTTTGGATGAGATTTCAACTGTTGGAAAGATTGTAGCCATGAAATCAGCAGCTCTTACATTAATGTATTTTATATATCCTTCCATTATGTTTTTGGTGAGACTAAATGATAAACCTTTAAATAGTCTAATAGACCTTTACACAAATTGTAGCACATGCAGAGAGGTTACTGTCTACAGAGCGCAAGGAAGTGGATGCCTGTGACTGCAGAGTTTCTAAGGAAGGAAATTCAGCCACGTTTGTCTTTGAGGAGGGTTTGGGCATTGTGGATTTAATAAGTATTTAGCACAAAATAGAGTTATCTGTAACCTTAGAGTTATCTTTGACAGATATCTTCACCGAGAATCATAATCACTGAGCCCTGGGATTAATTTCGTTATCATTGAGCTCAATTAACCTTTGGTAGTCAGCAAGTACTCCCTACCTCAGTGTCACTTCTTGTCACTTCAAAAATTATTAACACATCCATATTATGCAGAGTATCCATGAGAATTAATTCTCAGGTATATAAACATTAGACTTCTCTTTTGACACATGACACATCTACCCTACCCGCCAGCTTAATGAACATGTAAATACTAAATTTCAGAAGGAAAAGAGAACACAAAACAAAAGTGAGCTCAAAAGGAAGAACGGGAGTTTTACTTCTGGAATAGCCTCTGTGAGAAACTCACCTACTCTCCAGCAAAACAAGAACAGCAGGCATAGCCCTGTAACAACAACAAAATAGTCATTAAAGAAAATTAAAATTCAATAATAACATCAGGCCTAAGAGACATCTCTCTTTCTCCAGGCTAGTTTGATGGGAGCTGAACCATACTTAGGTATATGAGATGTGATCAAGAGGGCGGGCTCTCATATTTCCTCCTGTCTTATATCTCACTGGAAGGGTGAAACTGATGACATTACTCTTCTTCAACTCTGGGGGGAGAGTATAAGTATATCTGGAGTGTGACTGAAAAGTTATGTGCTTCTTTTGTTACCTAGCCCCATTCATTGGACCATAGTTGTCCTTTATCCATGAAAGACTAAGAAGAGTGGAGTCTCAGGCCCCCTTCTCCTCCTACAGTCTTAGAGCAAGGGTTCCATGTTGAGAGCAGTAAGCTGTACAAATCCTCAGCACACAGAGGAATGTCTCAGAAAAATTGTTTGTTGGATTATGACAGTTCATAAGAACACTGTACAGCACTCACCATATGAGGTGACAAATTATTTGAAATGAAACATAAACAGTGAATGTATATGAAGACTTGCAAAGAAAAAGCTTTTGGAAATCAGTAGCAATGAGATTAGCTATATATTAGCTTTATTGTGCTATTTTAACCACTGTAATAATCAGCACAGAAGAAACACAGATAAAAAAAGGTTAAAACAAACTATTGAGACAGACTCCTGTTTTACAGCAGTTTCCTACTCATTGAAATCCTCCATCTAGAGCAAGGCAGAGATGGGTAACAAAAGGTCATGAATTAGGAAAACCAAAAACTTGAAAGACTCCTAAAAGCTCCTTCCCAGCTTTATAACATTGCTGGAAACTGAGACTCTGAACAGCTAAGCTTAAGTAAAGTTGCAGAGAGACATTCTCAGACTCTAGAGAGGGCCTGCAAGTTGTGTATAGAGTGCACCGTGATTTTCACCTCAGAGAATTCTCACCCCATTTGGGGCAAGCCCAATAAAAGCTCATCAGTTCAGCAGATTAGACTCTGGTGTGATCATTCCTTTGATCTGCCATAGGTATCTTTTTGCTGGTATTGATACTTTATGTCACATCTTTCCAGGAAAGGTCTGTCATACAACAAGGTCAAAACTATCTTAATAATGGATATCAGAAGAAGGAGAAAACAGGGAACAAGTTAGGAGCCTACCACAGAGGGCCTCTGAAAGGCTCTGCCATGCAGACTATCAATGCAGATGGTGAGGCTTACGGCCAACCGTTGGGCAGAGCACAGGGAATCTTATGAAAGAAGTGGGGAATAGTAAGATCTGGAGAGGACAGGAGCTCCACAAGGAGAGCAACAGAACCAAAATATCTGAGCACAGGGGTCTTTCCAGAGACTTATAATACTCCAACCAAGTACCATGCATGGAGATAATGTAGAACCCCTGCACAGATGTAGCCCATGGCAGTTCAGTGTCCAAGTGGGTTCCCTAGTAATGGGAACAGGGACAGCCTCTGAAATGAACTGATTGGCCTGCTCTTTGATCACCTCCTCCCTGAGGGGGGAGAAGCCTTACCAGGCCACAGAGGAAGACAATGCTCCCACTCCTGATGAGACCTAATAGACTAGAATCAGAAGGAAGGAAAAGAAGACCTCCACTATCAGTGGATTTGGAGAGGGGCATGGATGGAGAAGGGGAAGGGAGGGACGGATTGGGAGGGGAGCAGAGATACAGTGTGGATACAAAATGAATAAAGTATAATTAATAAAAATTATAAAAATAATTGAAAAGCACTGTCAGTCAAGCAATTAATATCTATATACATTATCAATAGCAATAAAGCAATAATGGTTACTAGGGTCTATGGGACAGGTGCAAAATAAAATGAGCAGTCATCTGGTGAGATGGCAAGAAAAGAAACATGTAACAATCTAGAGCCATCCTAGGATGACATTAAACATGCTCAGTAGGTGTTTTATAACTATAACAGTAAAACCCTCATCCTCAAAGGGACATTATACATGCATATTTTATTAATTCTTAATTAACTTCTATCAATTTTATTTGACCATATTTCACCTCTCTCTTCAAAAAGCTAAATGGAAATTCTTGATCTGAAAACTATAATGACCAATATCACTGGAAAAATCACTAAAAGTGCTCAAAAATATTTAAATTGGCAGGAGGAAAGATCTTTGAACTTTAACGTATATTGATAGAGGTTATACAATCCCCATGAAAAGACTAAAGAATGAAAACAAAAGAGTCTTAACTAAGTGTGGAATATCTTCAAGCTTACTAATAGAGTAAGACAATGAAAAAAGGTAAAATAATTGACAAAGTAGCATCACTGAACTTCTGAAGACAGTTGAATGGCAGTATCCCAAGTGTTCAAGAAGCTTAGGGAAGAGGCAAAGAAACATAAGGATGTCTGCGCTCAGGGAGATTACACGGAGCAGCTTGAAAAACAGGAATCAAGAGAAAAATCTGTCTGAACTGGATTTATCATCCCAACTAAAGATGGCAGGAAGCCATGCTATAATATATTCAGAATGCTCGTCATGATTTCAATGTCAGCAAAAAAAAAAAAAAAAAAAAAAAATAGTCTCCCAAACCTGAAAGCCAAAGGGAAAAAAAAGACAAACGCAAACTGAGAGAATTTGTTTACTACAGAACTATCTTTCCAGAAAATCTGGCATTACTCAGGCTGAAACAAATAAATTAAAAATAATAAATTAAACTCTTATGTAAAATGAAGAGTATTAGCAAATATAATTACACAGCTATAAAAAGATGGCATAAATACTAACAGCTTTTTTCTTTCTTGCCTAATTTAACAAACAGTGCAAATAAGAATGCAATTATACCAAGTAGATGGGATTGAAATGATTGACTATTATTTTCAATTATCTATTTTTAATCTTTGATTTTTTTGTTTTCTTCATGTATTTTGAAATTCATTTTTGAATACATTGTTTTTATATATACATACATATATATATTCAATTATATTTGTAATTATGATCATATGAACTCAGTGGCTGGCTCTTTCACCCCACCTCCACCCCTGAGGAAGGAGCAGCCTGGTTAGGCCACAGATGAGGACAATGCAGCCAGTCCTGATGAGGCCTGATAAGCTAGGGTCAGATGGAGAAGAGAGAGGGAGGGTGGGAATGGGAGGAAATGGAAGAGGGGCTACATCTGGGATACAAATAAATAAACTATAATTAATATAAAAATAAAAATTTAATTAAAAAAAGATCATATGAGATCCAAAAGGAATTGCTGATTCTTTGTTTTTCTACAATATCACTCTTTTCTTATACCTATTTTTTAATGTTTTCATTAAATAATTTACATAAAAATTTTAGCATGCAATTAAATTGTATAAGGTGTAAAAATTAATGGGTAACATGAATGTATAGAAGCAAGAGTAAAACAAACCAGAACAAAAAAGATACATTCAGCCTTGCAATAAACAAAAGTAAATGAAGTAAAAAGCATTATAATCCAGGTTAGGTTAACTGTATAATTATATTATGTATAATAATAATACAAATGAAGGTGAAATAAAAAAAATGTGTGCTGATTATAAATTCCGTTTGAACTAAATTATTGTGTGTCTAAAATAAATCTGACAAATTGTTTATTACGAGACCTTGAGAAGTCAAAAAATAAGAATTATAATAAAGAATAAAATCTGTTAGTAAAAGTAAAATGTAATGCAAGAAAATATTCATTGCTTGTAAATTATAGGTATAAAGAACCGAGAGGAACAAAAAGGCCACAAAAAAAAAAAATTTTTGAAAATCAACTTGCAAATGAAAAGAGAAAAATAATATGATGTTTTTGTGTTAATAATAACATGGAATGTGAATAAATCAGTGAATTCATAACAAAATAGAGGTAATAAGACTCAGTAAATAAAGGAAACAAATCAAACTGTGTGCCTTTTAAAGGAGATATATTTTATATCAAATGTATATATAGGCTGAATATAAAGAGTAAAACACGCCTCATGCAAACAACGAAAACATTCCAGTATTGCCAAAATAATAACACAAAATTTTTATTTAAAAATATTTTTAAATTTAATTTTATTTACATATTTATTTATTACAATTTATTCACTTTGTAGCCCTACTACAACCCCCTCCCCCATCTCTTTCCAGTCCCACTCACCCTCCCTCTTCTCCCCCTATGCCCTTACCCTAGTCCCCTGATAGGAGAGGACCTCCTCTCCTTCTATCTGACCCTAGCTTATCAGGTCTCATCAAGGCTGGCTGAATCATCTTCCTCTGTGGCCTGGCAAGGCTACATACGCCCAGGGGAAAGTGATCAAAGAGCAGGCAACTTAGTTCATGTCAGAGATGTACTCTGTACCTCTTGCTAGAGAACTCACTTGGAAACTGAGCAGCCAATGGGCTTCCTTCGAACAGGGGGTCTAGGTCCTCTCCATGCATGGTCCTTGGTTAGAGTATCAGTTCTAACAGCGCCCCCGGCCCAGGTATTTTGGCTCTGTTGTTCTTGTGGAGATCCTCCAGGTCTTTCTATCTCCTTCTTCTTCTGTAAGGATTCCAGCACCCTGGCCAAAGTTTGGCTCTGAGTTTCGGTATATTCTTCGATACCTTGTGGGTAGAGTCTTTCATAGGTCCTCTGTGGAAGGCTCCTGTCCTGTTACTTGTCTTCTCCTACTTCCACTGTCTATCCTGTTTGCCCTTCTGAATCATAGGGAAATGCAAATCAAAATGCCCCTGAGATTTCACCTCACACCCATCAGAATGGCTAAAATAAAAACTCATGGGATGCTGGAGAGGATGTGGAGAAAGAGGAACCCTCTTCTATTGCTGGTGGGAATGTAACCTTGTACAACCATTTTGGAAATCAATCTGGCACTTTCTCAGACAATTAAGAATACTGCTACCTCAAGATCCAGCTATGCCACTCGTAGGCATATACCCAAAAGATGCCCCATCATTCAATAATGACATTTGCTCAACTATGTTCAAGCAGCTTTATTTGTAGTAGCCATAATCTGGAAACAACTTCAATGTCCCTCAAAGGAGAAATGGATACAGAAATTGTGGTACACTTACACAATGGAATACTATTTAGCAATTAAAACAAGGTAAATCTGAAATTTGCAAGCAAATGGTGGGAACCAGAAAAGATCATCCTGAGTGAGTTAACCCAGAAGCAGAAAGACACATATGATATATACTCACTTATAAGTGGATATTAGCCATGTAATGTAGAATAAACATTAAAATCTGTAGTCCTAAAGAAGCTAAACAAGGAGGATCCTAGGGAAGATATTTAATCCTTATTTCAATATTTATGAAGGCTATTAAGGTAAAAACAAGTACTTTAGGAAAACACAGATTTGCAAGGCAGTAGTGGTGTGTGCTTTAATCCAAGAACTTGAGAGGCAGAGGTAGGCAGATCTCTATGAATTCAAGGCCACCTTGGTTTACAAAGAGAGCTATAAAATATCTAGGACTATAGAGAGAAACCATGTCTTAAAAAAATGAAAACACAACAACTACAACAGAAAGAAAGGAAGGAAGGAAGGAAGGAAGGAAGGAAGGAAGGAAGGAAGGAAGGAAGGAAGGAAGGAAGGAAGGAAAAGAAGGAAGGAAGAGACAGGGTCATTATCAGGTTCTAACAATTATAACCTTATATTCAATATATAGGATAATCCAACATACATGAAGCAAAGGAAGACAGAATAAAGAACTAAAGTTAGTGCTTTAGTTTGGTGTTATAGTAAGTGTCTAACATGTGCAAGTCCCTTGGTTTCAGAGTCCAGCAAATACAAAAATAAAATAATTAAATACATGAGATTAAGGAAAGACACAGACCAGTTTATCAATCAAAGTCCTAAACTGAAATATTTATTGCTGATAATACCTTGTATTTCTATAAAGACAACTACAGATTAAATAAATAACTTTCAACAAAATAGACCTGACAGACACTTCTATACAATATGATTTACTCAAAAATAGAGTACACATTCTTCTTTTCAAGATTTATACAGCATATATTAATCACATTTTAAATAATCAACAGATTTCAAAAGATTTATAAAGACTGAAATCATAAAAAAAAGTTTTAGGCCACAATAGAATGAAGTTAGAAATTAGTAACAGACGGAAGAATATTTACAACCCAATAGATACATTTAGCAAAAAGTTAAATTCCAAGGGAGATGAGAGTGAGCTCTGAGAGTAATGAAAATGAAAACACAGAGTATCTTACTGTTTGAAATTCAGCCAGAGTGGTGCTTAGAGGAAAATGAAATGATAAATATGAGGAATCGGTAGTAAAATAGATGAAAGAAAAAATCCTAAAAAGAGATAAAAAACACAGGAACCTATGAAAAGAAGAGAAACAAAAATAAATTAACTAGAGTGACTAAAAGGAAAACAACTTCTTACATACACACACATGCACAGAGAGAGAGGGGGGGTGGGGGCATACAGACAGGCAGACAACTCAGATTACAATAAAATTATAATAAAACCTTTACTGTCAATCTTAAAGAAGTAACAGTGATTACAGCAGAGTGATTCAAAATTCAATAAATTGTAAAGGAAACAGGCAAACTGCTGGACCCCAGGAAAACACCAAATCTATTGTTAAGTGGTTTTAGGACCCATTTTAATGTCTGCATGCCAGTTATTCAGAGTCTTTAAAAAGACTTAGCATGTTCAATGATCACTATAGGACATGGTAGGTCCTCTTCTGAATGCTTCTCAGAGGTAATCTGAAGTTTGCACGTTAGACCTTTGGTGGGCATGCATAAACTGCAAAGGGTTGGGAAGATGATGTGATAGAAATATAGGCTGAGTCTACCCTTAAGTTACAAATGAGGAAAACATGGCAATGCTTAACTGTTTCAGACTGAAGCTCATCTAAAGGCTCTTGCATAGTTGATATAAGCCACCGACAGTAACTTATATAGACCTAAAAGATATGATAAACATAATGAAATCTATACACCTAAAAAAGATAATCAAGAGAGTGGACATGGGGTAAGATGATCAATCCTCGTTTAGAATGACAGATGGGATGTGCATTGAACGTATGACAGGAGTCTACTGAGCGCATTGGAAAGACTCTAACTAGCAGTGTTTTCAAAGCAAAGACTCATGACCAAACCTTTGGCAGAGTACAGGGAATCATAAGAAAGAAGGGGAGTTAGTCTGATGAGGAAAGGATAGGAGCTCCACAAGGACCAAAGATATCTGGGCACAGGGTCTTTTCTGAGACTGACATGCAACCAAGGACCATGTATGAATGTAACCTAGAACCTCTGCTCAGATGTAGCCTGTGGTAGCTCAGTAACCAATTGGTTTCCCATAGTGAGGGGAACAAGGACTATTTCTAACAGGAACTCAATGACTGGCTCTTTGGCCTCCCCACCCCCCAAGGGAGGAGCAGTCCTGTTAGGCCACAGAGGAGAGCTTTGCAGCCAGTCCTGAAGATACCTGATAAAACAGGATCAGATGAATGGGGAGGAGGTCCCCCCTATCAGTGGCCTTGGCAAGGGGCAGGGTGGAGAGGAGGGAGGGAGGGAGGGACTGGGAGGGAATGAGGGATCGGGACATGGCTGGGGTACAGAATTAATAAAATGTAACTGATAAAAAAAAAATAAAAAAAAAAACAATAAAAAAAAAGAGTCTATCAGAGCATGGGAACTTATCTTTACTCACTCTTCTATCCAATACTTTTGAGACTGTCTCAACTCAAGCTACTTACTGAAATCTCAACCATGAAAAAAAAAAACAAAACAAAAAACAAAAAAACAGGCTGCTTTGCCTTCTGGAAATTTACAGAATGATAGATAATGATTTTGTAGCCATGTGCCATATTTATAGCACACATTTTAAAAATGATCACAAAATGTTAATGCTGAAATTTTAACCTTAATCAAACTTATTAAAATCTGTACACTTATACCCCTCTAGATAGTTATTTTGGTGCATTACATGTAAGGTGTATGTGGGGTGTGAGTATAGTAGATGTGTGTATGCGTCTGCATGAATGTGTGTTTGTGTGTGTGTGTGTGTGTGTGTGTGTGTGCACGTTCTCAGGAGCCTCTGTGATGTGCACTTGTGTGGAAGTCAGAGGAGAGTGCTAGATATTCTGCTCTATCACTCTTTGTCTTACTGCCTTGAGTCAGGGTCTCTCTAAGCTGATAACCAGCAAGCCTCAGCAATCCTCCTGTTCCCTACCCATACAAGATAGAGGTTACAAGCACAAATGATTATGATAAACTTTGTAAATTGTTGCTGGGGCTTCAAAATTTGATTCTATGCTTGTACAGCAAGAATTTTAACCCACTGATCCATCTTTAAGCTCCAAGTTCCTAGCTTTTAAAATGTTATTTGAGAGTCACTCCATTAAATGTTAATTTCTAAATAGAACACTGTTCCTAAAAAAAAAAAAAGACCTAATAAACAAATAAAAAAATTTCTACATTATTAAATGTCCAAGAAGTAAAAATGACACTCATAATGAAATGCCATAATATACTTACTAGGAGTTCCATAATGAAACAGATAGATAGTAGCAAGCATTAGAAAGGATATGGCGACTTTGGAACAGTGAGATACTACTAGTGGGTTGTAAATTTTAATCACGTTGCTACAAACTGTTAGCTATGGAACTACCATTTACCCAGTTCTTTCGTTTTTTTCCACACTGGTGGAATTTAATGCTGAACAAAAACTAACTGGTCAGGGATATAATCTGGGCTGGAAGCCAGTCTATGATGTTGGTGTGTTTCTAAGGCATCTGTTTTTTGGTTTTGTTTTTGTTTTGTTTTTTTTGTTTTTAATATGAAAAAAACCATAACCAGGCAACAATCAGGTAACCAGGTGTAGGAAGTAAGGGGGGGGGGAACAGCATTACATCATTGGACTAGCTAAACATATTGTATCTAGGTAGCTAGACAAAGCACATTAAGCTGGGATATAGGCTTAGGGACTTTCCAGTTCCCACCGTAATAGAAGAGGAACATAGCAGGATGTTGTGGTCTTCATTCTAAATATACATTTATCTTTAACTCAAGCAGAACATGCATTTATTATCTATTGTTTTATTTTAAGCAGCAAGTATTGAATCATTGAATTGCACCCTGGTCTCAGGCTTGTAGGGCAAGTGGATCAAAGACCTCAATATAAAACCAGATACACTAAATCTGTTGGAAGAAAAAATGGAGAAGAGCCTTGAACTCATTGGCACAGGAGACAATTTACTGAACGGAACACCAACAGTTCATGCTCTAAGATCTACAATTAATAAATGGGATCTCGTGAAACTGAACAGCTTCTGTAAAGCAAAGGACGCTGTCAACAGAAGAAAATGGGAAAAGATCTTCACTACCCCTACATCTGATAGAGGGCTAATATCCAGAATATATAAAGAACTCAAGAAATTAGACACCAGTAAATGAAATAATCCAATTAAAAAAATGGGGTACAGAGCTGAACAGAGAATTATCACCAAAGGAGTATCAAAAGGCAGAGAAACAAAGAAATGCTCAACATCATTAGTCATCAGGGAAATGCAAATGAAACAACTCTGAGATTTCATCTTACACCAATTAGAATGGCTAAGATAAAAAAAACTGGAGTGACAACTCATGCTGGAGAGGATGTGGAGAAAGGAAATTATTCCTTCAGTGCTAGTGGGAGTGCAAACTTGTACAACCACTTTAGAAATCAATCTGGCACTCTATCAAAGAATTGGGAATAGCACTACCTCAAAATCCGGCTATACCACTCCTGGGTAAATACCCAAAAGATGCCCTACCATTCCAAAAGGACATTTGCTCAACTATGTTCATAGCAGTGTTATTTGTAATACCCAGTACTTCTATATGTATACCTAAGATAAGACACTCGTGTACAGACTAAAAACCAAAATCTAAAGCTTATACATGGATTTTCATAGCACAATTATACCAGAGAGATAAAAGTAAAAAATGTTCCACACATCTAGCAGCTAATCAATGGGAAATGAAATATGGTTTATATCCATATAATGAGAAAATTATTCAGCAAATAAAAATGAGTGGAATAGTTGTGCATGGTACTGCATGAATAAGTATTTAAAAGGTTATTCTTGCTTCTTAAAATTAGTTAGAAAGAACACATATTTTATACTTCAATTTATTTTTAATATAAAGTATAGATAAACTTCTACATGGATATGAAAATAGATTCATGGTTTCCTATGATTGAAGGTGATAGAAATAGGAAAAGTATAGATAAAACAGTGTAAAGTTTCATTCTGATTCAGTAAAATTTTTTTTTAAAGTTGGCCTACCTCTGTGAACATACTAGAAGCTGATGTATTTTAAATAGGTTAATTGTATGGATATTTGAAATGTATGCCAATACAAAGCCATTGAAAAGCAACCCTAAGAACAACAAAACAGGAAAACTTCACAAAGAAGGAAAAATTTTTCAGGTCATAAATGTGAACAACTGCAGTAGCATCAGAAGATAGTGGCCTTACGGACCATGAGAGGCAAATGAAAAGCAATTAATGATGTGGGGTAGACTCTGAGATATTTGCCAAGGCTGCAAACTCAAACATTATCCTCTCTATGACATAGAACAGTAGGTCTTTTATGGCTAGAGTTAGAAACTGGATTCCAATTCTTCCAATGGCAAAGTGATTTGGCACAATTGTATACTATTCACATAAAAACATCATGCATGAAGGAGCATCACAACCCTAGGGATAAATGTCTAGGAAAGTAGTAACTTTTGAGAATAAAATGCTTTAATTTTTTAAGTTCTCTTACTCCACATTAATTTATAAGATTATAAAATAAAAAAAAATATTAGTTTGGTAAAACATTCTAAAATTACTACTAATTACCAACACCAAAATCCAGAGTGAAACATGACATGGATACAGAATAATTCTTATGTTTTGTCTGGACCTCATCAATCCTGGGAACAGGCTCTTGGATGTGAGCATCCCCCTGGACGTGGCTTAGTTCACTTCTTTCTACCTTCCTATTGCAGTCCTTTATTAATGATACACTGTCAAGGTTTGGCTTTCAATAGCGAACTACAATTCTCCCAAACTGGGCGATTTCCTCCCATTTTTGTCTTAATGATGATATTTATGACCTAGACTGACAAAGCCCACCCCTTGCTGTATTTTCAGGTCTCTCCTGAAATGCGGTAAGGCTCTGTTACCCTTTTCTTTTTTACACATGCCCCAGCTTCCCTGTTACTTGCCTATTACCTAGAACTTACATGGTGTACTCCTTTGGGGATGTAGTCATGTGTGTCTACTGCACTTGAAAAATTTATGGACAAAACAGGACAGCTGCTATTAACTCCATCTTGTCCATCCTCCATGGGTGTTATGATATAAATATACAATTCTTGACAGGTGTGGTACAAGAAAGTTTATTGCAGAAAGGGCAAGAGAGAGAGGCAGAGGAGACATAGTCTGAGCGAGCCATGAGAGGGACAGTGTGGGAGAGTAAAATGAGAATAGATACAGACACGCAGAGCAATAGACAGAGGGACAGCAAGAGAGAGGAGAGAAGAGGGAGAGAGAGAGAGAAGTAAGAGACAAAGTCCTGGCAGTTCCAAGATGGTGGCAACCAATGTGTACCATATCTAAGGGGCAGAATATCAGAGACTGAAACCTTGAATAAATAGGAAGCTGGATCCAAAACACTGACTGGAGGGGATATCAGATCCAGGCCCTGAGGCCGCAGGGACCAGGAGTCAAGAACTATGAGCACCTTGCCCTTTCCTCATACAAGAATGAGTGTAGGCCTCCAGTTTCAGGGGCCCTCCACTCCACACATCAGATCCCTCTCACTCCCCTGAGGGCAGTATCTGGATTCATGGGACAGCATCCCAACCTTCAAACCACTGTTCTTCTGGTCCCCTTGTGGAGACCATGTGGACAAGAAAACATAAGGAATTCCAGATCCATGATGGCAGAGCACAGCTGAATCTGAGCAAAACCAAAAGAAAACAAGTACACAGACACTATCACCACCCACTCCACAATAAAAGGACCTAACAATTGTTGGTCACTAATATCTACCAACATTAATGGACTCAAATGTGCAGTATAAAGACACAGGCTAACAGAATGGTTGTGGATTCAGGATCCAATATTCTGCTTCATTCCAGAAACACACCTCAACAACAAAGATAGACACCATCACAGAGTAAAGGGCTGGAAAAAGGTCTTCCAAGCAAACAGACATAAGAAGCAAGCTGGCGTTGCCATCCCAATATCTAAATAAAATAGATAGGCTTTCACACAAAACTAGTCAAAAGAATTGGGGAAAAACGCCTCAATCTTTTCAAAGGAAAAAAATTCACCAATCCTGAACATCTATGTCCCAAATACAAGGGCACCTGCATTTGTAAAAGAAACATTTTTTTTTACCTTTTATTAATTTTTTTCTTTTTAATTACTTAATTTATTTTATTTATTACAAATTATTCACTTTTAAATTTTATATTTTTATTTATTACAATGTCTTCACTCTCTGTCTCACCTGTGGCCCCTTCCCTTGTCCTCTCCGAATCCTGTCCTCCTTCTCTCTTCTTCTCCTATGTACATACCACAGTCCACTGACAGGGAAGTCCTCCTTCCCTTCCTTCTGATCCTAGACTATCAGGTCTCATCAGGACTGTCTGTACTGTCTCCTCAGTGGCTGGCAAGGCCATTCCCCCTCAGGGGGAGGTGATCAAAGAGCCAGCTACTGAGGTCATGTCAGAGACAGTCCCTGTTCCTCTCACTAGGGAACCCACTTAGACACTGAGCTGTCATGGGCTACATCTGTGCAGGGGTTCTAGGTTATCTCTATGTATTGTTCTTGGTTGGAGTATCAGTCTCAGAAAAGACCCCTGGGCCCACATTTTTGGTTCTGTTGCTCTTCTTGTGGAGCTCCTGTCCCTTCCATGTTTTTCTATCTCCCCCTTCTTTCATAAGATTCCTGCACTCTGCCTAAAGTTTGACTATGATTCTCAGCATCTGTTCTGGTACCCTGCTTGATAGAGACTTTCAGAGGCCCTCTGTGGTATGATCCTGTACCGTCCCCTGTTTTCTACATCTTCTGAGTTTTACCCTTTTTCCTTTTCTGAATGAGGATTTAGTATCTTATCCAGGGTCTTCGTTCTTGCCTCAAGTAATCCAATTTAAAAATAAGGTACAGATCTAAACAGAGAATTATCAATAGAGGAATATCAAATGGTAGGAAACATTTAAAGAAATGCTCATTGTTCTTATTTATCAAGGAAATGGAAATCAAAACAACCATGAGATTTCACCTTACTGCCATCAGAATGGCTAAAATCAAAAACTCTAGGGACAACACTTGTTGGAGAGGATGTGGAAAAAGAGGAACCCTCCTCCATTCCTGCTGGGAAAGTAAACCCATACAACCACTTTGGAAATCAATCTGGTGCTTTCTCAGAAAACTAATAATAGTGCTACCTCAAGTTACAGCTATATACCCTAAAGATGCTCCACCACTACAGCAAAAGTATTCATAAAAATGCTTGCAAACAGAATTCAAGAACAGGTCAAACACATCATCCACCATGATCAAATAGGCTTCATCCCAGGGATGCAGGGATGTTTCAACATATGAAAATCCATCAATGTAATCTGCCATACAATCAAACTGAAAGAAAAAAAATTACACAATCATTTTATTAGATGCAGAAAAATCCTTTGACAAAATCCAACGGACCTTTATGATGAAATTCTTGGAAAGATCAGGGATATAAGGTCCATACTAAACATAAAAGGATATATACAAGTAAGCTAATAACCAACATCAAACTAAATGGAGAGAAACTCAAAGCAAACCCACTAAAATCAGACAAAGTTGCCCAAACTCTCCAAATCTCTCAATACAGTACTAGAAGTTCTAGGTATAGCAATAAGACAACTAAGAAAGATCAAAATGTTACAATTCAGAAAGGAAGAAGTTAAAGTGTTGCTACTCATATATGATCTGGAAATATATATAAGCAGTCCCCAAAATCCCACAAGAGAACTCCTGCAGCTGAAAAACTCCTTTAGCAAAGTAGCTGAATACAAGATTAATTCAAATTAATCCGTATCTCTCCTGTATTCAAATGACAAATGGGCAGAGAAAGAAATTAGGGAAACCACACCCTTCATAATAGCCATAAAAAAATATAAAGTATCTAGGGATAATTCTAACTAAGGAAGTCAAGGACCTGTATGACATGAACTTCAAGTATCTAAAGAAAGAAACTGAACAAGATATAAGAATATGGAAAGATCTCCCATGCTCATGGAACATGAAGAGTAACATAGTAAAAATGGCCATCTTACCAAAGGCAATTTACGGATACATTACCATCCCTCTCAAAATAACAACACAGTTTTTCACAGACCTTGAAGGAACAATTCTAAACTTTATATGGAAGAACAAAAAAACCCAGAACAGCTAAAACAATCCTATACAGTGATAGAACTTCTGGAGGTATCTTTATACCTGATCTCAAGCTACATTACAGAGCAACAGTAATGAAAATTGCATGGTACTGGCATAGAAACAGAATGGTAGATCAGTGAAATCGAATAGAAGACCCAGAAATAAACCCATACACCTATGCACACTTGATTTTTGACAAAGGAGTGAAAACAATACAATGGAAAAAAGGCAGCATCTTCAACAAATGGTGCCGGTCTAACCGGATGTCTATATGTAGAATAATGCAATTAGATCCATATTTATCACCCTGCACAAAACTAAAGTCCAAATGTAACAAAGACTTTAACATAAAACCAGATACACTAAATCTGCTTGAGAAAAATTGTTTAAGAACCTTAAACTGATTGGCACAGGAGAAAACTTCACGAAAACAACAGGAACAGCTCAAGATCCAAGATCTACAATTATTAAATGGAACCTCTTGAAACTAAAAGCTTCTGTAGAGCAAAGGACACTATCAAAGAATGAAATCACAGTCTAAAGATTGGAAAAATATCTTCACCAATCCTGCATCCAAAAAGAACTAAAGCCCAGAATATATAAAGAACTCAAGAAATCAAAGACCAACAAACCAATAATCCAATTTTAAAAAGGGATACAGAGCTAAAAAGGAGAATTTTCAACAGAGGAATCTCAAATAGTAGAGAAGCACTTAAAGAAATGTTCATAGCCCTTTGTCATCAGGGAAATCAAAATCAAAATAATTCTGAGATTCCATCTTACACCTATTAGAATGGCTAAGATAAAAAACTCAAGTGACAACACATGCTGGCAAGCATGTGGAGACAGGGGAACCCTCATCCATTGCTGGTGGGAGTGTAAACTGTACAAAGACTTTGGAAATCAATCTGGTGCTTTCTCAGAAAACTGGGAAGAGCCCTACCTCAAGATCCATCTCTACCACTCAAGAGCATACACCTGAAAGATGCTCAATTGTACTACAATTATATTTGCTCAACTATGTTCATAGCAGCTTTATTCGTAATAGCCAGAAACTAGAATGTCCATCCTCCAAAGAATGGATACAGAAATTGTAATACATTTATACAATGGAATACTACTCAGCCATTAAAAACAAGAAAATCATAAAATCTGCAGGTAAATGGATGGGACTAGAAAAGATCATCCTGAGTGAGGTATCCCAGAAGCAGAAATACACACATTGTATATACACACTTATAACTGGAATTTAGTTATATTGTACAGGATAGACATTGTACATTGAATAGACCCGAAGAAGATAAGTAACAAGAAAGACCCAAGGGAGGACACATAAATCTCACTTAGAAGAAATGGAATAGACAGAGGTAATTGTTGAAGAGTGAGAATAAGATAGAAGAGGGGGCACAGAAAGAAATAGGTTTGGTCAGAAGATCAGACCAGGGAAGGGCAGAATGCCTTCAGAGAAAAGAAAAGTAGTGGGTGGGGGCTTCTCTGCAGCAAACTGCAGACCTAAATTAGAATAGGCTTCTGAGAGGATAGGAGGAGGACTCTACCTAAGACTCCTAACAGGAGCCATGGAGGTTGAAGAGGACACCTTTATCTAGACAAGACTCCCAGTAGAAAGAAGAGATCACCAAACCACCAACAAAAACCTCAATCTAAAACTTACCCTACCTACAAGACCTGCAGGGACAAAGACAGAATAGGTAGTGCAGAGATTGAGGGAACCTCCAGCAAATGCTGTACCCAACCCTAAGACCTACCCATGGAAGAGAGCCCACCTTTATCACTATTAACAATAATCGGCTATGCTTGCAGACAGGAGCCTACAAGAGTTGTCCTCTTCAAGTCTTCACTCAGCAACAACTTGAAACAGGTACTGAGATTCACAGCCAAACATTGGGTCAAGTATAAGGAATCTACTGGAAAAGAGGGAGTAAGGATAAATGGACCTAGAGATGACCACAAGTAGCCCATCAGAGACAATCAGCCAGGGCACAGAGAGGCCTATGGAGTCTGAAGAACCAACCAAGGACAGACAATACATGGTCTATACCTCATTCCTCTACTTATAAGTAGCTGATGTGCATCTTAGGCCTCATGTGGGCCCTCCAGTTAAGGAAGTGGGAGATTTCTCTGACACAGACTATGTTGCCTGCTTTTTGATCACTTCTCCCCAATGGAACTGTCCTACCAGGCCACAAGGGAGGAAGATGAACTCAGTCCTCATGTGAATAGATGAATTAGGGTGTCTGGGGGTTTTCTCTATGGGCAAGGGGGATTTGGGAGGGAGGATGGGACTGGGAGGGAAAAGAGGGAGTAAGCCTATGACCAAGATGTCAATTGAATTAATTAATCAAATAAAAATGTAAATTGAATTAATTAATCAATCAAATAAAAAAGAATATTGAATGGAAAAAAATCTGTTTTCAATAAAAGATAAATAAGTCAATTAATTTTAAAAAAGACATGGGGATCCCTTTATTCTGGGCCCCTAGTGGTGGCTGGTGATGATGTTATATGTTGCTAAGCAATTTAGAGGCAGGCTAGTAGGCCTGCCTATATATTAATATTCGTTCCTTTTTGTTTAATTTTAAAAAACGAGTAACTAGGGAAAGGTGGAGAGGCAGGAATAAGGACATTGGACTGATTCTCATGTAAGGCAAGTTAATGTATATAAGCATCAGCTCATTGGAAGGAGCTCTTGTGTGCAGGGAGAGAGAGAGAGAGAGAAAGAGCACCAAAATGTCCACATTATATGGTTACGGGGAAGGCCCTTCCCTGAAAATCTCCGGGTAGAGGGCAGAAATATGCCAGCCCTGCTCTTTAACAGATAGGGATGGAGGAATACTGGGAGAACCTGGAGCTTTTTGTCCCAGGTCTGAAGCACACCATTTCAGACTTTTGTTGATAATAAATGGATAAGGGTTGAAGAAATCAATCATCTTGTCTACTTCCTGCTGATGTTGGGGTGGTGATAAGGAAGTCAAAAGGCTGAAATATTGGCAGAGTTTGGGGAGAGTAGGCTGTTTTGATATTGTCCAGGATATGTGGGAACATTAGTGGCTGGGAGGGAAAGTGCAGGTCCAGCTTGAATCAGCCTGCAAGGCTAGATTGAAGCACCTGTAAGCAGATGCTTTGATGGCATTGTTCTTGGTGTAGAAAGCACCTGGGCCTGGTGGAATACTGGCAATTATCAGGGCAGAGGACAAAGTTAAGCAGGTTAGGGAGAAAATTCCTAGCAGGTGTACATTTGAAACTTTTCGGGAGAGCGAGCATAGAGGGAAGGTTTGGGGCGAAGAAGAGAAAAAACTTGAATATAGGGAACCTCATTCCTTTTATCTAATTTCTGGAGATAATTAAAAAGGTCCTATTTTGAATCTGTCATCTAAGATCAAGTTTGGTTGCAGAGATATGTAAGTTTAGATGGTCTTAAAGTGGGTGCTGGGCTTAGGGATTTGAAGGCATTCCAGGGGAGAGCCTGGGGTGCAGTGGAAGACAAAATTCCCATGGGTGAAGAGAGAAAAGCAAATTGCCAGACTCTGGAGCATCCCCCAGAGTACAGGAGCACCAGAGACGAGATGGCACAAGCTGGCAGAGGATGTTGTCATGAGCTGTGCCAAGGGCCATGAGACAGAAGCCTGAGGGATAGGTTTCACCTAGAAGTAGGATTTTCTACACATGACAAAGGAAACCAGAAAAAGATTATTCATCCAGGGGAAGGTGTCTGTATGAGGGTTGGTGAACCGAACCATGGTCGGTGGTAAAGCCGCTCCCCAGTGAACCAGAGAGGTGCTGGCAGTCTCTTGGACAAAGGGAAGTATTTACAATGACCAGGAAGGAGAACTCATCAATCAGCTGGTGTTGGGTGCAGAAATACAACAACTGGGTAGCTGGAAAGCAGACCAGAAGGAGGGTCCCAGCAGAGAGTCCCACAAGTGGGAAACACATTTGAAACTTTCGGACCCATGATTTTGGTAGTTGAAGTAAGAAAACCAGGGAAAGGAGGAAGGGGGAAATCCACTCTCTGAAATAATAGGCAAGAGGTGGGAGACTCAGGTTGTTGATTGGTAATATTTCTCTGGGTTCCATTTGACCTGAGAGGTGGAGTAAGGCCTGCCCCATCACATCAAAAGAATGAATATTTCATGACCAAATATAAAAAATATGAGGCATTAAGAGACCAGGACTGAAAATGGAATTTATCTTAACAAACGTTTGGAAAACAGTTATAATCATTTACATAAGGTTTCTTCCAGTTACTAGGAAGATTTATCAACAATGAATGTCTTACTATCTTTGGAGAACTAAGAAAAATAGATAGATCATGTGGCCTAGATAGCTCATCTGATATTCTATTTAAAAGTTGCTGCAGAGCTCCATATGATTTGCCTCGGGAATTCTCACAGTAAGTCAATTTTCCATCTTATGCACAAGACTTAGATAAATTAAGTGGCTCACCCTGACAAGGAGGTCATGGACTGCAGAGTTGAATTCAAGTCTACAAGGCCTTTTATTCACTAATAGAGTCAAGCTAATACATGTCACCTTGCAAGAGAGATCAGGGTGGGATACAACGAAATGTGAACACCTGTGTTTCTAAGCTGTTGCCTAAGGTAACTGTACGCACAGTTAAGACAGACAGTCTGTCGAGAATGACTGCAAAGATGTCTCTAACAGGATATGAGATTTCTGGGTTTTTCTCTCCTTTGTCTACCCAAGACCATAACCTTTTACTTTGATGTTGCTTCCTTAATCAGAATTTGGGTACCCTCATTTTTTATTTAAAAATAAGTTTTTTAAAATGTGTGATATTATAATTATAGGATTTCTGCCTTCCTTTCCTTACCTAAAAATTTTCCCATATACCCCTCTTGCATTGTTTCAAATTCATGGCCTCTTTTTATAGTAATCAGGAAAAATAAGATAGTAAGTAGTTTTTCTAGTACTAGTCATTTTAAAACTGGAACTCTTTTAGTTCCCTGACTCAAAAGGTTCATGAAATTATATATATGATATATGCGCTTTTATATATTATATATTTATATGTATTATATGTATTTATATATTTATATATAATATAGATCTACATTTAATATATATTAAAGCATATATGCTGAAAACAAAGGTATTTACTTACTATTCTGGCCAGTAGCCTTGGTACATGTTCAAAGAAAACTGGGGAAATATGTGTGAGGAAAATTATTTGATGTGACGCTAAGGAAAAAAAAATCAATAATTCATTGTACAGTCAGTAACAAACAAATATCTATTCTGGCACAATTAGATGATTCATGCTGTTTGGCCTCCTCTCTTTGTTAATATACATAATACAGAGTGAAGTTTGCTTCCAAATGTGCTAGAGATAGCATAAGATAAAATATGTCTGCTTTGAAACACTGCTAGACTCATAACCAAACCCTCGGCAGAGTGCAGGGAATCATATGAAAGAAGGGAAGTTAGTATGATATGGAAAGGATAGGAGCTCTACAAGGACCAAATATATCTGGGCACAGGGTCTTTTCTGAGACTGACACTCAACCAAGGACCATCTATGGATATAACCTAGAACTTCTGCTCAGATGTGGCCCGTGGTAGCTCAGTAACCAAGTAGTTTTCCAAAGTAAGGGGAACACGGACTATTTCTAACAGGATCTCAAGGGCAGGCTGTTTGACACCCCCGCCCCCCCAGGGGAGGAGCAGTCTGTTAGGCCACAGAGGAGGACTTTGCAGCCAGCCCTGAAGATACCTGATAAAACAGGGTCAGATGAAAGGGGAGGAGGTCCTCCCCTATCAGTGGACTTGGAAAGGGGCAGGGAGGAGACCAGGGAGGGAGTGTGGGGTTGGGGAGGGAATGAGGGAGCGGGATACAGCTGGGACACAGAGTTAACAAAATGTAACTAAAAAGAAAAATTTAAAAAAAAAAAGAAGTTAAAAAAAAAAGATAAAATACGTGAAAAAGTCATAGCTCAATATCTGAAAAAGACTTAACTATCATTTTTTTTTGCAAATATTTGATGCCATCTTCTTAGAAAGTTGTACAATGAAGTTGCATTTATGTGTCGTTCTTAACACATCTATAAAATCTGTTAAATAAATAAACACATATTTATTTCAAATAATTATGTGTAACTAGTGTTAACATTTTAGACACAAAGAAACGTGTGTTCAGCCACATTAAAGTGGCCAAGGAGAAATTTGCATGTAGTTATTTAGAACAAAATTTTGTAGTGAAAGAGATGTCCTAATTTTCTTTTTTGTTGACATGATAATGTGATCAAAAGCAAAGTGAAAGGAAAAGGGTTTTTTTTTTTTTGTTTTGTTGTTGTTTGTTTTGTTTTTTGCTTACAGGTTACAGTCCATTATAAAATGCCAAGGCAGGAAGATGGAGAGGCAGAAACTGAAGTAAAATTGAGACCATGGCGGCATGTTGCTAACTTACCTCCCCTGCTTTGCTCCAATGCTTCCCTTTTTACATAGCCCAGGGCCTCCCCAGCGGAACAATACTGCTCATTGGGCTGGCTCTTCCCTCATCAATTATCAAGTAAGAAAATTCTCCACAGACGTGCTCACAGGCCAATGTGATAGAGGCATTTGCCCAATTGAGAATTCGTATCCCTAGGTATTTCAGGTTGAGAACAAATTATCAGCCATCACATGGCTTCACTCATCTCTACATGTGTGAAGAAGAATCTTCTATCATCTGCCAACCTTGTAAACTCAGGTAAATCATTCGAAACCTTTTTAAAACCCACAATTTACTATTCTACGCAATAGACATTAATACCACTTGCTTCATTGCTTGCTAAAATTAAGTTATGTAGGTTTAATAGGGCTTTGTCTGTACTGAGCATTCAGTAATCAGAAGCCACACATTTGTATTTTGCCTACTGAACCACTGTGGAAATACAGGTCTGATTACATATCTTGCCTATGTTCTCCTGCACCCAAATGAAAATATTCAGAATTCAAGTTTCTCTCTAACTTGACACTCATGTGTTGCATGTACCATTCAGAATATGGTGATTCATTTCCACTCTTGGAATTCAGTCTGGGCTCAGATACCCATTACCTGCAATGATTGTCGTCTAACACATAAAGAATATATAATACATAACTCTGATCTACATAGCAAACAGTGAAAAGGTTTCTATTTGCTTCATTGTAACAGATAAGCTTGAGATCATCAGGAGAGTCTAAGCGTAAAACTAAAATTCCTGAAGAATGATATCAATGAAATCTAAACTGACAGTAAGTGTAATTGCTGTTATTAATACATGCACAATACTTGCATATAACTTGTTTTTATTAACAAAATAACACCAAAGATAAATATGCTGTTGTTGTGCAGTTACTACCATTAGAGTTATAAGTGTTATAACGTTCTCCACTTATAGAACTTTTCAAGATAAATTAAAGGTGTGGTATTTTTTGATAGTGAGAAGTCAAGCCTCTAGAATTCAACAGCAGCGGGTAAACAATGCAAAGCTAGCAAGTGATGGAGCAGAACACTCAGCCCAGGCTCTCTGACTCTGCAAGGCATCACTCTTATCTGCCCTGAGTACTTCCAGCAGGAAATCAGAACACTTTGCAATTCAGTCACATTCAATTTCAAGACCAGTGCATTTTTCCACCAACTGACATTTACTTCAGAAACAGAGAGAACCAGTGGCATTTGAAATAAAGAGCAGTCAATGTTCTTTATGCTGGACATAATGCTTATTTAATGTTGACATAATGGAGACAGACTAGTGTAGGGTGAGCAGTTTTTATTGTGAGGGGCCCAGAGCGTATTTGTGTGTATCAAATGAGGCTTCAAGTGCACAGGCTCCTTGTGGTACCAGTGGGAATAAATCACGCCATAAAGTCATGAAGCAAAGACATGGTTTTCCCGTGTTCTGCCCACATCTATGAAATTCTTGTATCACCCAGA
Source organism: Psammomys obesus (assembly GCF_907164565.1). Classification (NCBI taxonomy): domain Eukaryota; kingdom Metazoa; phylum Chordata; class Mammalia; order Rodentia; family Muridae; genus Psammomys; species Psammomys obesus. The sequence goes on along the minus strand of NW_026591597.1, from coordinate 4,502,683 downwards.
CTGTTCACAACCTCTGTTATTTCTATCCCTTCCAGAGACAGCCTTTCCATACTCCGCTAAGATCTTAGGGGGCAGGGGGCCTAGCAAGAAAACAAATAATACCCAGTGTTTTGATCTCAATTCTTGCAGTACAAAAAGAGAAGATGATTTGATTCTCAGCATGCCAAGGATATCCTTATCACAAATAAATTTCAAAAATGTGTGGAGACTTGCAAATTCTGACAAGGTATGGAAGAAAAAAAATCCCTTAAATAAAAATGAAAAGTAGATAGGCTGAAGCTGCTCTGTGCTATATGGTTTCTATGCTGCAACTCCTCAGTTCTCTAACTAAAATCCTGCTGCTGATTGTCATGTTTGGCAAACTCTTGTTTTAAATAGATATGTCCATGGTTAATAGCTCTTGTACCTAATTGAAGAAGGGAAACAGATTAGAACAGTAGCCTAAACTGCATATTATTATCATGCTTTACAATGTAGGTAACACACTATCTTTCTCTGTCTCTGTCTTTTTTTCTCTCTGTCTCTCTCTCTCTCTCTGTGTGTGTTTCTGTCTATCTGTCACTCTGTGTGTATCACTATGTTGTGTAAAACACTCCAGGCTCTTTTTGTTTATGTATTTGCATATATCAAAGGCTTCAAGTACATGGATCTCAAATGGCCACTGATGGTAATAAGCTGCAATAAACACATGAAGTGACTACATTCTTTCTCTGTGTTCTGCTCACATCTATGAAGTGATGAACAAAATTATACAGTGAGTGTTATGTCTTTTCCTTTCTGTAGTATATTAAGATCTTAGTTAAACAAAACAACAAATGAACAAAATACTAGCTATGTGCCCTTGACTAGCTTAAGTTCTCAAACTCTTTAGATTTCTAACCTTCAAAATTGAACAATTTGGGTAAATCACCCTTCAAAGTTTTTAGAGATTAAATAGGGTAACATCTGTAATGCGTGAAACAGCATTGTCATTTAAAATGTCATCATTAGGTGGTAACTATTGTAAATACAAATATATTATCGATTACTTTAAAATTCTCTGAAATTGGTAAGCAGCATTAGGCTCAATTTACATGTGAAGAAAATAAGCCACAAAAATTTAGATGAAAGCAAGGTTCTCCTGTCTGTCTAAGAGTCTGACAAATTATCTTCCTTCAATGTTATATCATAATTTAAGGATTATCTGAAACTACCAACATCCCTGAGTCTTCTGAAATTTTGTAAATGCATAAAATAAAAGATTGCATTTGGGTTTTATTGTTCTAAATTATCATGATGATGTTGATGTTTTGTAAAACATGATAGAGAACTAATTCCAGCACTGGGGAACCTGAAACAACGTCATCACAAGTTCAAAGCCAGCCTGGTCTAAATACTAAGACCCTGTCCCAAACAACACAGGACAATACATTAACACAAAATACAAAACAGTGGGAGTAAGTCTGCAGCATCCTTAGAACTGAGATCCTTATGCCGAGTCTTCTTGTATTTAGGAATATCTTTTTCCTCTATAATTTATTAGCTATAATATGTGGGCTTATAGAATTCTTGCTTATGCTATTTTCCCATCAGATGCTTTCTTGAGTACAAAACATCAAGAATATAGACATCAGGTACTATAAACATTGGCTTATTATAATACTATGCATGCATGAATTCCCTCCTATTGAACAAGCTTTCAGTCCCACTAGATAGCTGTTAGTTACCCTTAGGATAAAAGTGTAGGTATCATACCACATTAAATGTCTTGCTAATCCAGTCACTGTTGTGCCTTACGGGCTTTGCACTTGGGTGGGACTCCAGACTGATTGTTCTTCCTTGGAAGCTTGGATAGCATATTCGGTTTCCTAATAGGGCCAGGGCTCCATTTCCAGGAATAAGAGCTTAAACTCTCCCACCCAAGAAACAGCCTAGTGATAACCACAAAAATGGGAAGGACATCTGTTCTGGGCAGCTTTATCTTATCTTGCAGCAGAACATTCTTAACACAGGAATGTAGCCCAAGGAATGCAAGCCAGTCAGGAATTAACCCTTGTGACTTCCCTGCCACCCACCAGTTTGGGCCAGTTTGGACCAGTGTAGAGCTACCCCCAACTCCTGATTAAGCCCTAGATAGCCTCATTAGAGGTGACATCCTTACCAAGCATCTTCTTGTATTTAGGAATATATTTTTCCTCTGTAATTTATTAGCTATAATATGTAGGTTAATAAAAATCATTTTTAAACGTTTAATATTTACATATTTGCATATATACATATATATTTGCATTTAAAGTTTATATTTGTGCACATTGTGAGGGAACAGAATTTTCTTTTCTTCATAAGGCTATTCAATTGTTTGATTGCTTGACTCCATTTATCCAAATGGCTGCACTTTCTCCACTGAATTACCTCTTTATTAACTGTGCCAAAAAAAGTTAATTGTTTGTACTGATGGGACCTATTTCTTGGCTCTGTAATGGGTATAAAAATAATACGCAGTCAAATATGGAGCATGGGGACTAGGGAGAATATCAAAATACCAGTTCTAAGATGCGATCAATAATGCCATTTCAGGCTTCAACACGTTCCCATGCATATCATTAGAAAACATTACAAGGTCCTTTCTTGTTCTGCTGAGGAATAGTCAGTAGTGCTTTTAAATTTTGTCTATTTCTGGCTGATATTAATAACTTGGTTACTCATTCCATTAATTTTTCAGAGATAAATAGTCAACTTTAAAATATATATTGATATGGCATAGAAATTTGCAGCCATGTTGGTGGAGGCTGGAAATAGGAGATAAATGAGACTTTTATATCACTATCAAGAAAGGAAGGAATTAAGGGTGGCCTTTGCCTTTTCCAGGGGAAGCCAGTCTAAAAAAATAATTATATGCCTTCTTTTTCTTCTTGCCAGCATTGTTTCTAGCATATTTTGTTACGAAAGGTACAGTTTTTGGAGGGTCATTTTTCCCTGTGTGAGTCCCTATATAATTCAATGTCCAAACTTTTTTCCTTTGAATTTGAATTGGAAGCTGTGCATTGTTCAAATAGTAAATTCAGTCAGAACAATGTGAATGGCAATGCTAACTGAAGTCCAATATTCAGACCAAGAGGGAACAGGTATGGATCTTGGCATACAAAACTGCAGATATGTAAGTAGGCACACTTACATGCTTATTGCTACTACACTGGAGAGAAGTGATTATTCTACCACTTATAATTTAACTCAAAGTGATCATGAGAAGAATTCATCAATAAAACTATTTTTCCCTAGTCATGTATTTTTTTTTTTTTTTAAGTTCGGGCAGAATAAATAAAGCTTCTCTATTTAGTTTTTAAACTGAAATATTCTGGTTAGAAATGTCTATCATAATAGTAAATTAAATCTATCAAAATCTTCCCAAATATTTTTCAGATGTCTCTGGTGATTGAATATTTTCATTTTTTTCCTCACTATGTCTGTTAATTTCTTCTTTTTCTCCAAAGGTTATCACTGAAAATTTAGAGACTTTTACATATGCAAACTTCCCTCCAGGATATACATTTTTTTGTTTTATTGATATAAAACAGACTTTTATATTTTAGCTTTGGTAACATTATTAATTTTTCCTTTATGATGGTTAATTTAGTGGGTTCAATATCTTATCAATTTGATAACTCACCACATCAAATGATTATTGTAAATTGGAACATGAATATCACTGGCATAGTGATACTAAAGGAACAATATGATGTAACAAACAAGAATGCTTTTATATGATTAGAATTTAATAACCTGTGTCTGATAGTCAATTTGGAGAATACTAAATAATGAAAATATCCACATGCTAGATTGACAAAACAAATATCTCATGTTAGAAACCATACATTCCCTCAGCTGTGGGATTTCTTTGGAGGAATGAAATATATTTTGATCATGTTGTTTTGGAGTTTAATCAAGTATTTATGCAGAATTTCAAAAATGCCTATCTAATTTTCAGTTTGATTCCAGCTCACCAACTCATTTGATCATAAAGTTTAAACAAATCATAATATTTATTCAAAATTATCCACATTAAAAAAAAAGAGTGGTTCAAATGAGTTCTCATTGTGAACTGGAATTTACTGGAAGGTAGCTAAATGTCAATGAGTGAGTTTTGTTAGAGAACTCCAGGCTTTCAACTTTGAAAGTTTCAAAAACAAAATAAACTCAATGTGTTGTGTGACGTTCTTCCTAGGGAGACATGAACAAATGTCTCCTCGCCCTGACAGGGAACCATTGACAGACCAACCTAAGGACAGCACCAAAGTCTGTCACGGTGAACCAGTGAGTGCATTCTTGGAGTTACTGTCAGAGGCAGAAATAACTCAAAGACAGCAACATTAATAAAAGTTACCTCAGCATGGATGACAATGCATTCTGGGGACATGGAGAGCACCGTGCAACCACCAGGCAGCTCAATAGATGTGAAACATTTTGGGGGGTGGGGGTGGGGTGGCAATCAGTTAGTCTGACCTTCTTCTAAGTACCTTGGCTTTTCCGAGACTCTTTAAGGTAAATCAGCTCCTCTGAGAGAGGCTTTCAGCAGTCTTGTTGCTCGTATAAGCCTAGTATAGGGGAGGAAGGTAGTGAATCTTGTCAGTTTTGAGGACTTCCTGGAGTCATTAAGTTGTTTACTTTCTGGGGTTTATGGGTAGAATCTTTTACCTCCCTTTAGATTTAGAGCATCTTGAGGCTTAAGGAGGAATGTTTTATCTCAGAGGTAGTTGCTGCACAATATGTGAGTACTACCGTAAAATCTGTTTTACAACTCTGGTGGCTGAGGCTTTCAGAGGTTTATTCAATTATTTGAGTTTTAACAGTGCTAGAGATTTATGGGAGCTAGAGTCTGTATCTTTTGGATATGTAAGACTGTTATGAACACCACCTTTCTACCACAGTTTAAACAAGTTAAACATCGAGAAAGCCTAATAAACATACGTTGGAATTTTTAGACCTACTGATCTGCCTTGACATCATTTACCAGCTTGTGGGTCGCCTCTTCACTGGCAGAGACAGGGGGATGGGCTCAGAGGGTGGTGAGCATGACAAAATGACAGACTTCTGGGACCAGTTACAGTGAGGCACGTCAACTTTGTTCCAGGATCTAGGGGAATATACAAGAAAAGGGAAACAGCCAGGAAGGAGTGTGATAGGTGCTCACAGTGTGTTTCATTTGCATTAAACAGCAGGGTCCTATCACCTGTGCAGGGGCACACTACCTAATTATCATATGGGGAGCATTCTGCAGGAAGCTGTGTCAGAGGTGGTTCTTCTCTGATAAGCCAGGCATCTCGTTTTGGGACATACTCAAACAAGGACAGGCAGAGAGTAGGAATGCCCAGTCCAGAAAGGGAAGTCCTCCATCTTTGCATGTAGCTCAAAGACCTATCCAGTCATGGAGGCTGCAACCTTCAGCAATAGTACGCTCCAACAAGCAGCACCCACGTCAACCACATAAGCTCACCTACACCACGTGGATCAAATAATAACTTGTTCCCTCACACTCTAATGATATGCAAAGACTGAAATTACATGTAGGATCAAAGTGTGTTTATCAAGTGATCTTACTAATCTTAAACTTTTAAATCTTGGTACCTTTAACTTTCAACATCCTATGGTACACAAAAAAGAAAAAAAAATTCCTCAAGTCAGCAAGGATACATTAGTATAAAGTGAAGCAGATGATGTCCATGAAAATACTGACAGAAGGGCAAGATTTCCTATATCTTTAGGTAGTCATCTTCCCACAGACTCACCTAGGGGAAAACTTATTTACATACAAACTACTTTTACAAGCACAAATACCGAGAAAGCTCATGAGGCTATTGAATCATAAAAGTGAATTTAATCCTACTGGACCAGTATCAACGAAATTATGATTTATTTTATTAAATGAAACAAACCAGACACAGAACAAACCAAAGCCAAATGATCTCTATGTACTGATGAAATTTAAAAACAAACTAATAGAAGCTGGGCATAGATTGGTAGATAACCAAAGCTGAGAAGGGTAGAGTTGGGCATGGATAAGAACAAAAGTTAAATGGAGCAAGAATTTCCAGTTTGATTTGCTCAGTATGGTGCTTATAAATTAATATGGCATAAAGTCTTGAGTAGACTATATTAACCTTATTTAAACATTCTACATATAAATATTTTATGCTCTAAAATATTAAATAATATGTCATTACAGCATGCAATTTTTGTGGTTTAATATATTAGTTAAAACATATTAAATATATTGCCCACATTTAAAATGTCATTTAAAATTATTTTGCAGCTAAACTTGACAAGAATGTCCAAAAGTCCAGCTTCCAAAAGCAATCAGCAAGAGGTTAGCATGCATGCCAAGTCTATAATCTCAAGGTGGATGAAGTTGATGTGTTAGAGAAAAACAAATAGCTCTGCAGAGATTTTTCATTTCCTTCCTCAAAGTTGATTTTTTTGTTTTTATATTCTTAGATACTTTTCACCAGTGTTTTTAGAGTAAACATCATTTAAAAAGTAACCTCTCAGAGTTGTTTTACACAAAGTGGTGGTCCATCTAACTGTTTTGCATGTGCTGTCTGCACCCAAATTCTCAAACAAACCTTGTACATCTCTTTAGCTGTGTTACATGTAATTATCATTGGATTTAAAATCAGTGTTATTTCCCACTTCCACAGGACCAAAAAATGAGGGCACAGAAGTCTTTTCTGAGACTGATACTCCAATCAAGAACCATTCATGGAGAAAACCAAGAACCCCTGCACAGATGTAGCCCATGGCAGTTCAATGTTTAAGTGGGTTCCATAGTAATGGGAACAGGGACTGTCTCTGATATGAACTGATTGGCCTGTTCTTTGATCACCTCCCACTCAGGGGTGTGTAGCCTTACCAGGCCACAGAGGAAGACAATTCAGCCACTCCTGATGAGATTTGATAGGCTAGGGTCAGAGGGAAGGGGAGGAGGAAATCCCCTATCAGTGGAATGGAAGAACAGCATGGGAGGAAAAGAAGAAGGGATGGTAGGAGAGAAAGGGCTACAGATGGGATAAAAAAATGAATAAACTGTAATTAATAAAAATAAAAAACTGAAAAAAAATCAGTGTTATTCAGGCAAATTAAATTTTAATCATTATTTTTCCTGTGGTTTTGTATTGCAATCAAAGTTTCTTCCTTCAAGATACGGGCTGTGTCTTCATCTTACAAACTTTGAGGTTGGAGAACTGTGAAATCGAACAACAAAATCTTTTGTCTTTTAAATTTGATGCTTTACCTGTTAATTCTCCTTAATTCTTATTATGTCTGAATCCCAACAGAGAGTTGCGATTAGATTTCTTCTTTTAACGCTAGCATGCTTAATACTAAAACTTTATGGAGAACAATAAAAGATACTTGAATATCTTTGCAATAAACTTACCTCAAGCTCTACCACATTTTTTATTAGTTTCAGTAAGATCTAAGTAGCTCTCATGAATAGATAAGTAGCTCAGAAAAAAATATGAAACATTAAGTATTTGAGTCACCTGTTTTGCATCTATTAATATACCACTATTGCAATATTGTTTCTACTTACTTTTTAAAATTGCTTATGGTTATTATCTTATGCTTTTAGTTAAGAAAATGCATGTTTAAATGCCTTTAACTTAGTGCTCCTAAACACAGAAACCATAAAAATGACATAAAAATGGGGAATTTATTTTTCATGTTATTGCTTTTCATAGGCTTGGCTTTTCTTAATGTTCAGTGCATTTTTTTTTCCTGAGAAACAAAACCCTATATTACCAATCTAATTACATGTGTGACTTTCATTTCCTGTATCAATGTTTTATATCAGATCAGAATTTCTAAATTTTAGAAAAATTAACATTTAATTTTCAATTTTTAGATTGTTTACTCCGCTATAGAATTAAATGCAATATCAACTCAATATTGAAGGAAATCAACCAAAAGAAATGTTAAACTGGTGTTGGCACTGAATAAACCAGAAACACAAACTCTATAGAGATGTTTTTTAAATTTATTTATTTTTATTAATTACAGTTTATTCACTTTGTATGTTCCCATAAGGGCCTCCCTCCACCCCTCCTGATCCCATTCTCCCACCTCCTTCTTCACACATGCCCCTTCCCAAGTCCACTGATAGGGGAGGTCCTCCTCTCCTTCCTTCTGATCTTAGTCTATTAGATTGCATCAGGAATGGCTGCACTGTCATCTTCTGTGGCCTGGTAAGGCTGCTCTCCCCTCAGGGGGAGGTGATCAAAGAACAGGCCAATCAGATTATGTCAGAGGCAGTGCCTCTTCCCATTACTATGGAACCCACTTGGACACTAAGCTGCCATGAACTACATCTGTGCAGGGGTTCTAGGTTATCTCCATACCTGGTACTTGATTGGAGTATGAGTCTCTGGGAAGACCCCTGTGTTCAAATTTTCTGGTTCTGTTGCTCTTCTTCTGGGATTCCTGTCCTCTCCAGATCTTACTATTTCCCACTTCTTACATAAGATTCCCTGCATGTTGCCCAACAGTTGGTCAGAAGTCTCAGTGTCTGCTTTGATAGTCTGAAGGGGGACATAACTCTATAGACACTGAGGAAATCCAAACAATCATTAGGACTTACTTCAAAAGTCTATATGCCACAAAATTTGAAAATCTAAATGAAAAGGACAATTTTCTTGATAAATTCAACTTACCAAAGCTGAATCAGGACCAGGTAAATCAATTAAATAGTCCTATATCCGCCAAGGAAATAGAAGCGGTCATCTAAAGTCTCCCATCCAAAAAAAGCCCAGGACCAGATGGTTTCAGTGCAGAATTCTACCAGACCTTCAAAGAAGAGCTAACTGCAGTTCTCTTCAAACTATTCTACACGATAGAAACAGAAGGAACATTACCAAACTCATTCTATTAAGCCACAGTCACCTTGGTACCTAAACCTCACAAAGACCCAACAAAGAAAGAGAATTTCAGGCCAATCTCCCTTATGAACATTGTTGCAAAAATGCTCAACAAAATACTTGCAAACCAAATACAAGAACACATCAAAGATATCATCCACTATGACCAAGTAGGCTTCATCCCAGGTATGCAGGGGTGGTTCAATATACGGAAATCCATCAATGTGATCCACCATATTAACAAACTGAAAGACAAAAAAAAAAAAAAAAAAAAAAAAAAAAAAAAAAAA
>NW_026591597.1:4418968-4493408 GCF_907164565.1 Psammomys obesus | reverse complement strand
CCATATTAACAAACTGAACAAAAAAAAAAAAAAAAAAAAAAAAAAAACATGATAATCTCCCTAGATGTTGAAAAAGCATTTGACAAAATCCTACATTCATTCATGTTTAAAGTATTGGAGAAATCAAGGATACAAGGCACATATCTAAACATAGTAAAGGCGATATACAGCAAACCTATAGCCAACATCAAACTGAACAGAGGAGAAACTTAAAACAATCCCACTGAAATCAGGGACAAGACAAGGCTGCCCACTCTCTCCATATCTCTTCAACATAGTTCTGGAAGTCCTGCTAGAGCAATAAGACAGGGGAAGGAGATTAAGGGGATACAAATTGGAAAGGAAGAAGTCAAATAATCATTATTTCCAGATGATATGATAGTATACATGAGTGACCCCAAAAACTCTACCAGGGAACTCCTACAACTGATAAACACCTTCAGCAATGTGGCCGGATACAAAATTAACTCAAAAAAAATCAGTAGCCGTCCTGTATACAAAAGACAAAAGGGCTGAGAAAGAAATTAGGGAAATAACACCCTTCACAATAGCCACAAATGACATAAAGTACCTTGGTGTAACCCCAACCAAGCAAGTCAAAGTCTTGTATGAAAAAAATTTCAAGTCTCTGAAGAAAGAATTAGAAGAAGATATCAGAAGATGGAAAGATCTCCCATGCTCATGGCTTGGCAAGATTAGCATAGTAAAAATGGCCATTTTACCAAAAGCAATCTACAGATTTAATGAAATTAAATCAAATTACCAACACAATTCTTTACAGACCTGAACAGAAAAATTCTCAACTTCATATGGAATAACACGCAACCCAGAATTGCTAAAACAATCCTCTACAATAAAAGATCCTCTGGAGGTATCTCCATCCCTCATCTTAAGCTGTACTATAGAGCAACAGTTATAAAAACTGCATGGTACTGGCATAGAAACAGAATGGTGGATCAATGGAACCAAACAGAGGACCCAGAAATAAACCCATACACTTATGGACACCTGATATTTGAGAAAGATGCCAAAACCATACAATGGAGAAAAGATAGCATCTTCAACAAATGGTGCTGGTCCAACTGGATGTCTACATGTAGAAAAACGAAAATAGATCCATACTTTTCACCCTGCACAAAACTAAAGTCCAAGTGGATGAAAGACCTCAACATAAAACCAGACACATTAAATCGGTTAGAAAAAAAAAGGGGGGGGGATACCCTTGAACTCATTGGCACAGGAGACAACTTCCTGAACAGAACACCAACAGCATAGGCTCTAAGAGCAACAATCAATAAATGGGACCTCATGAAACTGAAAATCTTCTGTAAAGCAAAGGATGCCATCATCAAAACAACTACCTACAGATTGGGAAAGAATCTTCACCAACCCTTTATCTGACAGAGGACTAATATCCAGTATATATAAAGAACTAAAGAAGTTGAAAAGCAGCAAACCAAGTAATCCACTTAAAAAATAGGGAACAGAGCTAAACAGAGAATTCTCTGTAGAGGAATATTGAATGGCATAGAAACACTTAAAGAAATGCTCAACATACTTAGCCTTCAGATAGATGCAAGTCAAAATGACCCTGAGATTTCACCTTGAACCCATCAGAATGGCCAAGATCAAAAACTCAAGTGACAACCCATGCTGGAGAGGTTGTGGAGAAAGGGGAACCCTCCTCCACTGCTAGTGGGAACACAAACACATACAACCACTCTGGAAATCAATCTGGTGCTTTCTCAGACAACTAGGAATAGCGCTTCCTCAAGATCCAGACATACCATTCCGATGCATATCCAAAAGAGGCTCAAGTACACAACAAGGACATTTGCTCAACCATTTTTTATAATAGCCATTTGCAGCTTTATTTGTAATAGCCAGAAGCTGGAAACAGCCCAGATGCCCCTCAACTGAAGAATGGATGCAGAAACACAAGGGAGTATTGCTCAGCAATAAAAAATAAGGAAATCATGAAATTTGCAGGTAAATGGTGGGGCCTAGAAAGGATCATCATGAGTGAGCTGTCCCAGAAGCAGAAAGACACACACAGTAAATACTCACTCTTATAGATATATAACATAGAATATACCTACTAAAATATGTACATCTAAAGAAACTAATCAAGAGAGAGGACCCTGACTAAAATGCTCAATCCCCATCCTGAAAGGCAAAGAGGATGGACATCAGAAGGAAAAGAAAACAGGAAACAATCTAGGAACCTGCCACAGAGGGCCTCTGAAAGGCTCTATCCTGCAGACTATAGAGAGGTTTTTTTTTTTTTTTTTTTTGGATTTCTTTTTTTTTTATTTTTTTTATTTTTCTTTTTAGTTACATTTTGTTAACTCTGTCCCAGCTGTATCCTGCTCCCTCATTCCCTCCCCAACCCCACACTCCCTCCCTGGTCTCCTCCCTGCCCCTTTCCAAGTCCCCTGATAGGGGAGGTTGTAATAGCCAGAACTTGGAAACAACCCAGATGTCCATCAACGGAGGAATGGAAACAGAAATTGTGGTATTTTTACACAATGGAATACTACTCAGCAATCAAAAAGGAGGAAATCATGAAATTTGCAGGCAAGTGATGGGATCTAGAAAAGATCATTCTGAGTGAAGTATCCCAGAAGGAGAAAGACAAACTTGGTATATACTCGCTTATATAGACCTACAAGACATGATAAATATAGAGAGGTTTTAAAGGGGCTGAAGAAATGGCTCAGTGGTTAAGAACATTTAATTTTCTTTGAGAGTTTCTGAGTTCAACTCCCAGCACTTACTTCAGTGGCTCAGAACTTCCTGTAACTCCAATACATTAAGGGATAATCCTTCTTGTCTGACCTCTGCGTGTACCACACAAATGTGTACATTTATACACATACACATATAAGTAATTTTAAAAATTATTTTATTATTTATTATAATTTATTTACTTTGTATCTCAGCTGTACATATAAGCATTTTTTAAGAAATAAAAATAACCATTTAAATATGTCTTTCAGTGGTTTCTAAGATTTCTATATAAAATATCTAAATATGCACATAAGCATATAAACATCAAGCTCATATATATTTTACTAAGAAGTACAAAGTCTAAATTCCGTATTTTCTGGACAACTTCAAGAATTACTCCTAAGATACTCTCAATGCCAATTATACATTTAAGATTGTGCAGATTAACCCATTGAAATTACTTGTGTATTAAGCAGTTACAGTGAGGAAATGAACACAAATGACCAATGATTTGGAGACGAGAATTAAAGTCTCAGCACGAAAATATGGCTAGCTCTATGTTCTTTTTTTTAATTTTTTTTATTAATTATACTTTATTCATTTTGTATCCCCCCATAAGCCTCTCCCTCCTCCCCTCCCGATCCAACCCTCCCTCCCCTTTCTGCATGCATGCCACTCCCCAAGTCCAAGTGGGTTACATAGTAATGGGAAGAGGGACTGCCTCTGACATAATCTGATTGGCCTGCTCGTTGATCACTTCCCCCTGAGGGGGGAGCAGCCTTATCAGGCCACAGTAGAGGACAATGCAGCCACTTTTGATGAGAACTGATAGACTAAGATCAGAAAGAAGAGGAGAACCTCCCCTAGCTCTATGTTCTTAAATATTTCATTTACTTTTTTTTTTCTAAACTATGATCAAAGGGTTGACTCCCAAACCAAGTCCCTAATAATAAAAGTAAGCATTAAGTATAATGAGAAGACAGGGGACAGGAGAAAGTGGGGTAAAATCGTGATTTATGTTTAAATAATCTATAGAATTAAATCTTAGGAATAACTTACTGAATAACTGGGCTCCACTATATGATTCTGGCCATAGAATCATTTAAGATTGAAAAAAAAAATCTTCTTAAGTGTTAAGAATAAAAGTAGGGGACTAGAGGAACCCTCAATATGATTGGGTATTCAAACTTCATTACATGAAGTTGTCAATTTACATTTGCAGCTGTCACTGTTGTGGTGATCAGTGTTGGAAGTATTCCCTCAAGTAGCTCTTTGAAGTGCTACCAGGTAGATACTAGATGCACTTGGTTCAAGGAGATTGCCAGCTTCTTTGTAAACATCCAAACCCAAATCCCATTTTATAGCTTTTTTTTTTTCAATTCTGACACCTTATTCTTGACATCATCTTTGTGCCTTCTTCTTCGTTTATAGGTTTCTCGTATTCCTTGTCTCAGAGGAAAAAAGAAAATCAGTTTTTAAAATATATCCATGTGAACACAATCTAAATGTTACCCAGATATCCATATCAAATGCAACAGTCACCTGTAACTTTGACATGTTTGGTTAATTTGCCTAAAGATTCCAAAAGATTTTCTACTTTAAATCAAGTTTTATTTTAAGATAAAACTGAAGCTCCTCATTCTAGTTCTTTAAAAATTTTATGCACTGTGTGTGACTATATTTAGTCCTCCTCTAATACCTCCCAGATCCACCACCTTTCCTAGCAATCTAAATCTATGTCCTCTAAAAGAAAAAAAGAAAAGAAAAATAAATAAAAGAATAATAAAAGAAACACCTCATCAAGTTTTTATAATAAATGCTGCTCATTTTTTTCTTGTTTTTTTTTTTCACTAATAAGCAGATGTTGATTTTCTGCATAACAACCAAAAGAGACAGCTGTGCCAAATTTTGAATATTGAACAGATTCCCTACTGAACTCTCATTGATTTGTATAGAATATATTCTGGAATAAATGAGGAAGTTATTTCCGATATCACAGGTCCAAACTATAATCTTTCTTCTTCTATTATACCCCTTGATTTTTTTTTCTTTTCTCTGGAAAGTTGATAGAATTGTATAAAACATGTAAAAAGATACATGTGGTTTTAGAGAGAAAACTATTTGCCATTGCCTTTATTAAATTTCCTGAGTTTTGTTTTCTTCTTTAGTTTGTATCTCAGTCTGTTAGTAGCTCGTGGCATTTTTTAATTCTTTGTTATTTTTGTGGTTGTTGTTGTTTATTGAGACAGAGTTTCTCTGTGTAGTCCTACTGTCTTGAAACTCCTTCTGTGGACCAGCCTGGCATCTAGCTCATAGAGATCCACCTGTCTCTGTCTCCCAGGTGCATGCACTACCATACAGCACTTGGCCAGTATTTTTAATTTGATGCGATAGTTGCCTATTTGAACAATGCAAGAATACTTAAAAGGGTAAGCTTGCAAGGGGAGGGGGCATATATGCGGATGAACATGCGAGTGTAGTCAACTAAACTGATGGAAAATAACCTCGAACATCTTTCCACATCACTGATCACTTTGTTTTCTGAAACAGTCTCTCACTGGCATCAAGCTCCTCAGTTCGCTAGGCTGGCTGGTGTGTAAGACACAGAGGTCCAGCTGTCTCTCTTCCTTCCTAATACTGACTTCTCAATAATGTACACACCTTGCTTGGCTTTTTATGTGATTTCTGGGGAGCACATCGCCTGAGATATTTCTCCAGCCCCAGATGAGCAAACAAAAATGGGAAATAAAAACGTCGTTTTTATAAAATATTCACATAATTTCAGCTATGTTTCTCACCTGTTTTAAAACATATATGGATATAAAATTATTTGTTCCAACAAGTTAAACTTAATTAATTAATTTTAATAAATTATGGTTTTCAAATTTTGTATCCCTGCTTGAGCCCCATCCCTCATTCTCTCCCAATCCCTCTCCCTCCTTTATCTTCTCCCACGCCCCTCTCCAAGTCCACTGATAGAGGACATCCTCCTCCCCTTTTCTCTGACCCTAGCCTATCAGGACTTATCAGTACTGGCTGCATTGTCTTCCTCTGTGGCCTGGTAAGGCTGTTCCCCCGTCAGGGGTAGGTGATCAAAGAGCCAGACACTGAGTTCATGTCAGAAACAGTCCCTGTTCCCATTACTAGGGCACCTACTTGGAGACTGAGCTGCCATGGACTACATCTGTGCAGGGGTACTAGGAATTCTAGGTTTTCTCTGTGCATTATTCTTGGTTGGAGTATCAGTCTCAGAAAAGACCCCTGGGCTCAGATTTTTTTGGATCTGTTGCTCTCCTTCTGGAGCTCCTGTCCCCTAAATGTCTTCCTATCTCCTCCTTCTTTCAAAAGATTCCCTGCACTCTGCCCAAAGTTTGGCTACGAGTCTCAGCATCTGCTTTGATACTTTGCTTGGTAGTCTTTCAAAGGCCCTCTGTGGTTGGCTCCTGTCCTGTTGCATGTTTTCTCCCTTTTTCAATGTCCTTCCCAATTTGTCTTTCTGAGTGAAGATTTATCATCTTACACAGGATCCTCCTTCTTCCTTAGCTTCTTTAGGTGTACAGATTTTAGTATGTTTATCAAATAGAGTTCTCTATACATATGGTATACCAGAAACATACTATGTGCCGTGTTCTGTTTCATTTGCATTATGCACATTTCATTTTTATCTCTAATAATATTTATGACTTTTTGTTCATCAATTTTTATATTTGAGAAAAGAGCACAAGCTCTTACAATGAGGTTAGTTATTATATCTCTGTGTAGTCATTAAATGATTTAAAACAAAACTACAAATTATGCTGTACACTAATAAAATAATTTAGTCATTTGAATTACTGTTTACAGGATAAATTTTATACTACTTTCCTTATTCTGCTGTGAAAATTTATTTGTATTAAAGCTGTAGTTAAGACTGAAAGAGCTACGGGATCAGAAGGCTCACTGTGAGATAGTGTCTCGTAGACATGACAAGGAAGTTCCATCCGTGATCACTAAAACTTATGATCACTTAAGCCTTGCATAATAACATACCAGGTGACATAGGGAAATTTAATAAAGCTTCACACCTAAATGAAGCACTACAGGCAACAAATGTCTGCTGAGAGAGGAAGAATCGAGTTTATTTAGGGATAAGAACCTGGAATGTTATCTGACCTTAGCTGTCATCATCCCTTAACACATGTATGTGTGTGCAATACAAAATTGACTCAGTAGGTTGCATGCTCATGTGCGCGCGTGCGCGCGCACACACACACATACACACACACACACACACATTTTAAAACTAAAGAAGCCATGAATTTGAGGAGAATTTTTCTCAAAAAATGTAATTAAATTCTAATTATAACTCTCTATATGAGACTGAAAAACCTAAGGTTGAGAATCAAGGAAGCATGGTAAATGTGATATTTAACTGTCTGGCACTAAATCCACGTATACCATCCAATGTACAAGGCTGCTTTTCGTAAACTGTTGTGCTACTTGGTATGATCATATGTGTCATAACCATGTCTTTCATCACCAATGCTCTTATCTGTTTTTAGCAGCCTCACTTAGAGCAAAGTTCAGCCAGTGTGAATGACAAATTGTTTCTTTATGTCTCTTACTGTATACGGATAAGGCAGGAGAAGGAGAAAGGCCAATAATGCAATGAGAGCTTTGGTAGACTCCGCACGCACTCCTGAAAGATCTTGACTGTCGTTGCTGAAGTAAACCAGTATACTCAGGGGAAGTTATAACTTTAAGTGTACCACGCTATGATCAAGGCTGAGAAAAAAAAATGTTTTTGTTAAAAAGTGAATTGGGCTCTAGTTATATAGTTTTTTTTTTTTAGAGCAGTGATTTTCATATCCCTTAAAGTTTCCTCTGTGGGCCACTGCCAACACATAAACCATGTATTAAGAATTTGCTGTATATACAAAATTTTAAAAAATGATCAGAAACTTCAGGTAAATTTGACATATGTTGCAATTTAAATCACTGAAAAAGAAAGTTATAAATTATTATTGTTTATATTTTATTTTACTAAATACTTTTTAGATTGTGAGCCATAATTTAATCAATAGTAAATGAATTTCAGTTAAAAAATACAAAGGAAGATTTGAATTTTTGCCATAAGTGGTTAGATATGTAAATGAAAGTGTATATATTGCTAAGACATTTTTGTTGTTCCAAATTCTCCTAGTAACTATGATTTTTATCACATAGAACATCCATAGACTTGTATCACTAGATCATTTTTAACAATAAAAATATGTTCTATAAAATATTTTCATCTCTAAATGTATGTCTAGTATGGTTACTTTTATATGGCTTGTGAAAAATCTCATGCAGGATGAACCTGCCAACATTCCATGAAATCTGCTCTATCCATGTGTACCTCTCCCTCTGGTCCTGATTTTCACCTGGCAGTGTTCCTTGGAAACAACAATGAACCTGTGCCATAATAGAATGCTTTCTGCTTTTGACACTCAGAGTCATACCTGCCAACTTTCCATTTTGAGTGTGCACTCTTTGCCATAGAATAATACAGACATATTCCTCAGGAATGTTAGCAGCAGTAGGAGAGAGAAAAACAGATTTATTACAGTAGTATAAAATATCTCCTTAAATTACAAAATATTTTGGTAATATAATTACATAGATATATTCTAGAACTCATTTCATATTCCTATATTGTAAAAGTGTTAGCTATTTTTCTTTCTAAAGATAAATTTAAAAGTTCATTTCTGCACTGTCATTACAAAAACCTCTTGGTATAGCATAAGGCAATAAACAATAACTAGGGTAGGACAGTAGAGGAGAGACTAAGTGAGGTATAAATTCATCTTACATTTACTCTGAACAGAAATGGCCAAGCGCCAAGGTAGAAAAAGACACAAAGTGGAAGACAAACTGTTGCTATTAAAAAAAAAAAACAGTTGTACACACACAATAAAAGCTCAAACAAGAACAAAAATCTATAACTACATGACAATCGATTTTGGCCTTTCAATAGGTGGCTGAATGCATAAGAAAAAACTTTCTTTTCCTCTGCTCTTGCAAGCACACATAGAACATCTTCACAGAGGGCAGTGTATACATATAAAATTGCCAAGCCAAACGTTTAACAGAGTCTTTGAAATATCTGCCAGAATATAATTTACTGTAGGCCTTATGTTTTAATATGTTTGACTGAAGAATAACAGCAACAATCTTGATTAGTGTAAAAGAAGAAAAAGTAAAGTTTCACTCTAAAATGCGTTAAAGATATCAGAATTATTTATAAACTATGATATACACCCTAGTAAATTTTATGATTAAACACAAGAAAATGAGGAACAAATAAAAAAGGGAGAATGGCCATAAACCTAGTCAGATTTCCACAGCAAAGACACCAAACATCCTTTTCCAGCCAACCCATTTAAATGATATTCGACAGGGGCTACCTTAATTTAGTAAACTTGCATGAACCCCAAATTATTATTTGTCAAGAAATGCAGACAAATGTTTAGATATGAGTGTTTCTGACTTCTCTAGAGGAGTTTAAACTGACAGTTGGCACTTGGCCAGCATAAAAAGAAATGAATGATGCAATGCACACTATGCGTTGCATGGCAACCATGAATCTAAAATCCTCCTTCACTCTGGTCAGTAATCAGTTTCTCCAAAGGCACGACAAAGCACAGAACTATTTTTGGGTACATACATTTCAATACCACAGAGAGCTGATAAAGTTCTCTCCCAACTGAAATATCATGCCACAAAATTAGCAGAAGCCAGCCCTTTTCAAGATGCATGAATACAGACAGAACTTACTAGTGGGGTTGGGAGGCTGATTGATAAATCTTGTGTGAAGACAGCTACAGGTACAGTATCATAAAGGTAACTGCATGGCCAGAAGTCTTTGTAGATCATTTTGTTATTTCCCATGTAACTGATAAGAAAAAAATTAAAAATAAATAAAAAAGAACATTTTAAAAATTACTCATATACTTGTATGTAATAAAGCACTCAAAATTTAATAAACACAGAAAATAAAAACAAAGGGCTGAAAAGACCGATCAACAGTTACGATTGTTGGTGTCTCTTGCAGGAGACCTGCGTTCGGGTGCCAGCACCCACGTGTCAGCTCAGAATCACCTATAACTGCATTTCTGAGACATCTTACATTTCTTCTCATTTCTTAAGGTTCCTGCACACACACATGCACACAAACACATACACTTACACAGAAAATAAAATAAACCAATATAATTACTTTTCTTAAAAATGTTTTCTACTGTCTCCTAGACTCCCTATTCAGGGACAAACTTAGATGAGTACATGCATTCTAGGATCCCTCACGAGACATGGAAGGCATATTGTTGGTAGAAGCTGCCATCTTACTTAGAGTAGCCTTTTCTGATCCTAGTGTTGATCAGACGTTTAAATTCTTCGTTATGTAAGGAGTGGCTGCTCATGATATAACTTCTCACATGATACAGAGACTAGATTTAGAAGTTCTGTGAGAAGCTCGGATGGATCAATAGCGTCAAATAAACTGAATTTTCCACCTATGCATCTTATCCCATAGAACATCACAGAAGAGTCTAGGATCTTTTCAAGTGAATGAACTCTAGAAGCAGAAAAAAAAAATTGTCTCACCAGCTGTTCCTTGTTTGTTGTACATTCAGTAGCATTCTTTCAATCTTCCAGCTTGTGGAAGGAAAATACATGCATTAACTGAGGATTGAACACATTCTAATTCAAGAGGGAGAGAATGGGTTACAGATCTATAGTCGCTTTGAAATTCATCCAGGCAAATGTGGGAAGTTCCTGAAATAGGACTCAGTCCTGTTGTGTTGTGAAAATGACTCTTCAAACTGCTCAATTCCACCCTCAGAGCTATGGCTTTTTTGAATAGGAAACTGATTCTGCCCTCTGAGCTGCCATTTTTTTTTTTTTTTTGTCATGAATTTTAAACCACAGGCTTTTATCTGAGTAGTTTTCTCTAATAGTTTTGGGAGATTTCAAAGTTTATGGTTGCAAAGTTCTTTGTTGTTGTTTATCATTTCTCTCTCTTATACTTTAAGCTTGTATTTTTCCTTAGATATAACTATGGTAAAAATTAAATGAACTGTCTACAGATAGTAACAGAGATAATGCCATTAGACAAAAGTCAACATCAGATGTCATAAGCTTCAGACTTTTTTGCTTTTGTCCTTTTTTAAGAGAGAGCATCTTAAGTTGTATTGAAATGCCTGCTCATATTTTCACACAATATTATAAGAATAAAGTAATCTAAACACAATAAGAAAAATTAGTCTAGTTGATATGAGTATAATTACTCAGGTGACTGCTGAAAAGTTCTTATTCCACTAAAAATCACATGGAAAAAAGTAAATCAGATCATTTCTGAGTAACTGGAAATCCCAGTGTGTTTACAAAATGTAAAAGCATACAAACAACTTCTCAGTTCAGGGGACCAACATCTTTGTTTTTCCTGATCTCATTGCTAAGCACAGTTTAAAAGGCTGAGCTGGTCATGGTACTCCACACAAGGTAGTCTCAGTCCTTGGGAGAATCAGCCAGGACTGTGATTGTGAAACCAGGCTGAGCAACAAAGTGAAACCCTATTTCAGAAAACTTTTCACAAAAAGAACGAACATAATGTAGAAAACTTTGTTAGAAGATTGCACTTTAGAAAGAGGACAGATGGTAGACTGGGTTCCAGTATTGGATGCCACAAGGTAAATTCTCTTTCTTTGTTTCTATATTTGGTATTGGAAAAATCCAGCAACTAAGAAATACCAATAGATAAAGACAAAGGATATTAGGAAAATCTTTCTTCTATCCAGAGATCAGAAAAGAGATAATTTACCAGATCAGAAAATATTAGACAATTATATTTCATAGCATATGTTACAGAAAAACCCACAGCCTCATTTGCACACCCATTAATGGTGAAGTCAAGCTTAGCCACAGACTTTCTAGTCTATATACTATTGCTTTTCCTCATACCTGAATGATTCCACAGAAAACACAAATCATCCAGCCTTGATAGGAGAGTATGTGCTTAGTGTAACTGTAACTTGTTTTATGTCATGTTTGGTTGTTATGTCATGTTTGGAAGGCTTGGTCTTTTCTGATTGGAAATTAAGGAAGTGTAGATCTTGGGGAGAGAAGAGATGTTGAGGGAAAGACTGGGAGGAGGTGTGGGAAACTGTAGTCAGAATATAATATATAAGAGAAAAATAAAATTTAAATGAATGAATGAATCAATAACTAAATACCTCAAATGAGGACCAGCAGCTCTTACCCTACCCTGTGTTGAGGAGGACAAGGGATATCTGGACTGTCACTCTAGTCCATCACTAAAGAGCTTCTTTCTTCTATATTGTGGTTGGGATCTGAAATGGTTGCTCTCCAAGGGCCCATGTGTTAAAACAACAAACAAACAAACTGAAAACTCATTAACCCCCTACTTGAAACTGTGAGGTTGGATGGGAGTCTTCAAGAGGTTATTCTTTGTGAGATAGTTCAGGTCATGGAGGCAAGTGCTCAAAAGGGATTATGGGTTCTTGGTCTCTTCTTATTCCTCTCACTCCCCTACAGTGAGGTGAATTTGTTATTGACTCCTTGACATGATATATGTGACGCCCTATCTTGGTTGTCAACTTGAGATACCTGGATAAAGGAAACCCCAGTTAAAGGATTTTGTCCATCATATTGCCCTTTGGATGTGTGTGGGAAGGGGCATTTTCTTGGTGGCTAATTTAAGTAAAAGAGCCCAGCCCACTGTGGGTGGTATCATCCCTAGGCTGATGGGCTGGGCTCCATAGGAGTGGTGCAGAATGTGAGCCTCAGATTAAGCCAGTTGGCAGTGCTCCTCTGTTGATTTCTTCATCAAGCCCTTGACTTGAATTCTTGTCTTCGCTTCCTTGAATGATTGGACTATAACTTGTATGCTAAAAATAAACACTACTTTCCAAGTTATTTTGAACATGGTATTTGTTACAGCAATGGAAAGAAAACTACCAACATCTTCTCTACATGTAATAATGTACTGTTTTCTACTGCTAGGGTGTCAACGGAAACAGGCTAATTAGAGGACAAGTGAGTTGACAGGATTTCCCCTTTTGCCTTCCATTTCCTGACTTTGTTCTCCTTTAGTGCTGTTCTTTGCAGGATTTCACATTGTGAGTTGAAATAGCTATGATCAGCTCCTGAGGGCTATTCACACACATAGACAAAAATCCTACTGTATTTCTAAGAAAAATCTTGGTGTACAATATTCTTTTTTAAACATATATTATTAATATTATCATTTACTACAATTTATTTAATTTGTATTCTGGTTATGACCCCCTGCTTTGTCACCTCTCAATACCACCGTACCTCCCTCTTCTCCCCTTATGCCCCTCCCCTAGTTCACTGATAGGGAAGAACCTCCTCCCCTTCTGTTTAACCCTAGTCTCATCAGGACTGGTTGCATTGTTTTCCTCTAGAGATGGCTCAGCAGTTAAGAGTGATATTCTTGAGATATCTTGTCTGAGGTGAACATTTTCCTGTTTTGTTTTTTTTTGTTGTTGTTGTTGTTTGTTTTGCTTTTTTTTGAAATGTCTATAAAAAATGAACTAAAGTATTTATGTCATTTATTCCCTTCCACTTCTTTAAAGATAATTTAAAATACCTTTGCAAGTTGAAGGTAAATAAGCACAAAGAAGTAATTAATATATCTATGCTTAAATTTTTGAAGTCCACTTTGAAGTGCCTTTTCATAAAATAGCCATAGTTTTGATGCAATATTTGTTATGCTATCTCATTAAAACCACACCTCAATGTATGGCCTTATTTGACTCTTCTGCAAAACTTTATATTTGACTGGGATACAGCTGAGTTGTAGGGTATTTGATCAATGAGTACGAGGCCCTGATATCAGTACATACCACCACAAACAAAAAGTAAACAAAATATCCAGGGTCTTTCATTATATGACTGAATTCATTCCATTCCTTTAAAATATATTTAAGGCATTTTATATTTTTATTTTATTTTTGTGGATTTTAAAACTCTTTATTTACTTTTTCTGTTACATGAGATGGCTCAATTAATATCTTTATGTGTAAAATTATTTTAGAGCAATTCAAATTGCATGGATGAACTTGATTCATTAAAATTAAAATAAATGCTTTTCATTTGCTTGAAGAACTCACTGAGGTTGAAACAAAATTTCAAATATGGAAAAAATAGACACCACTTCACATTATGTAAACTAGCAGATGGTAGGAGCATTGTGTAATTTTAATGCCTTTCAGAGCTGTGCAGCATGTTAGGTATTAAAGCACCATATCTTCCCATCCTCCTCAAACACATTAATTTTAAGCTTCTTAAATTCTCAAAAGCATAGAGTATGTTTTATGATATGAAATTATAAAAAAAAAACCCTCAACTTTATTTCTAATCTTAGTTAGATAAACACACTAAGTACTTCGGGCGGTGGGAATGGAGGAACGTAACAACTTGTAAGCTCTTTTTTCAGTGCTGGGCTCTTCACTTTCGAAATAGCCCTGCTAATTTATGAGCTTGCCATGGCATACTGTGTGAGTAATAGCAGTGGATGCCTCTGCGCTTCAGCTTGAGTGAGACTATCAAGCTATCTTAGATACTACTAAGAAACTACAAACATTTCACCTCTTTCACATATGTGAGTTGCGATTATGCAAAATGTGCCTTAAAACCAGAAAGAGAGAAGTAGATCTAATATCTCTCATGTTTGAATTATTCAGAGAAGTTTAGTTCTTTTGATCCTAATTGTGATTAAGCTCCCCTGTCATGTGTTCTTTGTCCACTCAGTCATTTGTATCAACGGAGGTTACGTTGTTGAAAATGTTACAAATCTTACTGCATTTTAAGATTGGTTCACAGACAAGTACTTTCCATATATGTGAAAATATATATTTTGACAGTATATATATTTTAACAAGTATATATTGACATTCAATACAATGGCTCTTTACATATACATATATTTTTTTTCTCCATAGAAGTTGCAGTTATTAAAGACTTGGCAAATATTTCCTTTCAAATTAGAAGCTGATCAAGACAGCTGAATTTGAATCCTTGAACTTTCCTTTGGATTTTAAGGAGAACTGTGCCCATGATTTCACTCTTATTCATACAGTCATTGGGCAATAGGTCGTGAATATCCTTATCTCATACCATAAGAAAAATGAAACAGTTTCTACCTTCATCTGTCATGTAATAGGCACTAGTTTCGTCAGATCTGTACCTCAGTCAAATGCTACTTCTGCCAGATATGTCTGTTGACCAATTAGGATAGGTTACATTTTAATTTGTATTGATCTTCTATTTCCTTCCCCACAAACATTATTTTATGTTTCATAATTTCTTTTTTGTTCCCATTACTTTGCAACTTCTGGTGTATGTTTTTATCAAGACAGTCACTTAATAAACCAATTACTTATTTATGGAAAACTCTCTTTACTAATCTAAAAAACCTCTTTTTGTCATTACTCCCAAGTTCTCCCAAACTGAATAGAGTACTGGTAGCTAGCTATTTTTTTTCTGAACATGGCATAATGTAAATTTTCTCTTTTGATTTTATTGATGCTACTAAAAATCATTCATAAGGTGATACTGTTGCTTTTGTTCTCAAGCATATTCATTTCTTTTTAGTTTCTTAGAAGAACTTTTCAAAACGCAATATTTCTCAAAATTCTCTGCAGTGTGTCTAGGTATGATTATCTTAGTCTATTTTGATTTATCAATAATCCAGAATTTATAGTTGAATATTGTTCATCAGTTCTAGAATTTTGAAATATTTATTTGATTCAATGAAATTTTAATTAGAGAGAAAAGTGCAGAGGAAAGCACAAAGTTTACAAGCATATTTTTTGCACACCCACCTACCTTTTCTATGACTGTAAATAACACAGGGTGAAACACTTATTTAAATGAGTGGATCTACATTTTAGCATACCATCAAAGCACATTACTCACAAGTTACATTAGTGTTTATTCTTGGTGTTGTGTAAATAGCAGAATTGGATATATAACATGACATGTCTCTAGGGGAGCATATAAGAAATTTTGGAGGTTACCTCACTCAGGATGATCTTTTCTAATACCATCCATTTGCCTACAAATTTCATGATTTCCTTGTTTTTAATGGCTGAGTGGTATTCCATTGTGTAAATGTACCACAATTTCTGTATCCATTCTTCAGTTGAGGGATATCTAGTTTGTTTCTGATTATTATGAATAAGGCTGCTATGAACATAGTTGAGCAAATGTCCTCACAGTAGGACATTGTTGGTATATGCCCAAGAGGGGGATATTGCTGGGTCTCAAGGCAGATCAATTCCTAGTTTTCTGACGAACCACCATATTGATTTCCACAGTGGGTGTACAGCATCAACGAAGGAGTGTTCCCCTTGTGCCACAACCTCCACCACATGACCTGTCATTTGCCGTCCTGATCTTAATTATGCTGACAGGTGTTACACCTATCTTAACGGTATATGCAGCATTTTTGTCTTTTCATTGTGTGCCTAGACTTCAATGGTTGAGGCAACTCTCCAGTCCTATATCTTAAATTTTTAAAATACAATTCTTTTTCTGTATGAACTTACCTGGGGACTCTTTATAAACCTTGTTTGAAGACATATTAATCCAGAGACAACACACACAGACACATTTTTAGGAGAAAAGCTATGTAATTATCAATTTAAGAGCAATAAATATTATATATTTGCCATGAATGTTGCTTCTTCTTCTCAGAAACTATTAATTTGCCTACAATATATGCTTCCTATTTAATAAGTTTATAATAATAGTACTTAGCTAACAAGCTATCTTGCTTTTATTTTTTAATGCTGAACTTTCCTTGTATTATCCAACATAACTGGGAACAACAACAATACAGAAATTCTAAAATTATTTCCAAGAATGTATAATTTATGAATATGGAATTTTATATATGATATAAAATCCAACTGAAAATTCAATTCACATGAAGGAGAAAACCAAGCAGGCACCTTCAAGGATGCCAAATGTGTATTTTTCTTCTATTACTAATTTATGTGAATTCTCCTCTTTCCTTACAGCATGTAAATGGGAGAAATCAATAAAATATATTTTTGTTTCCTGTTTACCAAAGGAACACAATACACATCACTGGTTATGAAACATGATAGAAAAAATTTCTGTCTTCTAATTGAGTTTTCATGTGCTGTGACTAATCTTTCAGAAACTATTTACTTCTACTTTGATAGTTCACCTTTTCTTTTCTTGTTTCTGTCCAGAAAATAGAAAAGCTGTACTCAACATTCTGTTCAATGAAATCAAAGATCTTTTTCTTTAAATACTGGCTGGAGATTTGCTAGTCTTTCTAATAAAGTAATGAAAGATTTTTTTTTCCCAAGAAAACCACAGTCTTAAAGTTTTAAAAATTAACGTTTTTCCAAAACCAAATAACACAAAGATAAATGATCCTGCTACTGAGGGCAGACGAGATGAAAACCAGGACATTACATACTTTCTAATTTTTAATTTTTACATTTATTATAATTTATTCACTTTGTATCCCAACTGTAGCTTCCTCACTCATTCTCTCCCAGTCCTGTCCTCCCTCCCTCTTCTCCTCCCATGTCTCTTCCCCAGTCCACTGATAGGGGAGGTCCTCCTTCCCTTCCATTTAATCTTAGCCTATTGGGCCTCATCAGGACTGGCTGCATTGTCTTTCTCTGTGGCCTGGTAAGGCTGCCCCCACTTCTGGGGGAGGTGATTAAAGTGTCAGCCACCGAGTTCATGTCAGAGACAGTCCCTCTTCCCCTTACTAGGGTACGCACTTGAACATTGGCTGCCATGGGCTACATCTGTGGAGGGGTTCTAGGTTATTTCCATGCATGGTCCTGGTTAGGATTATCAGTCTCAGAAATGAACCCTGAGCACCAATATTTTGGTTCTGTTGCTCTCCTTGTGGAGCTCCTGTCCCCTCCAGGTCTTTCTATCTTCCCCTTCTTTCATAAGATCCCCTACACTCTGCCCAAAGTTTGGTTATGAGTCTCAGCATCTGCTTTGATACCCTGCAGGGTAGAGTCTTTCAAAGACCCTCTATGATAGGCTACTGTCCTGTTTCCTTTTTCTCCTTCTTCCAAGGTCTATCCATTTTGCCTTTCTGAAGGAGGATTGAGTATCTTACCCTACCCGCTGTTTCTCTTCCATCACTACCAAACTCCTTAGGTGTGGACAGTGTCTTTGCCACAGAGAATTGCCTTTTGTGCTTGCTGATGAAACCATCACTATCGGTCCCAATGTATGACCTTGACCTTATTTTCTGTGATTTGTTTGTTAATGCAAACATTCATTGTATTCATTCTTTTCCTACTTATGTAATGATTCATATCTCATTTTGTATTTGTTTAGTAGAAAATGCTTTGGAAAAGATAATGTAAGATTTATTTTGATAACTCTACAATTTCTACAGATGCTGACATTTGTGAAATTGTAATGAAGGTAATTTTTTTTATGCTTCCATTATTTGTTTGGTCTTACAATAAGTTTATAATGGTTATGTGCCAGAGTAAACATGATCTGAAGCCATAGCGATTATCAAAAATGATCACAATGGTGAGAACATTTCTCAGCACCTTAGCTCTGCTGTACTTAGGCTCAGGTAAGAAACCTTAGCATTGGCTTTCAAGAGACTGTGGTGGATTTTATAGAAACTAAGAGAATGATTTGGGTCCTAATTGCAGAAACATCAGTGCCAAAAAGTTAATAATACTCAGCAAATAAAGTATCTTTCTACAGATGATGAGAAATGCAAAGTATTTTTTTTTTCAATGTGCAGATGTTTTGTTGGACCTGGGCTGCTTGGTTGAAAAGAAATCATTTTTATTTTATTTCCTTCAAAGTGTGATAGTGGCTTAGCTGCATTTGATTTAAACACACCCTGTAAAGGCCCAAATGAAACCAAGTAGGATTATCATAATGCATGTTCAAGTCTCAGTTCTCTGATAATTTAATAAAGTAAGTAAATACAGTCCAGCATATTTATATCTCAATGTCTACCATTATACAAAAACAACCTCTTAAATCTAAAACATACTTCAATATTCATATATAAAAATTTAATTTTTAAGTAAAATCTTCATATAATCATATATTTACGCTTGGTTTTACAACAAATAATGAACGTACACACACATTAAACATGCTTAGCTCTTGCTCTTGGATGATGTTTACCTGCCCTCTATATCCTTGTGTTTGAAAAATATCTATCATTATCCTATATTGTGGTAATAAGGAGTGATCACACTTATTTTCTATTCAAAAGAAAAAGCAAAAAATGGGAATTGTTTGCTAACTGAAAAAAAGATGAAAGGAATAACAGAAAATAACATTTGTTTACTTTTTGCTTCATTTCTAGTATTGTTAAAAGTAGAGTTAAATAACTGAATTTCTTATTTTGTTGGGAGGTTTAAAGTTGCTCAGTGCTTAGGAAGAATTATAGAGTGAATGGGGATACTGCATTGCTCTGGCTGAAAGCCATTTATTTTTGTGCCTAAAATCTTTAGTCAGCCTGAATATTGAGATAAAAGGATTAGCGAAACATCTAAAATGTATTACCCTCTCTAGATAAATTAAATCTGTTTACTAATGTAAGTCAGCGAATCTCTAGGATCTGTAAGAGAGGAATGAATGTATGGTATGGTCTTTTATTAATTTAATTATCTACACATGGAAGATAAGGCTAAAATACACAGTTATTTTAGTATAAAATAAAACACAAACTTTAATTAACTATACAGCAGCTCAAAATAGTCTGCTTGAATATTTGGGATTTTTTTTCTCTTAAAATCACTATTTTCTGGGATGATTTGAACTTTCATGGAAGGTCCTGGAATGTAATTCTTCTCTCTCTCTCTCTCTCTCTCTCTCTCTCTCTCTCACACACACACACACATCTTTTTACATATATGTGTGTGTGTTTCCTAATATAAGTGTGTGACTGTGTGTGTGATAAGTCTTGCTCTGTAGCCCAAGCCTCCTAGTACTAAACTACACACATGTTCCACTGTACTGAGCTTAAAGTGAGATTTGAAGCAAATGTATAAGTTAATGTCAGCGAAGAATACTGGAAACTGAAACACTTAGGATATGTCAGAAACTTCCAGGAGGCTGTCAAAGAGTTCATCTCAGCATTAAATGACTGTGGCAGGAGACAATAACTAACACAGAAATATTTAGCAAAATGAAAAAATAAAACTGCCTATACAAGAGTAGAATGCTGAGACAAGATTCCTACATAAACATAAACTCAAAACTATTTGAAAATGCTTATGAAAGAAGTGTTCATAAATAGATTAGTTGGGATGGGGCAGAGAAAAATAACTTCACAATATATGTACAGTCAATAGCTTTCTGATAAAAATTCAATAGTTCAAGAAATAATAGAAAACACTAACAAATGGAATTTTATCAAATTTAATAGTTTCTGCACATCAAAACTAACAATCATTAAAGTGAAGAGACAGCCATAAAACTTTTGAAAATCTTTCCCTTTTATTTAGTTGACATAAGAATATATAGAAAACTTAGAAAATTAATTTTAAAAATATCTAAAGAACAAACTAACAACCAATAAGTAGTCTGATGAAATAAATAGTTCTCAAAAGAATAATTAAATAAATAATAAATAAATGGGAAAAATGTATTAAATAAAAATTATATTAAGAATCTATTTTTCTGTATATTGAACCACTCCTGCATACCTGGGATGAAGCCTACTTGGTCATAGTGAATGATATCTTTGATGTGTTCTTGGATTTGGTTTACAAGTATTTTGTTGAATATTTTTGCATCAATGTTCATAAGGGAGATTGCCCTGAAATTCTCTTTCTTTGTTGGGTCTTTGTAATATTTAGGTACCAAGGTGACCATGGCTTCATAGAATGAGTTTAGTAGTGTTCCTTCTGCTTCTATTTTGTGGAATAGTTTGAAGACTATTGGTGTTAGATCTTTGACGGTCTGGTAGAATTCTGTGCTAACAACATCCGGAAATCAATCTGGTGCTTTCTCAGATAATTAGGAATAGTGCTACCTCAAGATCCAGCTATACCACTCCTAGGCATATATACAAAAGATGCTCAAATACACAACAAAGACATTATCTCAACTGCATTTGTAGCTGCTTTATTTGTAATAGCCAGAAGCTGGAAACAACCCAAGATGCCCTTCAACTGAGGAATGGATACAGAAATTGTGGTACATCTACATAATAGAATATTACTCAGCAATAAAAAACAAGGAAATCATGAAATTTGCAGGTAAATGGTGGGAACTGGAAAAGATCACCCTGAGTAAGTTGTCCCTGAAACAGAAAGATACACAGGGTATATACTCACTCATAAGTGGATATTAGACAAATAATAGAGGATAAATCTACTAAAATCTCTACACCTAAAAAACTAATCAAGAAGGAGGACTCTGGCTGAAATGTTCAATCTCCATTCAGAAAGGCAAAGAAGATGGACATGGGAGGAGGGAGAAAACAGGGAATAGGACAGGAGCCTGCCACAGAGGGCCTCTGAAACGCTCTACCCTGCAGGGTATCAAGGCAGATGCTGGGGCTTAATTGCCAACCTTTGGGCAGAGTGCAGGGAATCTTATGAAAGAAGTGGAAAATAGTAAGACCTGGAGAGGACAGGAGCTCCACATGGAAGGCAACGGAACCAAATATCTGGGCACAGGGGTCTTTTCTGAGACTGATGCTCCAACCAAGGACCATTCATGGAGATAACCTAGAACTCCTGCACAGATGTAGCCCATGGCAGTTCAGTGTCCAAGTGGGTTCCACTGAAATAGGGACAGGGACTGTCTCTGACATGAACTGATTGGCTTGCTCTTTGATCACCTCCCCCTGAGGAGGAAGCAGCATTACCAGGCCACAGCGGAAGTCAATGCAGCCACTACTGATGAGACCTGATAGCCTAGAATCAGAAGGAAGGGGAGAAAGACCTCTCCTATCAGTGGACTTAGGGAGGGGCATGGGTGGAGAAGGGGGAAGGACGGTTGGATTGGGAAGGGAGGAGGGAGTGAGCTACAGGGGAGATACAAAGTGAATAAATTGTGATTAATAAAAATTAAAATAAAAAAGAATCTATTTTTCCTGATCTAGAAAGACTTAAAATGAAAACAAACACCACTTGATAGTACAAATCAGGAGAAAAAGATATAAATTAGTACAGACACTAGAAAAATAAAACAAATTAAACAGAATTATAATATACTCCTGTTGTGCGACTATTGAGAATATACCCAAAGGGACCTATGTCACCATCGACAGGGCTATTGACATACTTATGTTTATTGTGAGAGTAATCAGACTGCCTACTATAGAATTATCTTAGGTGTCCATCGACAGATGGACAGAGCATGAAAATGTGATGTATACATAAAGAAACTATTTCATTTGCAGGAAAATGGATGAAACTAGAGATCACAGTGCTAAGAGAAATGAGTCATATTCAAAAAGGTAAACTTCACTGACTTCTTCTCATGTGTATAATCTAGATTCTAAAAGAAACAAAAGTAGAAGTGAGACTATTTGGGAGACTGAAGTGGATCACTGGGAGGGTGATAAAGAGACTATCGGAAAGTCATCATATGATCAGTGTATGTTGTATGTACATATAAAGATGGCACAATGAAACCAATAACATCTGTATGTCAAATGCACTGGCATCACAGATGCACATAGCACTACCCTGGCTTCATACAAGTGTGTGAACCCAAAGCCAGGTCCTCACTTGTGTTACAGTGTTTCAGCATTTCCTGTGCATATCCAGAACCCCAAGGTTTTCATGAGTAGCCAGGCTTCAGAACCTTCAGTTTGTTGATGACCAAACCTACTACTCAGACTGTTTCCCAGAAGAAAAAGTATTCCGTATAAATCATATTGTTAAGGTAAATTTATCTGCTCAAATTGGCACAACAATTTGAGATTGATGCCACATGTTCATGAAAATATTATAATCAGACAGAATAATTCTATAGTTGAGAAAATTCCTAGGAAACATCAATGGTGGAGAGGGGTTCAAGGTTGCAGAGAATTCCTAAAATAAAAGAAATTTCACAGGAGAGAAAAAAAGTTGGCAAAAATTTTTTCCCACTAAATGTTCATTGTTCTCACTGATCCTTTACCTTAAAACCTTCATCATATGTAGTTAGTGCTGAATTGATATCTAAAATTTATTTCCTAAGAGTCCTATTAAAAGCGCCAAGAGAAATGTGGTCACCCTTATCTACAGAGTCACTACATAGCCATGGGTTGCTAAGTGAAATCTATCATGTGAGTAATTTAGAAAACAAAATCATTCTTGATACAAAGAAAGCAAAATCAGAGCAAGAGAAAATCAAAGTGTGTGTCATTAACAAGGTTAAATCAGAGCCTTGTTCTCATTCCAAAATTTCTGTAGGCAAAGGATAGTAGACGCTGTCTGTTTACTCTTAGCTTTGA
Source organism: Psammomys obesus (assembly GCF_907164565.1). NCBI lineage: Eukaryota > Metazoa > Chordata > Mammalia > Rodentia > Muridae > Psammomys > Psammomys obesus. Next base: position 4,470,172 of record NW_026591597.1, on the reverse strand, counting down.
ATGTTTTGCTAAATGTACAGATTATTTTTTTAATTTTAATTTTTTCTTCACAATTTGTTCATTATATATCCAGACTGAAGCCCCCTCCCTCAGCTCTCCCCAGTACCACTCTCCCTCCCTCTCCCCCATCCCCATCCCAGTCCGCTGAATAGGAGAGTTCTCCACTATTGCCATCTGCCCATTGCTTGGTAAGTCTCATTAGGATTGCTTGGATCCTCTTCCCCTGTGGCCTGGCAAGGCCGCATCAGTGGAGAGTGATCATTCAGAATGGCAAACAGGATAGATAACATAAGCAGTGGAAGAGAGGAAACAGAATGGGGGCCTACTATATAGGTCCTCTGAAAGGATCCACCCAACAGTGCCTTGAAGCAGATGCTAAGACTCATGGCCAAACTCTGGGCAGAGCTCAGGGAGTCTTATGGAAGAAAGGAGAGGTAGGAATAGAGGGACATGGAGGGGACAGCAGCCCCACAAGGAGACCAACAAAACTAAAAGTTCTGAGCCTAGGGGGTCCTGCAGAGACTGATGCACCAACAGAGTACTCTGCATTGAAAGGACCTAGACCTCCTGCTCAGATGTGGCAGATTGGCAGCTCAGTCTCCATGTGGATCTCTGAATGAGGGGGATCAGGGACTTCCTCTATCATGAACTCAGCTGACAGATTATTTTCTTAATGTTGTAAGTCCATGTGAGTACGGGAGTAATATCTTACACTCATTTTGTGAACATTTACCTGTTTTATGTAGTAATATATGTATTAAACTCAAAAAGTCATTGTTTACTACATTCAAGGAATCCATTATGTGGCTTTACTAAATACAAATCAGACTACAGGCAAAGACAGTTGTAAGTAGAATAGTGCCACCTCTAAGAGCAAGATACCACAAAAATCGGTGAGAAAAGATAAGCAGTAGATACTGTTCCCAGTAGAGGTAGATATTCTGCATAATAACACTCAAGGCATACTAGTGAATGTCAGCCAGTTTTGACTAATAATTTTCCTTTTATATTTAGAGTCTAGTAAGACTACATGGGACATTTAGACATCCTTCTTCTTTAATGTGTTAATCATAGTAATAACTGTTTCACATTGTAGAGTAGAGAGTGTTTTAATTTCTCCTACCTCTGATTTGAAAGGTGGGATTTATATATTACAGTATTCATCTTGGACACTGATTAGAGAGGGACCAAGTATTCATGAGAAGTATCACTCTCATTTGTCAAACTGATCTGCTTCATGGAACTCTGCACGCTTCAAAGCAAGTGCGGGCACTGGGGGAAAAATTGAAAGACAAAGGGTAAAACATGTTCAAATGGTAATTGAGTCCTCACTGATCTCACATTCAGTTCATTATTTTAAAATTTTCCATTAACCATCATGGAAAAAAACAGATAAGATTTCTAAATGTTGATGGATCAGGAAGAAAATGGTACCAATCCAGGATGCTGTTGGGTAGTGGATTTTAGTACCTAACTCTGGAGACATAGAAAATTGTCAGGCAAATTTTATTCTTAATCTGTCCACCAGAACATCAACTTTATTTCAATTGAGCTTATTCCATGCCATGTATCTATTTTTATTTTATTTTGGTTTTTATTTATTGCCATTTATTCACTTTTTATCCCAGCTGTAAACCCCTCTCTAATCTCCTTGCAATCCCACCTACCTCTTCTCCTCCTATGCCCTTTTCCTAGTCCACTGATAGAGGAAGATCTCCTCCTCTTCTATCTGACCCTAGCTTATCAGGTCTCACCTGATTGTCTTCCTTTGTGGACTGGTAAGGATGGACCCTCCAAGGGGAGGTGATCAAAGAACTGGCCACTGAGTTCATGTCAGAGAGAGCCCTTGCTCCCCATACTAGAGAACCCAATTGGAGACTGAGCTGCCATGGGTTACATCTGAGCAGGGGGTCTAGGTTATCTCCATGCATGGTCCTTGGTTGGAGTATCAGTCTCTGCAAAGAACCTTGGACACAGATTTTTCATGTATCTACTTTTTAATAAAAGAAGTTAGAATTATGCTGTAACTGGGGAAGAATGGGAGTAGTATGACGATCAAAATGTAGTTTTTTTCAACTTGCATGAAAATATATCCTGTTCCCCCCAGTATGTAAGGTCCATGTTAACAATTTAGTCTCAGAAACATTCTGAATATCTTCTCATGTTGCCAGAGGAATCCACATGTTATTGCTTGTATCAGAAGTGTTTGATAGTTACAGTCTTAAAATATTTCCTCTATAATTAAAAGTGCCTCATATCTAGAGGACTTGATTTAAGACAATTGTTATTTGTTGAGAAAAATAATCTGAAGAGTTTTGTGGCTCAAACGATCTATTCAATTTCATGTGGTTTATGTATAATGGAAAATTAAAGGCATTTATGGTATTTTCACAAATTCTAAAATGACACTTGTATATTAAATCTGCCATACCCAACCATACACTATGTCTTTCTAAACAAAGTCCTGTGGCAATATATATCTTTGATATGAGAATAGAAAAAAATGATTTAGTAAATGAGAAATTATGAAAGAAAGTCAGTTTTTGACTGCATGTAAGTATTATTTTCTTGAAAACTTCCCATTTTCTTTTTCTTAAATATTCAATAGCCCAAGGCCAGGCTGCTTAACTATCCCCATCCAAATAGAAAATCACTCTGACACTAGAGTTTACACAGAGTACAGGGAGAAAAGGCACTTTTCAATCTTCATATTATTGTTCATCATCAGCTTTGATGGGGTCTTGGGTCTGGAGATTTTTTTTAGGTATTATTCTAACTTAGCTAGCTGAGAATTATAAATGAACAAAATGTTTTGCAGGGGAAGATTTAAAGTTTCTTCAGTCATTTGCAATGTCATTTTAATAATATATATGTAACCAGTTACCCTGACTAAAATGTGCTAGAGGGGTTTACTGAAAATGCCTTAGAGCACTATGGTGAAAGAGCACAGCACTGGACTAGGATGAAAAAATGATTTCAACAAGGGACCTTGACAGTTAGGGCCCTACATTTGGCTACAGGAAGGACTTTCTGCTTTGACCTAAGACTGATTCTGTCCAGTAGTAGGCGATGGAAGGCTCTAGAATGACCTGGAAGAGAGGACATTCAGCTCCCTTTGAATGTTGTACTTAATCAAAAAAAAAAAAAAAAAAAAAAGAAAACTACATTTTATCTGACATGTCTGGAAGTTCCTGGGTCAATGAAATAGATTTTATCCAGGGGCTTTGTTCATCCATTACTCATGAAATATTAACTGAAAATATGCTCGGTGCCACTTTATGTTTAACAAACAAAGAACAAACAATGGTTTACGTTTGAATGAGTGTTGTGTTGGTACAGATAGGTTTATCCTTCCTCCATATCTAGGCATTCCTGTAATTCAAATGTCAGAAAGTAATGAAGGCAGAGAAGATTTAGGTGTGAAAGGACAACAAACCTGTATACATGCAGGAAAAATGGTAATCTAAGTTGAATGGCTTTAGTTCTGCTAAAATATCTTACCCACTCCCATCCCCAAAGGCCTACAATGTCGTTATTAATAAGGCATTAGCAACTGAGTGTTGTGAAGTCTACCTTTGGGTCCAGCACAAATGCAGGACTGCCTCTGAACTTACCGTAAGTTAATTTCCAAGATCCTGTATCAACACAAACAGAGAAATGAAGAAAAAGACAATAAAAACAAAAGTAAAGAAAAAAAAAGACATGCACTTTTAGTCCTACCACAAACCCAAAAGAAAACCAAACAAATAACCAACAACAAAGTGAAAAGGGCAATTGTAAAGAGAAGAATAACCCATTAAGTAATATAATATGGCCTGAAAATTCAAAACACATTTTAGATTAGGCACGGTTTCTTATGTACAAAGCATTATATTAGTTTCTGTAATGAAATTGAGATAGATATATACAATTTACATATTTAATACAGTTCATTAGTTACAGTCCAACATAGAAAAAAAATTTAAAGACTATTTTTTTTTATTTTTGTACAATGTCATCTCAATGTGGTAAATTGAGACAATTTCTTTCCAAAGTTGACAACAGACCTAAAATTTTCCAAAATTTAATATACATGTGTCTCTTTCTTTCTATGTAGTTGTATTTATATAAAAGACCACCAAGATGTGTTTTCTGCATCAATGGTATGAGAAGCTTTGTCAGGATCTGCAGTCATTGGAACAAAATATTGAGGCATCCCTTATATTCCACTAGGGAAAAAAAAAGTAAAAATCAAATCCCCAAAAGTTGTGTGTGTGTATTATGGAAAAATTTAGCTCTGATAAAACATGATTACTACTGTATATTGTAAAGCAGGTGGCATTACTTTTTAACACCACAGATCCATGGAGACAAGCACCCATAAGCTCTGTGGTCAGTAGTTCATGTCCGTATCAGAAAAAGAAGGTGGACAAGAACGGCTAGCATATACTTTCCGCATTTAGTAATGCGGGCTACTCCAATTCCTCTGGTGAAGGTAAAGAAAGTAGTAGAGGAAATCCATAAGCATACCAACAACTGAACTTTCTTGACCTTGAAAGACAGACATGTTGGCCCTCATTAAAGGCAGAAAGCCAAGGGCTGAAGAAAAGAGTGACCCTTTCTTCAAAAAGCTCCTGAGAATCAAATGTAACTCCACTTAAGAAACCCATGGTCCCCACCCATAAGACAGAAACAACAATGGCAGTTCAATCTTGTGTACTGTCTGCATTCAGTGAGGAACTCTGGGTAAATGTGTGGTATTGTTTTTAATTGAGGGAAAAATTAATTCAGCAATCATTTCCCATCTCCCTTTCTTTCCCAAAGTCAGGCTGTCTCTACTCTGTATGGATGCAAACACACAGTAAGCTTTTAAAACATTCAAACTACCTAAGAATTCCTTAGGAAAATCAGCAATCATATTATAAGTGCTTTATGGGGACCTGGGAGCCAGTAGATAGCCACTTAATAAAATTAAATCATTGAACACGGAGGAATAAAACCCTGAAACAAAACGACATGGCCGTCATCTACCCCCGAGTTCTCTGGAGAAAACACTGCATGAAAAAGTAAATTATAAAGTAAAATAATTTTGCTTCTGGCAGTGCAGCAGGCTTGACATCTAGCTGACAATAATGGGAGGAATCAAACTCCTAACTCCTACCTTCAGAGTCTCCAAAGAAAGGATCTGCCAGTCCAGAAACTTGTACCACAGAGCTGTCTCTAACAAAAAGAGAAAAGCAACATACAAAGTAACAAAACTTGGGAATGATTGGCAACCTCACATCCTCATTCAAAAGCAAGAAAAAAAAATGAGTGAAAGTCCAAGATTCCAGGAGGACAGTGTTAAACATGAGTAATTGGGAACAAAATCCTCTCTTAAAACAATACTTAATGTATAGTATTAAAACCCAACATTTCTTTTTTTCTCTCTTCTCCCTTCTCCTTTCATCTTCTCTCTCACCTTTCATCATTGATTGACTTTAAAAATTACATATAAAAATAAATGTAAGATATAAAATGAAATACTTAAAGAGCTATATTTGTGACTTGTGTAAGCATAAAGATGGTTACAGCAAATTAAAAATTGGATCCATTTTATCAAATTTGCAGGTGAATGGTGGGATCTGGAAAAGATCATCCTGAGTGAGGTATTCCAGAAGCAGAAAGACACACACGGTATATACTCACTCATATAGACATATAATATAGGATAAACCTACTAAAATCTGTACACCTAAAGAAACTAATCAAGAGGGAGGACTCTTGCTAAAATGCTCAATTCCTATCCAGAAAGGCAAAGAGGATAGACATCAGAAGGAGAAAAGAGGGAACAAGGCAGGAGCCTGACAAGAGGACCTCTGAAAAGCTCTGCCCTGCAGACTATCAATGTCGATGCTGAGACTTATGGGCAACCTTTGGGCAGAGTGCAGGGAATCTTAGGAAAGAAGTGGGAAACAGTAAGATCTGGAGAGGAAAGAGACTCCACAAGGAGAGCAACAGAACCAAAAATTCTGAGCACAGGGGTCTTTCCCGAGACTGATACTCCAACCAAGGACTATGCATGGAGATAACTTAAGACCCCTGCACAGATGTAGCCCATGGCAGTTCAGTATCCAAGTGGGTTCTATTGTAATAGGAACAGGGACTGTCTCTGACATGAACTGATTGGCCTGCTTTTTAATAACCTCCCCCTGAGGAGGAAGCAGCATTACCAGGCCACAGAAGACAATGCAGCCACTCCTGATGAGACCTAATTGACTAAGATCAGAAGGAAGGAAAAGAAGACCTCCCCTATCAGTGGACTTGGGGAGGGGCATGCATGCAGAGGGTGGAGAAAGGGAGGGATTGGGATGGGAGGAGGGAGGGAACCACAGGGGGGATACAAAGTGAATAAACTGTAATGAATAAAGAATTTTTAAAAAAAATTGTCAATAAAAGAACAAAGGAGAATTTTCAAGAAAGATTAACAAACAGTATGTTTTTTTTTTCAACAATGATATTAGAAATGCATTCAGAAGATATTCTTTATCATTTTCTCCACCTTTTACTTATTGCATACATGTGTGTATACATGCTTATATGTCTGAGTGTTCATTTGGAAGGTCAGAAGACAACATGCTGAAGGCTGTTCTATACTTCCACCATGTGACTCTTGGGTATTAAAATCAAGTTATTGGCATGTACCTCTACCTGCTGAGCCATATCATAGTAGTTACAAGATCAAATTTCATTAACAAAAGACAAAACTAATGGCACAGGAGTAAAAATCAAACTCCACATTGCTTCTCAGAGATTCACTTAAAAGAAAAAGTCAGTATTGATGTAAAATTTGAAGAAGGAATGGAACAGAAAACTAATAACTAAAATGATGTTTGAAAAGTTACATTAAAGGGGGAAGTTTATCAGAAACAAAATTAGAAATACAGGCAGTCATGCAAAAGGGTTCAGTTCCCCAGGGAATAATGATTTTATCTTGTTTGGGACCAGTGCAAACTTTGGACACATACATAATACATCATTGGGCTAAACAAAGGACAATTATGACATAGTACTGCTGAGTATATATCATATATATTAAGTATAAATAAAATATATGAATATATATAGACAACCTGGTTACTAACACCTTTTGAGTCCATGAATGTCTATAGAACTCAATACAAAGTCTGTTCTTTCTTATTTCTTTAAAAATATTCTATATGTATAACATACTATAAGAATGTTTTCTTCCTCTGTCGGTATCACTCGGAATGCACCAAATCTTGTCGATTAACACACATTGTATTGCCTCATAAATTATTATGTATCTTTGTTAATAGTTCTCAACTCCTGGCCTTGACCATGTTGACATGTTCTTTTCATAGTTGGTTCTTCTGCAATGTAAAAAGATTCTGGAAGCCTCTTCCTACAGAGGAGCATAGTACAAACCAAATGATGCCATTTTCACCAGGATTCCTCCTGAATCCACCATATCTTCACGGGATTCTCCAAGTAGTGATGGAAGAGCTGACATTTTCTTCCTTCAGACGTTATCATCTTCATCTTTAACAGTATTTTAGAAAGTAACTATATGGCAGAGATGATGGCAGTCATTTACTCCTGGTCATGGGTCAGTGTGTTTCTGCTAATGATGGTGATATGCTCTAAGGAATACAGGAAGAAAGTACATGCAGGAAGATTTTCTATTAAACCCATGGAGCATTCTAGATTATTTTCCCTCAGAGACATTCAACACCCTTAGTGTATTTAATACTTGACACAGAAACACCAGTCGAGCACGACATTTGTTTTTCTTAGGGGTTATTTAGGTGCATGCTGAGTTGTTGATAATGAGCATCATAAAACACTGTGGAGTCACATTATTTCCTCCTTACAGAGCAGTGATATCACATGCTTAATTGTGAGAAGCATTTGCAAGATGATCTCCATAAAAACAAATGTCCAGCTGTGGCCTGAGGATATGCATTATGTTCAAATTCACTTAATTTGCTTGTTCACAAGTTTGAGGGCTTGAGTACTCTTAAAAATGTACATTTATGGTTTGTTTGGTTTTCTTTTTTTAAAGAAATGCTCAACGTCACTAGCCATCAGGGAAATGCAAATCAAAACGATCCTGGGATTTCACCTTACACCCATCAGAATGGCCAAGATGAAAAACATGTGACAACACATGCTGGAGAAGATGTGGAGAAACGGGAACCCTCCTCCACTGCTGGTGGGAATGTAAACTTGTACAACCACTTTGGAAAGCAATCTGGAGCTTTCTCAGACAAATAGGAATAGTGCTACGTCAAGACCCAGCTGTACCACTCCTACACATATATCCAAAAGAGGCTCAAGTACACAATAAGGACATTTGCTCAACCATGTTTGTAGCAGCTTTATTTGTAATAGCCAGAAGCTGGAAACGGCCCAGATGCCCCTCAACTGAAGAATGGATGCAGAAATTGTGGTACATCTACACAATGGAATATTACTCAGCAATGAAAAATAAGGGAATCATGAAATTTGTAGGTACATGGTGGGACCTGGAAAGGATCATCCTGAGTGAGCTGTCCCAGAAGCAGAAAGAAACACACGGTATATACTCACTCACATAGACATATAATATAGGATAAACCTACTAAAATCTGTACATCTAAAGATACTAATCAAGAGAGATGACCCTGAATAAAATGCTCAATCCCCATCCTGAAAGGCAAAGAGGATGGACATCAGAAGAAGAAGAAAACAGGAAACAAGCTAGAAACCCACCACGGAGAGCCTCTGAAAGGCTCTGCCCTGCCGACTATCAAAGCAGATGCTGAAACTTATGCCCAACTCTTGGGCAATATGCATGGAATCTTATGTAAGAAGTGGAAAATAGTAAGATCTGCAGTGGACAGGAACTCCATAAGGAGAGCAACAGAATCAGAAATTTGAACACAGGGGTCTTCCCAGAGACTCATGTTCCAACCAGGTACCAAGCATGGAGATAACCTAGAACCCCTGCACAGATGTAGCCCATGGCAGTTCAGTGTCCAAGTGGGTTTCATATTAGTAATGGGAAGAGGGACTGCCTCTGACATAATCTGATTGGCCTGCTCTTTGATCACCTGAGTGGGGAGCAGCCTTAACAGGCCACAGAAGATGACAATGCAACCACTCCTGATGAGATCTGATAGACTAAGATCAGAAGGAAGGAGAAGAGGACCTCCCCTATTAGTGGACTTGGGGAGGGGCATGCGTAAAGATGGGAATGGAAGGGTGGGATCGAGAGAAAGGAGGGGCTCATGGGGGGGATACAAAGTGTAATTAATTAAAAAATAAAAATAAAAAAAATGTACATTTATTTTTTTTTCTCCTATTCAAAGATTGTTTTTGTAAGAGCAGAGCATGGCAAAAGGTGTCAGGGCTTGAGCTTTAAAAGAGATTTGAGTCTGGGGTAAAAATAGTTTTCTAGGACTGAGTCTGGCTAGAGTCAATAAAATTTATTCAGAAACAAATAATGATGGATGCTTTGGCTGATATAAATATGTTTGTGGTATATAAGTCTTATTGGGAGATACTAGACCCAGCTCTTTAATATGGAAATGAATAATGTTTATTAGGCAAATCATTATACACTCACTATAGTCTTAGAATCATAGTTTTCAACTTTTCTATTTCAAGGTAATCAGTTAGTTTCATAAAAGTTAATTGTTTAATTGAAAACTGAACTTATTGTGCCAAAACATATCACTATCTAAATGTCTAAAGTATTATAACTTACCTTCTTAGGGTATAAGCCTTGTTAATAGTGTGTACCTCACAAAAAGAAATTTGCAGATGTCTTTTATAAACTCTTTAATTTGGGTAACCCCAAACCCAGAACAGAATAAAAAGATAAATAAATAAATAAACAAATCACCAGACATTTCTTTGCTGTCACAGAGCCAGCAGTCTCCTGTGCTTCAGACTTAGTCTAACAATGTCTTAAAATTAAGCTGCATATGATTTTATATCTGATTTTGGGAAGACTAATTGACCCTGGCAGTGACTGTCTCAGTGGAGGCAAAGAAAGTCAAAGCTAAAACTTTAGTCATTTAACCACCCCTTTCAGCCAAATCCCTTGTTGATCAGTGTAGAAAAATAATGAGACCTGCTTGCTCTGTTTCCAAAGGACCATCTTGCTGTTGTCAACGCTCCAATGTTTCTCATTTGAGAAACAAATTTATTGCTGTTTCTTACATGCCCTGTGTTATCTGCCTGTATTACCATAAATTATTTCCACTAGAAATGTTGGATTGAAAACAAAATGCACTGGCAGTTTTCATGCAAGAGAAATGAATTTCACCCAAAGGAAATGATGGCCCCATTCCACTCTGATACATAGCCTTGTGTGTGTGAAATCTTTGTCTACGCCTCATGCGGGGGCCATTATATCACTGAAAGACAACTGCTGCAAGTGATTAAACACATTGCTAATCCAAACTAAGGCAAAGGGCTTCGTCCCCTCCCATTTCAAAGCGCCTGATCGACAATTTTAAACGTTAAACGTTTTTCCTCTCTTTGTTCTATTGGCTACGAACTTAATATTGCTAATTTGCTTTCAAAAGCTTCTTTGCTTTACTCTCTACAAAAGTGTAACACGGCATACCTTAACCCCGTGTCCAAACGCACATGCACATGTTTTGTGTTGAAGCTGATATTGCTGGTTGCTCTGCGCATGCTTTCCTAAGCAGTCTTTTGAGTCCTATTTTAAATCATAAGGGTAGTTTCTGTAATATCAACAAGAGCAATTCCCATCTTAGTGAGATGCTGCTGTATGGTGGATGCCATGAAAAGCATTTGATACATGCCAGGATTGAAAAACCTTACCTAATCTCACTTTACAGATCCTAGTACAATTCCAGTAGGCAATAAAGTATTATTTTATTCTTTAGGTTATCAGTTTTGTTATGCAAAATATATATAGGGGAGGAGCTGGTCCTGGGTTTCTTCTCTAATGCCACATATGCACAAATTTTTTTTTTGTTTTTTGTACATGGCAAAACTGTTTTTTTTTTTTTTTTTTAACATTGGGACTATGAAGGAGGATTTATACAAATCCAGGAGCAGGGTATATCTCTGGAGATGTGAGATGAAGACAGTAGTTGCCCCTAAAGATGGCAATCTTGGCCAACATACAACTTTATTTTTAACTCTTTATGTTGCTCACTTAGCGAAAGAGACCAGAATTTAGACAGGACAACAAACTAACATCAATGAAACTTTAGTGGAGGTTTTAACTTTGTTAGAGTAATACAGGACTTAATTAGAGTAAGGGAAAGTAATATTCAAATCATTGTGACTAGCAGGTAGGTGAAAAGGTGAGAACGTGTACTCCCCCTCCACCCACATACACTGAAATGTACATTAAAAGATTAAAAGTTGTTTGCATTTTGATTAGAATCAATTTTCTTGATCCTGTGATGGAAGTTGATAGGAAAAGAATCCGGAACTACATATACCTTAGGCATATGCAAATAGATGCATTAAAAGGACAATATTAATTATGAAACATTTTCTTTAAATTTTACATTATATTTTAATTATTTAAAACAATTTTGAAATTCAAATATATTTTGATTATATTCTTTACCTCTGGCAAGTCCCTTCAAATCCTCTGCCCTCCCTACCCACCCAACTTTAAGTTCCTTCTCAAAATAGAAACAAGAATCAATACAATAATAACCATCCCCCCCCAGAACCAAGAAAGCAATATAAAGCCACATCCAAAAAGAAAAGAAAACAAAAAAATAAATGAATAGATAAAACCACCACACTGTAACCAATAAACACGTACAAAAGCCTGTGGAATCCAGTTATTTGTTGGTCAGGTACTCGTGAACATGAGGCCTGATCTGGAGTGCATTACATACCTCATAGGTCACCCCACGGAGAAAAACAATTTCCCCTCTACCAGTAGGTATAAGTGACAACTCTTCTTTGTTATTTTAATTTATTATCATTATTTATTACAGTGTACTCACTTTTTATCTCAGCTGTAGCCCCCTCCCTCATCTCCTCCCAGTTGCGCTTTCCCTCCCTCTTCCCCCCCTATGTCCCTCCCCTAGTCCACTGATAGGGGTGGTCCTCCTCCCCTGCTATCTGACCCTAGCCTATCAGGTCTCTTCAGGACTGTCTGGTTCCTCTTTCTCTGTGGGCTAGTTAGGCCACCTCGCCAGGGGGAGGTGTCTCAGCCAGCCACTGAGTCCATGTCAGAGACAGCCCCTATTCTCCTTAGAGGTCTTGGTCCTCTCCATGCATGGTTCTTGGTTGATTCATCAGCATTTGCAGGACCCTTGAGTCCAAAAAAGGAGGGCCAGAGGGAAGAGGCTTAATCCTCCTTCAGAAAGACAAAGAGGATAGACATCTGAAGTAGGAGAAAACAGGAAAGAGGACAGAAGCCATCCACTGAATGCCTCTGAAAGACTCTACCCTTATGTGTATTTAAGTTTTCTTATTGCTCTAGCTAGGCCTTCAAGTACGTGTCGAAGAGACAGAGAGAGCATGGGCAGCCTTGCCTTGTCCCTGATTTCAGTGGAATTTATTTAAGTTTCTCTCCATTTTCTCCATTTTATTCGATGTTGGCTATAGGACTGCTGTATATTGTCTTTACTATGTGTATATATGTGCCTCTGTTCTGCCCAGTTCACGAACCCCAAAATACCAGGAATAAACAAACTCCGCTGTAAATACATGAGGTTCTTTTTATTGTAAATTACAAGCTGCAGCTTGGGCCCACACCCCCACACTGCCAAAGCAGTGAGACCAGAGATCCCCATGCTCAGGTTAGTTGGGTGATTTAGATTCTGGTCCATCCTGGCATGCCCAAGGCAGGGGCAATTCCTGCCTGGCAAGCATCTGTTGGTTCATTCAAAATGCTACATTTTGAACTAATTGGCTATAGGAAGGTCCCCAGACCATAATGACCTGGTGTCCCACCCTAGGGGGATGAGCCAGTTTCCTAACAATTGTATCTCTAGTGGGTGGGGAAAGAATGCAGTAAGGCAGTCCTTCCCCTCAGGGCATTACTAGACTTCTCCACCCACCTAGTTCAGGCTTTAATTAATAGCTGATTTTTAATCTTTTGGTCTCTCACCTCTTAACCCTGATTTCTCCAAGACTTTAAACATGAATGGGTGCTGGCTTTTTTTTCAAAGGTTTTTTTTTTTTTTTTTTTTTGTATCTAAGGAGATAATCATGTTTGTTTGTTTTCAGTTTGTTTATATGGTGGATTACACTGATGGATTTCTGTACAATGAACTACCCCTCCAAGCTTGGGATGAAGCCTAACTTGGTCATGGTGGATGATATCTTTGATGTGTCCTTGGATTCTGCTTTCAAGTATTTTTGGGTCAAAATGTTTGTAAGGAAAATTGGCCTGAAATTCTCTTTCTTTGTTGTTTTTTTTGTTTGTTTTTTGTTTGTTTGTTTTTGTGAGACTTAGGTGTCAAGGTGACTGATGATGTTGGTAAAGTTCCTTCTGTTATATTTTGTGGAATAGTTTAAAGAATATTGGTAATATGCTCCTTGGGTCCCTTGCCTTGGAAGACCTTTTCCCAGCTCATTACTCTGAGGTAGTGTTTCTCTAGGCTGCTGAGGAGTGTTTCCTAGTATCCATACAGCAGATGGTGACCTATAATTGTGGGGGTTTTACCAAGAGGCTGATGTATCTATCTGAAGTGCTACACAGCTGCTTTATCTTACAAAAAATCACAGATGTGAGAGCATACTAGACATGGGAAAAGTCCTACAGTATAAAACCCAGAAGACACAGTTGTGTAAGCAGGACAATTTATTCATGGCTAAAAAAAGCACAGTCACATGCTGTATTTATTTATTTATGAATATGTAAATACAATATATATAAACATGTTCACATCGATATGCATATTTATGTATAACAATAGTAATTACAAAAAGAGGTCATGAATTTGCAAAAGAGCAAGGAGGAGTATGTGAAAGGATATGGAAGATGGAAAAGGAAGAAGGAATGATATAATTAAATTATAATCTCAAAAGGAAAAAATACTTTTTTCTCTTTAATGTATTGCCAATATCAGCCCCTCTCTTCTCTCCTGCCAGTCTCACCTTCCTAACCTCTTCCCCCATTACCCTTCTTCTTCTTCCCAGAGAAGGGAGCACACGTCCAGTGCCATCCCACTAGGATATTTCTTTTTTTTTTTTTTTTTTTTTTTTTTAATTTAATTTTTATTTTTTTTAATTTTTATTTTTTTAACATTGTAGGCAAATGATTTTTTTTTATTTTATTTTTCTTTTTAGTTACATTTTGTTAACTCTGTGTCCCAGCTGTATCCCGCTCCCTCATTCCCTCCCCAACCCCACACTCCCTCCCTGGTCTCCTCCCTGCCCCTTTCCAAGTCCCCTGATAGGGGAGGACCTCCTCCCCTTTCATCTGACCCTGTTTTATCAGGTATCTTCAGGGCTGGCTGCAAAGTCCTCCTCTGTGGCCTAACAGACTGCTCCTCCCCTGGGGTGGGGGTCAAACAGCCTGCCCTTGAGATCCTATTAGAAATAGTCCGTGTTCCCCTTACTTTGGAAAACTACTTGGTTACTGAGCTACCACAGGCCACATCGAGCAGAAGTTCTAGGTTATATCCATAGATGGTCCTTGGTTGAGTGTCAGTCTCAGAAAAGACCCTGTGCCCAGATATATTTGGTCCTTGTGGAGCTCCTATCCTTTCCATATCATACTAACTTCCCTTCTTTCATATGATTCCCTGCACTCTGCCGAGGGTTTGGTTATGAGTCTTAGTGTCTGCTTTGAAACACTGCTAGGTAGAGTCTTTCAGATGCCTTTTGTGATAGACTCCTGTCATAAGTTCAATGCACATCCCATTTGTCTTTCTAAATGAGGATTAATCACTTTCGCCTGTGTCCACTTTCTTGATTATCTTCTTTAGGTGTGTAGATTTCATTATGTTTATCATGTCTTGTAGGCGAGTCGTCGAATGGCAGAGAAACACTTAAAGAAATGCTCAACCTCATTAGCCATTAGGGAAATGCAAATCAAAACGACCCTGAGATATCACCTTACACCCATCAGAATGGCCAAGATGAAAAACTCAAGTGATAGCACATGCTGGAGAGGTTGTGGAGAAAAGGGAACCCTCCTCCATTGCTGGTGGGAATGTAAACTGGTTCAACCACTCTGGAAGTCAATCTGGCGCTTTCTCAGACAACTAGGTGCTACCTCAAGACCCAGCTATACCACTCCTAGGTATATACCCAAAATTTGCTCAAGTACACAACAAGGACATTTGTTCAACCATGTTCATAGCAGCTTTATTTGTAATAGCCAGAACTTGGAAACAACCCAGATGTCCATCAACGGAGGAATGGATACAGAAACTGTGGTATTTTTACACAATGGAATACTACTCAGCAATCAAAAAGGAAGAAATCATGAAATTTGCAGGCAAGTGGTGGGATCTAGAAAAGATCATTCTGAGTGAAGTATCCCAGAAGGAGAAAGACAAACTTGGTATATACTCGCTTATATAGACCTACAAGACATGATAAACATAAAGGATATTTCTTATAGCATAAAGACTAAGCTCAGCCTCTTACACTGAGTTGAGACAAGGCTGTTTAGCTACGAGGATATGCTCCAATATCAGGCAACTGCATCCATGGCAGTGTCAGCCTCTGCTCCAGTTACTAAAGAATCCACATGAAGATTGAGCTGTTCATCAGCTCCATAAGTGTGTGGGTTCTAGGTTCAGTCCAAACATGCTTAGGTTGGTGGCTCTAGGTTCAGTCCAAACATGCTTAGGCTGGTTCAATAACCTATGGGCCTAGGTTATTTGACTATGTTGGTCTTCTTAGGGAGTTCTTGTCTCCTTCATGTCCCTCTATCCTTCTTTGCACTCTTCCACAAGATCCCCAGATCTCAGTCTAATGTTTGGCTGTGGGTCTCAGCATCTATTTTGATCCACTGCTATGTGGAGCTTCTCAGAGTACAGTGAACTTGGCTCATGTCTGCAAGCATAGCAGACTCAAGTTGAGAATTCTAGAAAAATTGCCAGTGCTCCTAGGCCCTGTGTAAGCAAATACTCTAGAGGACATTACCATCACAATCAGGCTTAATGAGGCAGGTTTGTAATCTCAGCTACTCAGAAGGTTGAAGCAAGAGATTCATAGTTTAAGGCCAGCCCAAAGCCACAGAGTAAGTTGAAGGCTAGAGAGACCATGCAAATATGGATCAATGAGAGTAAGGTTAAACTCAATTTCCTCCAAGACTGCAAACAAGATTCTCAAATGTGGTGAAAATATATGCTTCATAATAAAACACAAAGCACGTGTTGAAAACATATTGTAAGTAAAAGTATTGGAAAAATAAACCTCATCCTGTGGTTGTGGTAAAAACATGCATTTATCATCTTATAATTCTCAAGGGGTAAAAGCCTGAAAATAGTGAGATCAATAGGATACTTTCCTCAAGAAAGCTCTGGTGGAGTCCTTGATTTTGCTAGACTCAGGAGGCTGCCTGAAATTTTAGATCACAGTTTCCTTTTCCCAGTCTCTACTCCATCACCACTTCCTGCTCTGACTCTAACATACTCTCTTCCTATCAATTTTGGTTCGTCTGGACATTATGCCATAACCAGCACCTCAAATCCTTACTTTAATCGCATCAGTAATACCCTCTTCATCATGTAAGCAGCAGATCACAGGCTTGGGAGGACACTGTATATTCTAGGAGATAGGGGACTTTAACTCTATTTAAATAAGATTCTCAAAGAGTAGATATTAGAATTGTTACCTTACTATGTTTTTTTTTAATGTTATCATTTGTTTCTGTCAGTGTAATGCATTCCCATCACTCTACTACTTTGATCCTTATTGACCTCCCTCCTTATTGACTTCCCATCAGTCAAAATGCTGGACACCTAAAATGTTGCCATTCTACGTGTTTCGTCTTCTCTTTCGAAGATATGCATGTTAACCTTTTATCTTACTATTAAATACTTTGCTCATTAGAGGCCCATTTAAATTAGTACGCAAGGGGCTCGAGAGATTTCTCAGCACTTAACAACCCTTATTGTTCTTAAAAAGGACAGGAGCTTGGATATGAACACCCATATCCTGTGGCTCGCAACCATCTGTAACTTCAGCTCCCTCTTTTTGCCTCCACTGGTGCTCACATACACATGGGCATACACATAAATAAAATAAAATTTGAAACCAGTTACTACCTCCTTACAGCTCCTTTTAGGTTACCATTCTGTACCTTTTTTCATGTAAATTTATGGGATTCATGGTTTTATTAAAATAATGTTTTCTGATTGTTTCTCAAGAGCCAAGCATATGCTATTTTTAGGATTGACAAAATAATTGACATAGAGTATAAAGTTAATGAATATGCTCAATTATAGTATTTAAGACTGTGACTGTCCATTCATCATTAAAGGAAAATATAAATCTGAGGGTGGCTTGCTGGAGAGATGGCTTAGAGGTTAGAAGCTCTTACTGCTCATGGAGAGAACCTGAGTTTGAATACCAGCACCAACATCTTTCATCTCACAACCCCCTATAATTTCCGTTCCAGATAGCCTATGACTTTGTCTTTGGCAGGCACCTGCGCTAATGTGCATATGTAAACTCAGAGACAAACGTTGAAAAAAATGAATTTTTAAGAAAGAAGTCACTGAATTTTTTCTTTACAGTACTGTATACTTTAAAACAAATATGAAAATGTACTCTGTAGGGCATCCAGTGAAAGTACCATGCCCTGAACTTGAATTTAAGTCATAAATTACTTCTGGTTGGAATTATAAAAATACTGGTCTGAAGTCTTAATTTCTATAGAAAGTAGGATGAAAGGTATTGATGTTTTATGAGTGTCTGTTTTTCCCCAAGAAGTATTCAAAGTGCTTTGATTCCTTCGAGTTATTTAACATAAAATATATTTTGAAAATACATAAATAAGATACAAATGTATATGTTAAATACTGTATGCAATAACCCTGCTAATTAAAATCTCTCTAGTTCTAAGAAGGGAGAAATTGACATACAGATATATTTAGTGACTTGCTCAGTTTCAGAATCCAGTGGCCCTAAATCCTGGAAAAAGCTTGGCATTGGTGAATTTAATCTCTGTCCCTGTGACAAAACTGCTTTGAATTAATTATTGTGTAACTGGCAGTGATCTTTAGCTTCTGTTCTCTCTGTCTGTGGTCATCTTAAGAGTCAGCAGCATGTTGGACTGACTGAATCTTTCTGTCTTATCAGATATTGTCACATATGCCTGGACACGGTCAGGGGTGTGACTTATGACACCTACTGGCTGTAAGTAAGACCAGAAAGCCTTCCTGACACTTCCTGCAGGAACAGCCCTTCAGATATCTCCTTTATGGAGGAGGGACTTGCCAATTAGCTAACAGGCTGAGTCTTTGAGAGCTCTGCTAAGTAATGATCTCACAAAAGAAAGTTACATAGTTACATGGAACAGTAAAATAGCGATTTGTATGGGACCTCATCCTATTGAAGCAGATACTGAGAAAAAGGCTATTTGACTGGGAAAGTGCTGCACAAAGATGCCTTTCATGATTAGAAATTACTTATTTACTATTAGTAAATAACTAGAACCCACACTGAACGGTTATTGGTTTGAAATCCAAATGGTAGGTTTCTTACTGAAGATTTTATAAGCCGTTTCACTATGACCTGGAATAGCAAATTCCTAAAGAAGTGGTATGAATTTCATAGACTTAGGATGAAATGAGATTATGAACATTTGGCTCCTTGAGAAAGAGCCAAGTGGTCCATCTGGTCCACTGGGTCTCTTCCTAAGACATCTCAAGGGAAAGTTCTTTAATGTGTGGTTTTCTATCTCTCTCATAGCCAAGAAATCAGGCCACCTCATTGCAGGCAGCAGAGTTTTAACAGCATGATTCCTGGAATCACAAAAAATAAAAAATAAAAAAAAAATTGACTAGCGTTTCAACAGGGAACAGGGCATCTACACCCACAGACAGTAGTGTTCTCATCAGGGAAACAAGAATGATAACATCTATCCTCCCGGTTTGTAACAGTCAAGTAAAAGATTATGATGAAATAAATAAGAGAAAAACAATTGTAAGTAACCAAACCCTTTACTGACCTGGTGTTAAGAGTACTATGAAGAAGCATTGTGGAACAGCTGGGTAAATACAGGAAAACTGTGATAAACGGAAGGTGTTTCTAGGGTGTGGGGTGGGAAGGAGAGTGAGATTTATAATCATATTTCTCACTTTCATATTTTGTTCTTACTGATCTTTCCAAACTCAAGGTTGAGGAAAAAAAATACATAATCAGAAGAATATAGTCCTGGCAGTATAAGAGGCTTCTATTCATGGAGTTTAGATTTAAATCAATGTTGAGTTACAATAAAGGAATTTAAATTTGATGTAAGAAAGAACTTTCTGACAAAGATTATGGGGTAAACTTCCCAAAGGAGATACAGAATTATTAAGGAGTCTTAAAGGAAGATTAGAAATACATCTGGTAATATAACATTGAGTTTAAACTAAAATTCATGGCTTTTGTTATGTTTCTATTTCATATTAGTATGCATTGGTCGACCTTTGTTTCACTTACAGTGAACTTAAATTGAAAACATTATTCACGTGTCTAAAATGTGACTTTTGCATGGAGAATCCTTTAATTAATGGATGGAAAAAAAAGATGGAGAGAGAAGAAAGACTAGAAGGGATGAATTAATAACTAAAGAAGGAAGGAAGGAAAGAAGGAAAGAAGAAAGGAAAGAAGGAAGGAAAGAAGAAAAGAAAGAAGGAAGGAAAGAAAGAAGGAAGGAAGGAAAGAAGGAAGGAAGGAAGGACAGATATGTTTCTTTCACTACAGAATTAATGCCTTGAAAACAAACTTAAAAATTATCCTTATAAAATTTGAAAATAATTGTATTAGTTTATACTAAATTATAGACAATCATCAGTGTAATAATTTGTGTTAAAAGTCAGTAATGTTTGCCACTGTGGTGCTGCGAACGTTCAATTAGAGATGCTTAGAACTTCTCAGAAGCACATTGTAGGTAGTCAGTGTCTTCCTCTGGCTTTTGTCAGACCTTCTGTCTTCTGACACTACTTCTCTCCTCAGAAAGTAATGGAAACTAGAATTTATTTTTCCTCTGTTCAAGTCTTTCATAAAACAAACCCTAGAATCTGGAAAAGTTACTTTATCTCTCATCTTCATGGTCCCTTGAAAACCAGCATTCTAGATGGGTGTTAGCTTATCCCCAGGCAGAAAGGAGGAAGCCCAAAGGCATTCAGGGTTTTCCATTCATTCTGTTCTGTTCCATTCCATTCCATTTCTTTGCCATCATATTTCTGCTTGATTTCCGTTTTTTTTTTTTTTGGTTTGTTTGTTTGTTTTTTTGTTTGTTTGTTTGTTTTTGAACCTAAGCACCAAAATGAAGCTTTTACCAGAATATTTTTGGTGAAAGAAGTAAATATATTTGTAGTATTTTTATCTTGTTGAGCTACCTTTTGATAGGAAAGTGTCAACAATGACCCCTCCAATTCACCAGAAAAATCATATCCCTTCTGTCTCTATGATGAAAATTTCCTAGAGTTTGTGTAGGATCTTATTAGATGAATGGGCTTTGGGTTCATTAACAAAGGGTCCATTCCTAACCAGTTTTGTGCCTCATGAAGCGTCAGGATGGTAAATCCTACATGTGGATGGACCTAAAATATTTTAGGTCATTTACCTGGATCTCTCTCAAATCTTTTGGGTTTAATAGAGCTGATATGGCCTGGAACCTGATTATTTAAAACTTTTCCCAAGTCTATTAAGTTTCTACTTCTGCTGTAATAAATTCTTTGAAATCATAGAACATTACAGGAACATATTGAGCTAACACATAACAGTCCAGAGAGCAAGGAAGAAGCAAGAGCTTACAGTGTAGGGCCAATCTGAGCAACATGAAAAGATCATGATTAAAAGAAAAAAAAATTACCAATTTATTATACTATGGATCTGTAACTCAAATTCTGATCAAGACTTTTCTGGGTTTAAGAGTAAGATGATGTGTAGGGAATCTTATGAAAGAAGGGGGAGATAGGAGGACCTGGAGGGAACAGGAGCTTCACAAGAAGGGCAACAAAACCAAAAAATCTGGGCTCAGGGGTCATTTCTGAGACTGATACTTCAACCAATGATCATGCATAGAGATAACCTAGAAACCCTGCACAGATGTAACTTATGGCAGCTCAGTGTCCAAGTGGGTTCCCTAATAATGGGAACAGGGGCTGTCTCTGACATGAACTCAGTGGCTGGCTCTTTGATCACCTCCCACTGAGTGGGGCCTGGGGCAGCCCTACCAGGCCACAGAGGAAGACAATGCAGCCAGTTCTGATGAGACCCTATAGGCTAGGGTCAGATGGAAGGGGAGGAAGACCTCCGTATCAGTTGACTAGGGGAGAGGCATAGGAAGGAAAAGAGGAAGGGAAGATGGGATTGGGAGGGGCTGAGGGAGGGAGCTACAGCTGGAATACAAACTGAATAAATTGTAATAAATACAAATAAATAAATAAATTTTAAAAGTAAGATGAAAAAGAGAACTTATTCCCTCTCTTAAGATTTTTTTTTTTCTGTCTTCTCTTCTCAGGGGCACCTTTTCACATTGGTTTGTGGTCGTTTATTCATTATTCAAAACCAGAAAATAAATCAGACCAAGAATTTCTTAAGCACATGCCTTTTTAACTCTGTTTTCATAATTGCTCTTCATCCCTTTCACTGTGGTGTGGTGTGTTTGTGTGTGTGCATGTGTGTATGGTGTGTGCAACACGCTCTTCCTATTTCAAAGACTTTAATTAATCTAGATAGTGAGATAACCTGGCCAGAATATGGTGCTAATTTGAGGCACCCAGGATGATTTTCAACCCATCCATGTTTTCCAGTGATCTCTCTATTTTACTTTGAATGATTAGGAATCTTATTTCCATTTGAAATGTTTCTCTTTGCAAAGTAATCTACCATCTTCACAGTTCTGGAAATGAGGACACAGACATATCTGGGAGCTGATCTTCTGTTGATTCTTGTGTGTCCCAGAATTGAAGCCAGCGTAAACATTGACTGTTGTCCATTATAATTGTCTCAGAAGAGAGAAAACAAAAGGATTTAGTAGTGTTAAAAATGAGTTTTTCTCTTTTATCCTGCCACGTACTTCTCTCTTTAATAATGTAAGTTTACTTCTTTCTCCCAATGTAATAAAATAACACCCTCAGTGTGAGTCCTCCTGGCTATGTTCTGTAAGAAAGATGGGATATAAAATGAACTCAGGGGACAGGTATTTCTTCTGTAAGGGGAATGATGCTGACAGGAGAATCTTCAAATGCCCATTCAATATTTGACTGTTATTCACACACAGCTAATGGGACATTTCTGTCTCCTTCCAGTTTGTGATTCACCTTTGTCTGTGCCTCTGGCCACTGCCTCTTTTGAGGCCACTGATAAATCTCTTAAATGCCAATAGCCCAAGCACAGAAAAGCTCAGTGTGAAACTTCATCATCAAAATGACAATTCAAGGACAAAGGTGATATCAAACAAGGGCATCCTTTTCTATGAACACAGAATATTTATTGTAATTACATTATGATATAAAAGTAGTTGTTTTCAGAAATCTTATCATTCTGAATTCAGGATATGAGAGGTTAAATATATATATATATATGTTAATGAAAGAAAATGACTGCTAAATCTATATGTTTGGATGTAGAATATAAGAAATAAAGTTAAGTACAAAGGGAGGAAAACCTTTCAAAATCACAAATATGAGAGTTAAAATCACTGAGCTAAATACATGACATCTTATAATAACTTATATTTTTTTTCTTTCAAATTCTCAGTTTATTTGAAATGGAACTGTCTAGAGTAATACTAGAGCAATAAGTAATTGAATTAGCAACTGTGAGTATAGGAGTCTAAATAAATCACTCATTAGAGTGTGGCTCTTGAATGTCTCACAAAGACTTATGTGTTGAAAGCCTTGTAGTACTGGAAAGTAAAGGAATCTTTAGAAGGTGAGGCACTTGTGGCATGAGAAACTTGAGGTCACTGTGATCCCTGAACTCCAGTCAGAAAGCTTCCTGATTGCCAGGAGAAGCATCAGGCCTACTGTACCACATGGTCCAAGTGAAGTCCATTGGATCACAGGCACAAAGCAATGAGACTAAGCCTCCATGAGCTGACACTCCTAAAACTGAGCCAGAATAAAAGTTCCTCCTTGTAAGTTTCTTGATTCAGGTGATTTGTTACCAAGACAGAAAGCTGACTAACACAAAACCCAAGGAATTCAAGTTCCTATTGCAATTCTTAATTTATTAATATTGGGGGAGTTCTTTTCTAACTCTCAAAGTCTGTCCTAATTCATCTTTATGTATAGTTCTCTCATAATCTTTACTACACCAATGAAAGCTCTTATTTCACTAATCTAATTATCTTTTATAAAAGAAAGTGATTCACATTTCTATAAAATTCTCATACTGTGAACAAAGAAATCTTGGAGCTTCTTTGTCAATATAATCTTTATGTTTGGCATGGAGAGACCAGTCTAATGAGACAACTAAATTGTAATCTGAAAAAGGAAAAGAAATAATTAAAAAAAATAAAAAGAAACACTTTAATATAGAAAACAAAGCTGAATGAACCAAAATTTTATGTTATATAAATTATACATGGATGTGATTATATTTAAATGCCCATCCATAATTATATATACATATGTGCATTTTTCAATGCTACAGAGTGGAAGTTAGCATGGGGCTGATACAAACAAAGAGAGAAAGACTATACCTTCCAAAGAATGATACAAGTTAACACAGCACATTTATAACAGAAGACAGGAGATACCCCTACATATTTTTCAAGAGTAAAATGTAGTCTAAGGTAGACATCCACAGAAAGATGTCTTGAAGATAATGCTTATGGCACGCTACAAGCTTGCTTTGTGATGGGATACAGCAGAGAAAGGAGAGATTGTGGACGAGGGACAAGAATGGATACGGTGAAGTGTAGGCAAACAAATTAACAATAAATAGTGACTGTCAGGGACATTATTGCGCTTATCTGACCTGGCTTCTATATTGTCCCTGCAATCACAATGGATAACGTCAGAGGTTAGTTGTACTGCGCCCATTCATGTCAGTCATGAGTGGGGTTTTCTTTCTTTTTATCACACTTAGCTGTGCTGGTAAACTATTTTCAGTCTTGACATACGATTTAGAAAAGCTATATCTGCCTTGACTTCACTGAGGTTGGTGTCGAACTAAAGTATTCAAAACTGTCCATCCACAGTGTGCACATCCGAATAAACACCATAACATCACTTGCTGGATATGAGATTCTTTTTGAGTTTGGAAACAGCAATCTTTCTGTTATTGAGTCCTTTGTTTGACTTCAGTATATTCTTAAATTCGGGAAGTCACTGTATTCTTTTCTCTGTCTTAGGTGGTCTATCTAAAGACTCTAGAGTCCCATTTTCTGGCAAGTTGTATTTTTCTTCCTTGCAAGTACAGTTTTTGGTAACAAGGAAGGGGTAAAGTGAGCTATCTCAGATTAATTGGAGATCTGTTTTTATTTTATTTATTTATTTTTTGCTTGCAAATAAATACTATTGATTTTTTACACTTTAATTATCAATTTGTTTGATACGTACTTTAATTATCCAGCTGCTACTCAGAGCTAGCATCAACTTCCTAAATCTCTAATTAAAGTTTGGTTTTCAAATACCTGTCAATGTATCCAAAATGTAGTAGGTGTGTGGGAGAAGTGTGTGTTTGTGTGTAAGGGAGGGGCAGAGAGAGAGATTTCTTTTCTTCTACACCTGTTCTGCATAAAAGACATAACTTTCACTTTCTTTTTAAAGTATCCTATGGTTTGTGGGTTTGTGCTGACAATGCAGTGGTATAGGCAGGGGCTTTGAAGAATTATGGTAGGTAAAGCTTTGTATTTCCAAAACTATGCATTTGGGAGTGTGGCTAACAGACTTGTACACAAGGGGGAAGAATCTCAGAAAAAGCTCCCTTCATTGTAGCAGGAACCTTGGTATCATGGATATGTGCCTCTTGACAAAAACCCTGGAAACATCACTCTACCTTGGACCTTACTCTTCCACTATTATAGTTTAGCAGATCTCTTCTTTGCTTCTTGTTTCAATAGCATATATTTTGATATAATTTCAGGAGTTTGAGTATCCCAATCACCTACTTAATTACCAGTTACATTACTAAAGTTAATGTCAGTATTATGCCAATAGGTGTTGTTCACCATTCAATTTAATAATACATCCTTGATAATTCTAAGTCCTCAGAACAATAATTTTTATTTGTCTCTTCTGGTGTAGGGAGCAGGGAGAAAGGAAAACTCAGCTGTCAAATAAAGTTGATTGATGCACCATACCCTAGGATAGACTTGGAGGTACAAATGACACATTAATATATTAAAACTCCTAATAATTCCACAAAGCAGTTTAATAGGATTATCCAATGCCTTTCTAAATGATCTCTTTATTGTGAAAAGTAACTTGTAAAAGACCATCTTAAAAACTGAATTGGTTTTTCTTGCTGTTGATAGCTTATTCATCATTACTGACAGAAGAGCACCATTTCAAATTCAGATGTAAACTATGATAATGATTATTATGTGGTATTCTTGTTTTATTTGCAAATGTACTTTGTCATAAATGTATCCTCCCCATGTCAAAAAAAAAGCTATTCCTTTTCCTATACGGATGCCTGTTCTCCAAGGAGGCATGTTGTAACTATTCTTCCTTCAACTTGAAGGACAAGGTCATGCCTTTGTCTAAAGAGTAGCAGGATGGGCAATCCTATTCCTGAAAAACTGTATCTATAACTTTTGTCATGTACAAAATTTTGTCATATAATTTATCTATAATTTAGTCATAATGCAATATTTATAAGCCAGGAGACATGGCAAAGAATACTAGTGAGTTAACAAATGAAATTTATTAACTGTACACCAAGTTTCAGAAACTTCAAGTCTCCTGGGAGAAAATGTTTCTCATTTTCCTACAGAGCTTACAGAAAAGCTGTCTTGCTTAATGTTAGAGAGCTCAGAATCTACTATGTTCAAGTTTTAACATCAGCTCAGTTAACTGTTTATTGATTACATTCCTTTGTCAGAACTTGTTTTATAATTCTCATAACAATTTTGTGTAATAAGTATATTTATCCTACTTAATAACTGTGGAACTCAGAGACAATGAAAACCATTTATCACCCCACATTGAACAATAACTACTATTATTATTGCCTTCATTTCTTTGGTTTGTTGGTTATTAGTTAGCATACACAGCACAAGATTTTACTGTGACTTTTTTTTTTTCCCAAGGGGAAGAAAAGGTTTATTTTACTTACATGTCAATGTCCCAGATAATCATTGAGAGAAGTCAAGACAGGAACTCATGCAGAAGCATGAAGCAGAAACCACGGAGGAATGCATGCTTCCAGGTTCCTCCTCCTCCACACTTTTCCGTATCCTCCTGCCCCTACCACCGTTACCCTCCCGCCTCTATCACCCTCTTCCTACTTTTATTTCATATGCGTTCTACCGCTTTGTCTTCACATCCTTAAAATCTCATTTTCCAATCTCATGGTCCCTTTTTAACCTTTGATTTCCAATACTTACCATTAATAATTTAATATATAACTTTAATTTGTCCACTTATATTTAAATATACATGCGCACACCTTTGGTTTTCCCCAATTTTAAAAACAGTTTGTTAGAAAATGACATTTCAATTTAACAGTTTAAAAAACTTTTCTCCAAAAAATAAAAATAAAATAAAATAAAAAATAAAAACTTTTCTCCTTGTTATATGTAAAAGTCAATTGTATATATTTCTTCCTGAGTTCCATGACAACATGTTGATAAGTTGAAGTTGTTCTTGGATGGCAGAATTTCTATTATAGAAAAAAGAAAATACTAAACTGTCACAGGCCTCTCAGATTTTTATAAGCATACCTCATCTCTTCATATTCTCATCTGTCCTACGACACTCACACTTGCTTTTGTTGATTCAGATATGCGAGTCAGAATGGTAACCTGTACTTAGAAAGAATAAGAAGTATAAGAACATTTAATATTTTATTGGAGTAGAATATAATGAATGGAAGTCATAAAATAAAAGAAGCACATAAAATGGTATTTATGTATTCATAAATCCACATGCAATTATTGTCTTAATTCACTTACTTTCAAGATATGAAAGATATTAAAAAACCATCTCAATAGCTACTTGGCTATTGGTCTTGTATTTAATCAAGGCAATTTTAGCTTTCACCAAATCTAGCATGATATTTGATTCAAAATGTAATGTAGAGTGTGATGAACATATCTTTCAGATACAGAAATCTGACTCTAGTCAAATTTATTAGCACAAAAAAAGGCTCTTTGCAGAATATTTTTCTCTGTATCCACTGATAGAGATGTGGTGATTACAATTAATTTTGGGATCTAGCTAGCTAGCTATCACCTATATCATCTATCTATCCATCCACCTGTCATTTATATATCCTTTAAAAATCTACAGTGTTACCATTACTTAGGATTTTCACAATAATAAGATTTGACAAATACATTTATCTATAATTCTATTTCTTTTCAAAATTGTGTTTGTCCAACTCTTCCTTCCCAAATGATAATGATTGGGCTCATATATGTTTTACTTTGTGTGCATTATGTAAGAACCATGTGTTATCACATACTTAGAAAATAATTATTAGTTTTTAAATTTCGTGTCAAAAAACCAACATTCTGGGAAGAAATTCTTAGTGGGGAGTAATATGACTTGGGTTCCCCTGCCCCACACAATCAGACTGAAAGCAGCTAAGAAAAAAAAATGGGATGTTAGGCACGGTGGCTCAGGCCTTTAATCCCAGCACTGAAGAGGCTGAGGCAGGTGGATCTCTATGAGTTCAAGGCCAGCCTGATCTACAAAGTGAGTCTAGGACAGCTAGGATGACACAGAGAATATCTGTCTTAAAAAAGCACCCGAAAATGACATTTTTCAGAATATTGGGGGTGAATATCTGAAATACCCGACTCTGCTTTAGATAAATGTCATAAAATGTCATATTACCTGACTCCAAAAGAAAGGAAACCTAATGAACAGAAATGATTCAATATAGTTTTGGGTTTTGAACTATGCAAAGATTAAAAAAAATAGATAAAAAGTGTAAAAAAAATATTAAATTTTGACAAAATTTTCATTGTATTTCAAATTTTGTTTCTATTTTCTATGCCCAAATTACTAGAACTGAAATTTCACAGACTTTGTATATTGTGAATATATGTATATACAAGTTACATCAATGTGCTAATCTTAGTGGGTTTCTTTAGGCAAGGTATGTGCTGGCTACATAAGATTGACAAAGTCAGGTTTTTAAAGGTTGGGTAAGGTTCAGCCCTTTATTTTATCCTAGTCATGATAGGAATGAGAGACCTCTTAAGAGCCACAGATAAATGAGATGCTCTGTTGCCATGTATGTCTTTGATTACAAAAATGTTTTGTTTGATAAATACTTGTATATCCTCTGTTGGGCTCTAACTTTCTATCTATCAATAAAACTGAAATAAAAACAGTTTGAATAAGGTAAAAGTTTTAATATTTCAACATAAACTACACAGTAAAATTACATATAAAAAGATGTGCTTGACAGACAAAATTGCCTTTCCTCCTATTGATTTTGTTGATCATAATTAGGAATTTCTCTCACCTCAAAAAAATAAGTATTATTATTCTGTTTCAACATTGACTTTAAATTTAGAGTAAATGTGAACTCTAATAGAATACAAGGAAATAAACGCCGTTTACAAATTCTGGTTGCATATCAGTAGTACCAGGGAACTATGGAAGAAAAGCCATATGAGATGTTTATTGGCATCTTGCTTTTTAAGTTTACTGTGCAGCATGTGCGTGTGTATTTCACACTTGCACGTGTCTCTGTTCAATGTGTGGGTTCACGCAGGTGGAGGCATGTATATACACATGCATGTGGAATGCAGGGATGGTGAGTACTTACCTCAGTTATCTCCATTTTATTTACTGACTCGTGTTCTCACTGAACCCAGAGCCCCCAGAAACAGCTGTCCCAGGCAGCCATTTTCCACTAAGAAACTCTGATTGCTGCCTTCTGTGTACCCTGGGATCGCAGGGTACACACACTGACTAGTGTGTACAGAAAGGGCTTTATCCACTGATTCACCATCCTAGGCCTGGTTTTATCTTCTCTCCAGGAGGGTGCAGTTATAAGAGCTTATCAAAATGTTGTGATGTTGGTGCTTATGTCACAGTGTGGATCAGAGCTAACTGGTAAGAGACTTAAGACTTTTCCTGCCTCTATATTACAATTTAAAAGAAACTCTTCATTCTTCTTTAGAATTGTTTTGTTCAGTAGTGTTAAATTTTACCTGATACTTCCTTTACATGCATAAAAATAATATTTTTCCCTTGACATGACCTCATGTTAATCTCATGCTGAGATACCTTTTATTTTGTAATGATTCATATCTACACTCAAACTGAATAAAAATGACTACTGCATTTCCTCCTGGTATCTGAATGGACTTTAAAAGATTTTGTCAAATAAGATTTATACAGATTAACAGTCATCTGTTGACCGATAAGGCTTTGTGGGCCTTTTCAGCACCACAATAAATAGGTTTCAAAATACAAATTGTATTTTTTTTCTTTCCAATTTCTGCTTTTGTGTAAGAATTCATAGTTTCAATTCAAACGTGGGATTGATTTTTGGTTTGCTCCTCTGTGTCACCTCAGGTCCACCTATCTAGTCTGTCATTCCCAACCTTATCTTCTGTGTACATTAAGGTTTTTCATGTGTATTTATCACTATGCTGTCTACCAGGTTCCTATATCCAACTTAAGGGAGTTTTACTAGATTTGCTTTAAAACTTTCCAGTGAATTACATTAATGTTTGCCATCATTAAGCTATATGTTAATTTTGACTTTTAGACTGTGAACAACATTGTTTCCGTGTTATTCTTTGTACAGTTTATCAGTTGTAGTTGGTTCAGAATAGCTCTACTAATGCAGGTGTCATCAGACAGTACTTCTGATGAGAACAGAGAGCGGCTGCACCAGATGGAGACGGTCTGGCCTTCTGACACCCTCAATGGTTCCTCGGAGCCTCCTACGTGTGTTCTCTCCTTGTCTGTAACTCGGGTATCTATTTTTTCCTGATAGTTTAAAGATACAAAAGAAATGGATGTAGATAAGAGAAACATAAATAGAGGAGAAGAAAGAGTAGGATGGAGAAGTAGAGAAGATAGAAGCTGGAGGAGAGAAGGAAGAGAGAGAGAGAAAGAGAGAGAGAGAGCTTCATAAGTAGCTCTTGATAGGTAGATAAGGAAGATAGATGATGAATGATAGAAAGATGATAGGTTAGATAGAAAGAAGATAGATAGATGGATAATAGAGAGATATTGATAGTTAGGTGGTAGATGATGGATAGAGATGATGATAGCTAATGGATTGATAGCTACAGATAGATATAGATGATAGACAGATAACAGATAAATATAATAAATGAATACATAGATGATAGATAGTTGCATAGATGATAGAAAGTTAGATGATAGAAGCAGCTAGAAGTTGTATTTTTTGTCTATTTTGCTTTGAATTCCATGTCCTATATCTACAAGTTTATAACTTCTACATTACGATGACTTCATAAATAAACAGTTTATGTGTTTTTTTTATTTTTTCTAGGACAATTAAAACAAATTTTAATTGGGTATCTTTGCTTTTTGTAGTTCCACTAGAGTCATGGGCACTGTTTTTATCTCAAGATGATGTCAAGCTCATGATATGGCTTCTTGCTTCTTTCTTGCTTCCTCTTATGTTGAATTCCCAATTTCTGCTCTTTCCATATCACTATGCAAGTAGTCTTATTTAATATGAACAGAAGTTTGTTAAATAAAGATAGGGCAATTGAAGAGGAATATTAGAGCTCCATTGCCTGCTATTATATAGTTGCAATAAGATCTGTTTTAGAATATGTAAGATTGAAGCTCAGAATGAACCATCTCAAACACACTTTAAAAGTGTATTCATCTCCAGATCAAATATTGTGAGAAACAGTTATTGTTCAAACGTTGTGTGACACAGTCTCTTGAATTGATCTGGCAAACAGAACATTAAGTGATTTAAGTCAGTTAGACAATAATGCTGTCCTGCACTCTCACAGGACAAGCATGTGCATTTGTTTGTAAGGTGGTGACATAAAGCCATGTTCGAGATTAATCAATGAGAATGGAAGAAGAGACATGTAAATACAGTTCA
The DNA here is from genome assembly GCF_907164565.1 of Psammomys obesus. Lineage (NCBI taxonomy): Eukaryota > Metazoa > Chordata > Mammalia > Rodentia > Muridae > Psammomys > Psammomys obesus. Next base: position 4,438,840 of record NW_026591597.1, on the reverse strand, counting down.
GTCCCCAAGGGATATGAAAGTTCAAAACTTCACAAGTAGCTTATTCTACCTCTTAGTAACCCTCTTCTGCAAGGCAGCTGAGCTCTCCCTCTGTGACTGAAAGACTGTAAACCTACAGTCCTGGGAATTCCCCATTTCTGGTGAAAATTCACAATAATGTATATATTCTCCTTCCTCACTAAAAAAATCACGTTTATTTTGAGAGGTATGGCCTAATTCATATGTGTACTCCGATATTGCTCTAGCTTACATACTACACCTACCTTGGCATTGGTCTGGTTTTGATCATATAAGATGTTACACAACAATTGTAAAGAACATTCCTCTCCCCAATAGAAATGCCCATAAATGTCCATACACCTTGCTACCTACATAGCTTCTTTGTGTTACAGATCTGTTTAATCTTCAAATGAGATATGAAACTCAGGAAAGCAAAGGCATGACTAGCAATGCCGAGTTGAAATTACTTTCATCTCCAGATCAAATATTGTGAGAATCAGTTATTGTTCAAACGTTGTGTTATACAGTCTTTTGAATTGATCTGGCAAACAGTTTGTAAACTCTGAGATCCTATCAGCATGACACAGTGGAAGCATACTTATTGTTAATATAAGGCCGGCATACATCCCAATTTTTTAATTCCCAACATTTACTTCAGAATCCTAGATATCTGCAGCCTTTGACTTTCATTTTACATTGGTTTTTTCGGTGCAGAAGTAGCAGGCCTAATGGCAGGAGGCAGTGACACAGAAAGAATTTGTCATGAGCATGTGAAAAATGTGACAAATAGTTTACGTCCACATTTTGTCTTCTGGAAATCCAGGATATGTCTCAGCTGACAAAATTCATAATAACTTGGGCTCTGTGTGTCCAAAATGAGTTGTTCTGTCATAATCCCCACCCATTATGCTCAGCAATGAATTTCTTACACATCTAAGATACACTGACTCTTCACAAGGACGACATCCCCAATTCTATTCCAATCCTGGGTGGTGATGTCCCACATTTTCCTTGTACTATGAATGCAATAGCTTGAGGTATAATCACCAATTAGACAAAAACAAAAATCAATGTTCCATTCCAATATATTTTATTATGTCACAGCAAGGTGGTACCCAAGTAAACAAAATATTCTTTTCCATTCACAAGCAGAGTAATAAATGAAATCAGAAAGTGATTCTTCCATGGAAATTTTACGTGGCTTGCCTCCAGTAACAGAATGGATGTAGGAGGGTTTATGATAAAGAATGTTTATGCACCAAACAGTTCCAGCCATATGGTTTTCTTTATAATCCCATCAATAATTCAGTGGAGTCTGACACGATTAAATCTATCAAACTTATATGATAAGCACGGAAAGAGAGTATTCCTAATGATAATTCTTTCCCTGTTTGTGTCTGGGCTTTAGTGGCCTCTCTCAGTGCTCTGTGAAATTATTGTGTTTCCATGAGCAGGCACAGTTCCTCTTCTGATCTGTTCTCTGAGGTACTGAATTTTACTGCATCTTCATTACTCAAAACCATCTTACTTCTTACCTTGTTGACTGGAAATGCAAATTCTGAGAAACCACACATTTCCAGACTCTATGCTTCCAAAGTTGCACATTCCTTCTTCTGTGCATCTCTTCCAGAAATATTTTCCTTAATGTAGACAGCAAAATCAAAATCTAGTTAGTATATAGAAAATAAGGTCCTAATTTGCTAGTTTCAGAGAAAGTTAAATGGAAGCCTCTTGTTCTCAATCTATTTTTCCCCTTTTGGCTACAGCTTTACAATATGTATTGGTCTCGTCTGGGTCAACCATTTACTCTGTTCTCCCTTTCAACATTTATTAACCTTGATCAACTAATGCTATTGCTTTTCTATTGTTTCTGCTTATTTTCAAGATTTACATTTCTTATAATAAATTTCCTGGTAGGCAGATGATCTGTATTATTTCCATATTCTTTTAATGTGAACCTAGATGTCAAATTTATGTCTGTATCTTTGAAGTCATGAGCATCTAGATTTATAAGCATATAGCCAGAGCTCTAAATAACAAGACTGATCCTCCTGAAGAGCTCAGTTGAAGTAATATTATAAAATTATGGTGGACTAATTAAGAATTCTAGAACGCTAACTGATACATATATATATATATAAAATAGACATATGTATAATTGATATATACATATATGTATTCCAAAGGGCATTTGTCCATATGAGTAGATACTGACCTCATTTAAAGAACTTCTCATAAGCACAGGCTATTGCTTTTTCTACAGTGTTTCAAAGTAGTGAACAACCTTTTAATGCTTGCAGGTGACTGAGATTGCCAAGCACAGCTTCTGAGAATGACTTGACATATCACTCTCCTTGTGTGGGAAGAAGAGGAGAAGCAAAAAGAAAAGGGGAGTGGTCCCATTTCTACCTTTAATGATCTTAGAGAGCTTGTTCTTCTACCCACTCTAGAATAGTCTCACCCAGCTATTTGGTTCTTTCATTGTTGTTCATGAAAAGTGTTGTCTTATTTTTAAGTACATGCTCCTTCTTAAAATAATCATAAAAGACACACATCTGTGGATTAAAAGTCATCAGTCAAGTGGTGAGTAAGTGTCTTTGTCACTTAGATATTAGTCACATTATCCCTATGGTTAGCAAAAGTTGAAAATGTCCTCATTAATTACTAGTGACATTTAACAAAAATAATTATTCTCTTTGCATCATTTTAGCTGTGGTTTCAGTTGAAAATTCTATTTTAGATCTTTTCTGAAAAAAAAAATTTAGCAGCTTTGTTACTATGACCCAGACTCCTTCGACCCTATCAAACAGAGCAAATTTATTTACAATTTCATTGATAGGTTAAGCAAATTTCCTACGAGCAGCAATGTGGGGAGTCCTGTTCAATCCCATTTTATTTTCTCCCATGTCACAAAGCTTTTGTGGATCTGAACTACCTCCTTGATGCCCTTTTCTGAGTATTCTGAAAGTTGAGTACATAACCCTGTGTCAGTTCTCACTTCACCTAATATGCGAGTTTGCAAACAGAAGAGTGAATCCTGGCCCTTCCCTACAGAGGTGTCTGGAGTTACACTCATCACATCTTGCAACTTCAGGCTTCTGTTTACCATTTATAAAAAAATGGGGTTCATAGTATTTTCATGCTTGCCAAAGTAAAAATGATCAGTAATATTACTTGTTATGCTTCAGCACACATTGCTTTTTTAACCTCCGCTCCCCAAATGTATTAAGAGATTAAGACAATGGACATTTAAAGAAATAAACACACTTACAAGTGGATATTAGACATATAATATAGGATAATCATACTAAAATACGTACACCTAAGGAAGCTATTCAAGAAGGAGGAGCCTAGGTAAAATGCTCAATCCTCATTCAGAAAGGCAAATGGGATGGGCATCAGAAGAGGGAGAAAACAGGGAACAGGACAGGAGCTTAACACAGAGGGCCTTTGAAAGACTTTACCTAGCAGGGTATCAAAACATATGGTGAGACTCAGCCAAACTTTGGGCAGATTTCCTGGAATCCTACAAATGAAGGGGGGAATAGAAAAACTAGAGAGGATAGGAGCTCCACAAGGAGAGCAACAGAACCAAAAATTCTGGGCACAGGGGTCTTTTCTGAGACTGATACTTCAAACAAGGACCATGCATGGAGATAACCTAGAACTCCTACACAGATGTTGCCCATGGTAGTTCAGTGTCGAAGCAGGTTCCCCAGTAATAAGAACAGGGACTGTCTCTGACATGAATTCATGGTCTGGCTCTTTGATCACCTCCACCTGAGGGAGGAGCAGCCTTACCAGACCACAGAAGAAGACAATGAAGCCAGTCATGACTTGATAGGCTAGGGTCAGATGGAAGGGAAGGAGGACCTGCCCTATCATTGGACTGGGGGAGGGGCATAGGAGAAGAAGAGGGAGGGAAGGTGGAATTGGGAGGGGCTTGGGAAGGAAGCTACAGCTGGGATAAAATGTAAATAAACTGTAATTAATAAAAATAAAATATTAAAAGCAGCAAGGGAAAAAGGGCAAGTAACATATGAAGGTAGACCTATCAGAATCACACTGGACTTCTCATCAAAAACTGTGAAAGCCAGAAGGGCCTCGGCAGGTGTCATGCAAACTCTAAGAGACCACAAATGTCAACCCAGGCTACTATACCCTGCAAAGCTTTCAATAAACATAGATGGAGAAAACAAAATATTCCATGACAAAACTAAATTTATGCAATATCTACACAGCAAACCAGCCCTACAGAAGATACTAGAAGGAAAACTCCAATCCAATGAAAACAACTTCACCCAAGAAAACATACCATACAGATAATATACCAACAAAAATTAAAAGTAAACAAGCAATGCAACACAGTAAGACCACTGACTCAAATATAAAAGGAACTAACATTCATTGGTCACTATTATCTATCAACATCAATGGACTCAACTCTCCAATAAAAAGACATAAACTAACAAAATGGGTGCGGAAACAGGATCCAACATTCTGCTACATCCAAGAAATACACTTCTGCAACAAAGATAAACCCTACTTCAGAGTAAAGGGCTGAAAAAATGTCTTTCAAGCAAACAGACCCAGAAAACAAGCTGTGGTAGCTATCCTAATATTTAATAAAATAGACTTTCAAGCAAAATTAATCCAAAAAGATGAGGAGGAACACTACATTTTCATCAAAGGAAAAATCTACCAGGAGGACATCACTATTCTGAACATCTATGCCCCAAATACAAGAGCGCCTATATTCATAAATGAAACATTACTAAAACGTAAATCAAACATCGATCCCAACACCTTGATAGTGGGAGACTTCAACACCCCACTTTTACCAAGGGACAGATCATCTAGACAGAAGCCTATTAAGGAAATAAAGGCACGTACAGAGGTCCTAAATCAAATGGACCTAAGAGATGTCTACAGAACTTTCCACCCAAACTCAAAAGAGTATACCCTCTTTTCAGCACCTCATGGAACCTTCTCCAAAATAGACCATATAGGTGGTCACAAAGCAAGCCTCAACAAATACAAGAAGATTGAAATAATCCCTTGTATTCTATCTGACCACCGTGGACTAAAGCTGGACTTCAACAACAATGGAATTAGAAAAATGCCTACAAACACATGGAAACTGAACAACTTGCTGCTCAATGATAGATGGGTTAAGGAAAAAATAAAGAAAGAAATTAAAGACTTCCTAGAGTTCAATAAAAATGAAGGTACAACATACCTTAATTTATGGAACACAATGAAAGCAGTACTAAGAAAAAAAAATCATAGTACTATGTGACTTCAAGAAGAAATTTGTGGCATCTCATACAAGCAACTTAATGGCCCAACTGAAAGCCCTACAGAAAAAAAAGAAGCAAATGCACCCAAGAGGAGCAGATGGCTGGAAATAATCAAACTCAGGGCTGAAAAAATCAATTAGAAAAAAATAAAACTATTCAAAGAATCAAAGAAACCAAGAGCTGATTCTTTGAGAAAATCAACAAGACAGACAAATCTTTAGCCAAACTAACTAAAAGGCAGAGAGAAACTATCTAAATCAGCAAAATCAGAAATGAAAGGGGGACATGACTACAGACACCAAGGAAATCCAAACAATCATTAGGTCGTGCTACAAAAGCCTATATGCAAAAAATTTGAAAATCTAAAAGAAATGGACAATTTTTTGACAGATTTCATCTACCAAAATTAAGTCAAGATAAGGTAGAAAGATTGAATAGTCCTATATCCCCTAAGGAAATAGAAGTCTTCAACAATCTCCCTTCAAAAAAAAGCCCTGGGCCAGATGGATTCAGTGCAAAATTCTACCAGACCTTCAAAGAAGTGCTAACTTCAATTCTCTCCAAACTATTCCACAAAATAGAAACAGAAGAAACATTACCAAACTCATTCTATGAAGCCACCGTCACCTTGATACCTAAACCACACAAAGACCCAACAAATAAAGAGAAATTCAGACCTATCTTTCTTATGAACATTGATGCAAAAATACTCAATAAAATACTTGCAAACCAAATCCAAGAGCACATCAAAGATATCATCCACCATGACCAAGTAGGCTTCATCTCAGGCATGCCAAGGTGGTTCAACATACAGAAATCCATCAATGTAATCCACCACATAAAAAAACTGAAGGAGAAAAATCACATGATCATCTCCTTAGATATCAAAAAAGCATTTGAAAAAGTCCAACTCCCATTCATGTTTAAAGTCTTGGAGAGATCAGGGATACAAGGCACATACCTAAACATAGTAAAGGCAATATATAGCCTTTACTACAACACCAAACTCAATGGAGAGAAACTTAAATCAATCCCACTGAAATCAGGGACAAAACAAGGCTGCCCACTCTCTACATATCTCTTCAATATAGTACTTGAAGTCCTAGCCAGAGCAATAAGACAACTAAAGGAGATCAAGGGGATACAAATCAGAAAGGAAGAGGTCAAAGTGTCATTGTTCACAGATGATATGATAGTATACATGAGCGACCCTAAAAATTCAACCAGAGAACTCCTCCAGCTGATAAACACCTTCAGCAAAGTGGCAGAATACAAAATCAAATAAAAAAAATCAGAAGTCCACCTGTATACCAAAGACAAATGGGCCAAGAAAGAAATCAGGGAAGCAACACCTTTCACAATAGCCACTAATAACTTAAATTACCTTGGGGTGATACTAACCAAGCAAGTGAAAGACCTGTTTGAGAAAAACTTCAAGTCTCTGAAGAAAGAAATTGAAGAAGATCTCAGAAGACGGAAAGATCTCCCGTGCTCATGGATTGGTAGGATTAGCATTATGAAAATGGCCATCCTGCCAAAAACAATCTACAGATTCAATGCAATTCCCATCAAAATACAGTTCTTTACAGATCTTGAAAAAAAAATTCTCAGCTTCATATGGACAAACAAAAAACCCAGAATCTCCAAAACGATCCTGTACAACAACAGATCATCTGGAGATATCTCCACCCCTGATCTCAAGCTGTACTACAGAGCAATAGTAATAAAAACTGCATGGTATTGGCATAGAAACAGAAAGGAGGATCAATGGAACTGAACAGAAGACCCAGAAATAAACCCATACACTTATGAATACTTGATCTTTGACAAAGAAGCCAAAACCATTCAATGGAAAAAAGACAGCATCTTCAACAAATGGTGCTGGTCCAACTGGATGTCTACATGCAGAAAAATGCAAATAGATCCATATTTATCACTCTACACAAAACTAAAGTCCAAGTGGATCAAAGACTTCAACATAAAACCAGATACTCTAAATCGGTTAGAAATAAAATTGCAGAACAGCCTAGAACTCATTGGCACAGGAGACAACTTCCTGAATAGAACACCAACAGCACAGGCTCTAAGAGCAACAATCAATAAATGGGACCTCATGAAACTGAAAAGCTGCTGTAAAGCAAAGGACAACATCATCAAAACAAAACAAATGCCTAAGGATTGGGAAAGAATCTTCACCAACCCTATATCTGACAGAGGACTCACATCCAGTATATATAAAGAACTAAAGAAGCTGAAAAGCAACAAACCAAGTAATCCAATTAAAAAATGGGGAACAGAGCTAAACAGAGAATTCTCGATAGAGGAATATCAAATGGCAGAGAAACACTTAAAGAAATGCTCAGAGACAACACATGCTTGAGAGGTTGTGGAGAAAGGGGAATCATCCTCAATTGCTGGTGGGAATATAAACTTGTACAACCACTCTGGAATTCAATCTGGTGCTTTCTCAGACAACTAGGAATAGCGCTTCCTCAAGATCCAGCTATATTACTCCTAGGTATATACCCAAAAGAGTCTCAAGTACACACTAAGGACATTTGCTCAGCCATGTTTGAAGCAGCTTTATTTGTAATAGCCAGAAACTGGAAACAGCCCAGATGCCCCTCAGTGGAGGAATGGATGCACAAATTGTGGTATATCTACACAATGGAATATTACTCAGCAATAAAAAACAAGGAAATCATGAAATTTGCAGGTAAACTGTGGGATCTGGAAAAGATCATCTTGAGTGAGCTATCCCAGAAGCAGAAAGATGCACACAGTATATACTCACTCATATAAACATATAATATAGAATAAACCTACTAAAATCTGTGGACCTAAAGAAACTAATCGAGAGGAAGGACTCTTGCTAAAATGCTCAATTCCTATCCAGAAAGGCAAAGAGGATGGACATCAGAAGAAGGAGAAAACAGGAAACAAGTCAGGAGCTTGACACAGAGGACCTCTGAAAGGCTCTGCCCTGCAGACTATCAATGCAGATGCTGAGACTTATGAGCAACCTTTGGGCAGAGTGCAGGGAATCTTAGGAAAGAAGTGGGAAACACTAAGATCTGGAGAGGACAGGAACTCCACAAGGAGAGCAACAGAACAAAAAAATCTGAGCACAGGGGTCTTTCCTGAGACTGATACTCCAACCAAGGACTATGCATGGAGATAACCTAAGACCCTTGCACAAATGTAGCCCATGACAGTTCAGTATCCAAGTGGGTTCCATTGTAAAAGGAACAGGAATTGTCTCTGACATGAGCTGATTAGCTTGCTCTTTAATTACCTCCCCCTGAGGGGAAAGCAGCATTACCAGGCCACAGAAGAAGACAATGCAACCACTCCTGATGAGACCTAACTGACTAGGATCAGAAGGAAGGAAAAGAAGACCTCCCCATCAGTGGTCTTTGGGAGAGATGTGCATGCAGAGGGTGAAGGAAGGGAGGGATTGGGATGGGAGGAAGGAGGTCACCTCAAAAGGGATACAAAATGAATAAAGTGTAATGCATAAAGAAAAAAAAAAGGAATGCTCAACCTGATTTCACCTTATGCCCATCAGAATGGCCAACATAAAAAACTCAAGTGACAGCACATGCTGGAGAGGTTGTGGAGAAAGAGGAACCCTCCTCCATTGCTGGTGGAAATGTAAACTGGTACAACCAGTTTGGAAGTCAATCAGGTGCTTTCTCAGACAATTAGGAATAGTGCTTCCTCAAGACCCAGCTATACCACTGCTAGGTATATACCCAAAGTTTGCTCAAGTACACAAAAGGGATATTTGCTCAACCATGTTTATAGCAGCTTTGTTTGTAATAGCCAGAACCTGGAAACAACCCAGATGTCCATCAACGGAGGAATGGATACAGAAATTGTGGTATTTTTACACAATGGAATACTACTCAGCAATCAAAAATGAGGAAATCATGAAATTTGCAGGCAAATGGTGGGATCTAGAAAAGATCATTCTGAGTGAAGTATCCCAGAAGGAGAAAGACAAATATGGTATATAGTCGCTTATATAGACCTACAAGGTATGATAAACATAATGAAATCTATATACCTAAAGAAGATAAACAAGAAAGCAGACACGGGGTAAGATGATCAATCCTCACTTAGAAAGACAAATGGGATGTGCATTGGATGTATGACAGGAGCCTACCGCAGAAGGCATCTGAAAGACTCTACCTAGCAGTGTTTCAAAGCAGATACTAAGACTCATAACCAAACCTTCGGCAGAGTGCAGGGAATCATATGAAAGAAGAGGAGTTAGTACGATATGGAAATAGGAGCTCCACAAGGACCAAATATATCTGGGCACAGGGGTCTTTTCTGAGACTGATACTCCACCAAGGACCATGTATGGATATAACATAGAACCTCTGCTCGGATATAGCCCATGGTAGCTCAGTAACCAATTGGTTTCCCATAGTAAGGGGAACAGGGACTATTTCTGACAGGAACTCAAGGGCAGGCTCTTTGACCTCCCCAGCCCCCAAGGGAGGAGCAGTCCTGCTAGGCCACAGAGGAGGACTTTGCAGTCAGTCCTGAAGATACCTGATAAAACAGGGTCAGATGAAAAGGGAAGAGGTCCTCCCCAATCGGTGGACTTGGAAAGGGGCAAGGAGGAGATGAGGGAGGGAGGGAAGGTTTGGGAGGGAATGAGGGAGCGGGATACAGCTGGGATATAGAGTTAATAAAATGTAACTAATAATAACAAATAAAGTTAAATTAAAAAAATAAAAATAAAATAAAAAATTTAAAATTACAAAAAAAGAGAAACAAACATATTTATTTGTTAAGTGCTTGTTACTTAAAAGCCACTGATCCTAGGGCCATTAAATCAAAGACAAAACAATATCCTGTTTTTGTTGGGTGAAGAGGCCCCTATAATGCATTAACTCATGACATAAAGGGAGGAAAAGAAGACTAAAGCTCTTCTTAAGCGTAGGCCTAGAGACTTTAAAGAGGAAAAAATATTGTCTGAGCTGCTGATGGAGAGTCAGGCTAACCAGTAACTGGAGATAGGATGTCTCAAGCAGAAAGAACACCTGTTCAAGCAGCTAGGAGAGCAAAAGTGTCCTGCAGAGGAACTGAATTCACTGAAGACAACAGTCACAGGGAAAACAAACAAACAAACAAACAAACAAACAACAAACAAACCAACAAAAACCTCCTCACAATCCAAGGCAGCCACAGAAATAAATCAGAAGGACTTCGTAGGAGTGGCTGTAGAAATTCTGACACATGCTGACAGGCCTTAGCAGAGAGACTGCCTTTGTCTTTTTCCTAGTTACCAAGGCAAATGCATGGCTAAAATGGGGTGGGAGACAGAAAACTTTGGGCCTTTCCTCACAATAAAATTGTCAGAATTAAAATTAAAATTGCATCAAAGATATCTTTAAATAAGACTTCCATCAGTTCTGTAAAAATCAGATATCGTCCATATATTTGCACACAACTTCTCTGCCACAATCAGCATAGTTTTATTTGTGAAATGTTGCTGTTTTGTAAGACATTTAAATTAAAATGCCATATATGTATAATCTCTTAAATTTAATATGCATGTGGATAATGAATATTCATATATATGCATATGTAAGCGTACATTTTTCTCTCTACATGCATCAAAGATTATGAATAATATTATTTTTTCTTCCCACTATAACTTCTCCATAAAAGTAATTAAATGTTAATCCAGACACATAAAGAAACACATATATTTACTCATTCATAAATAGTTTTTAGACATATAATATAGGATAAACATTTTAAAATCTATACTCCTAAAGAAGCTAAATAACATACCCTATGGAAGATGCTTAATCCTAATTCAGAAGGGCAAACACGAAAGACATCAGGAGCAGGAGAAGACAGGGAACAGGACAAGAGCCTTCCACAGAAGGCCTTTGAAAGGCTCTACTAATCGAGGTATCGAAGCAGAGGCTGAGATTCAGCCAAACTTTGGGCAGAATACATAAAATTTTATGAAAGAAGGGGGAGATAGAAAGACCTGGAGGGGACAGGAGCTTTAAACGGAAATCAATAAAGCCCAAGAAACCGGGCCTTGGGAGCCTTGCACAGACTGATACCCCAACCAAAGACCATGCATGGAGAGGGCATAAAACCCCTGCTCAGATGTAGCCCATAGACTCAGTCTCCAAGTGGCTACCCTAGTAAGGGGTACAGGGGCTGTGTCTGGCATGAACTCAGTGGCACACTCTCTGATCACCAACCCCTGGCAGGGCAGGGTGCAGCTTTGCCAGGCCACAGAGGAAGACAATGCAACAGATCCTGATGAGACCTGATTGGCCAGGTCAGATAGAAGGAGAGAAGGACCTCCACTATCAGTGGACTAAAGGGAGAAGAGAGACAGAGTGTGGCACTGGGAGGAGATGAGGAAGGGAGCCACAGCTCGAATACAGAGTGAAAAAATTGTAATAAATAATAATAATTAAAATTTTAAAAATTAAAAATATTTAAAGGTATGAAGTAGTAGTAAAAACATAAGTATGGAATCTAGTGTTTTAGCAATCACTTCCTAATTTTGAAGACGTGCATACTTGACTCAGTGCCACAGAGCTATGCTATTGTAGCAGCCTGCATTAGCATCTTTGACTGTTAGGCCTCAGAACTACATAAATACATTAGAATTACTTTAGAGCTTTAGAGTTTATTACATACAGACAGACTGACACACACACACAGATACATACCTCTCTAAAGCCTGGTTCTGGTACGGCAGATATTCACTCAAAAAAAAAAAAAAAAAAAGCCCAGACTGAGAGGCAGGAAAGGGGCAAAGTCATCTGTGCTTGAATCACAAGTAAGTGATGACAGGATTTGCATTTCATCTTACACCTTCTCTTTAAATCATAGTTGTTGGGTGACTGGTGTAGGTCACTCTTAGCATATCTTTAAACACTTTTTTAGTAGCTTACCACAAGCATGCAGGTATTAGGAAAACAAAACAAGCCATTAATAAATTCTGTCCATGAAATCAGTCTGTTTTAAGCTTAAATACTTTTCAATACAAATTTGATTTTAATAAACTCGTTTCTTTTAGGCATCAATCCCCTTTAATAAGAGGCAGATGAAGTTGCTTGAAAACACACTCCGTCAGCAGTGTTTTTCCACGGACCAGTGGCAGAGGGAAGACAAAATGATTGTACCGCGCTGTTAACTGACTGGAGCTAATGGCATTCAGTCTTGTGAAATGGATATTAATGATTCTACTGTGTTTAACTTGGTTTGCTTTTGATAGATTTTTCCCCTTCTGAATTAATGTCTGTCTTTCTTTGATTAATTTAGAGTGATTGTACTGTGAATCTCTTAATTACTTTTTTTTTTCTTAAGTCAAAAATCATTCATTGTGGTGAAGGCAGTCATTTTAATTTCTCACAAGAATAGTCTCCAAGGATCTCAAGTACAGGGCTTTCAAAATGAGCAGGAGAAGCTTTTTACTCAGCAAGGAAGTAGATGTGTTGGAGACAGGCTGTCACAGGTCTCACTCAAGATCTTAAGCTCTAACTCTAAGGAAAAGCTTTTTTGAGGTACATATATTAGTGTTCAAAACTAGGGGTTTAACATGGATAAAGTATAAATACAAGATATATATATATATATATATATATGTATATATATACACACACATACATATTCTTCAAATTATTGAATTGGAGTATGAGAATGGAGGAGAAAGATTTAAAAAAATACTTATTGTCAGAAAAGAGAAAAATGGATACTGTTAAGTGAGTACTTGATTATTTTTTCTGTGTCATTTGATTCTGTGATTTTAAATTAATTTTTCAATAGGTAAAAGTGGCATGTCTGCTTTCAGATTTGAAACACTACAAAAATCATGTGATCTTCAAAAGAATGTGCTGTTTAGGTGCATGGTGTTAACTGTCAGGATTTTTCTTGGCAATAGTTCTTAAATCAGTTTTATTTGCAGCAACTTAAAAGCACTAAATCATTCAGAGCTTTATCATCTGACTCAGGTGATGTGTTGTTATGTAAAAATCTCTTACATTTTTAGAGGTGACAGTTTTTACTGGACCTCATGGCCAAGCTAATAATATACTTGGAGGTCAATTAAGGCTTGGTCTAATATACAGAACAAGAACCTTCTTTACACTCAGCCTGGTTTTTGTTTGTTTGTTTGTTTGTTTGTCTTTGCTTGTTTGTTTTAATCTGCCTTTAAGAATAGAATATAACAACCAACCTTGCTTGCCCTGGATTCCCTGTGTAACCAGCTTTTACTACTGAAGCTAATGTGTATCTGTGATTTTATGTTTTGTCCTATCTCATTACCCTCACCCAGAGTAATTCGTCTGAGTGTATGATACAATAATGATTTTCAAAAAAACAGAAAACAAGTCAAAATAGACTTTGTACAGTAACTATCTACCATACATGCTAGAAACGTCATACAGCTATTGTTAGATAAATGGTATGCTTGCGGTACTGTTAGTTATTTGGATCACTTGTAGTCAACCAACCAGAGTGTGCATGGGCTGGATCTAGACCCCATACACGTATGTAGCGGATGTGCAGCTTGGTCATCATGTGGGCTGCTAACAATGGGAGTGGGTGATGTCTGTCAGCCTGTTGGCCTACCACTGGACCACTTTCCCCTGGCTGGGGTTCCTTGTTAAGCCCCAGTGGGAGAGGATGTGCTTAGTTCTGCTGTGACTTGAAGTGCCAGGAAGGGTTGGTACCCCAGGAAGGGTTGGTACCCCAGGAAGGGTTGGTACCCCAGGAAGGGTTGGTACCCCTCGGGAGCCTCCTCTTCTCTGAGAAGAAGGTAATGAGAGGAAGGGGCATGAGGGTGATGCTGGGAAGAGAGGTGGAGGATGCTGGAACAGACTGTAAAGTGATTAAATTACTAAACTAAAAAATATACAAAATTTAACAAAATATAACCAAAACTAAAGCAGACAAACAAAAAAGATTTCTATAAAGCATCATCTGTCACTCTTTATTTAATGCTTTCTGTGCTGTTCAATAAATTCAGAGAAAAAGCCCTTTGTTAGGGACCCAGACAATCAGAAAACAGGTAGGTATGGGTAGATATAGAATAGACAAGCCAGAAACCAGAAAGTGCAAACAGATGTAAGACATGGTAACAAACAGCAGGGCATTTAAAATTATGTTTGTTTCTGGTAAAACCAACGCAAGAGGAAGTGCTTTGTTTGCTTGTTGTGACACTGACTCATTTTAGTGTCTCTGAAGTTATCTTCAAAGCATCAAACAGACCGAGATGTGTTTCATCTGACTGCAAACAGGTTACATCCTTCCGGATCACTAAATCACAAGCTCCCTGCCTATCAAACAGGCATCGCAACGTATTTTTAATTGTTATCGTTATCACAGTTCTCTACTTTTTACAAGAATAAAAGCAAATGCAAGGCCAAAGAGCTATCTCAACTGGTAAAGTACTCGGATGACTGTGGGAGGACGTAAGTTTCAATCTCAGAATCTACACTAGAAGATAAAGAAGTCAGTCATGGTGGCAGCTGCTTATAGAGTCAGCTGTGGTGTGGGAGCAGATACAGGCAGATCCCTGTACATATAGACTGCAGGTTTGCCCATCTAACCTCTCTGAGTACCAGGCATGTGTTAGACCTCGTCTCAAAACACAAGGAAAATGGTGTTCCTGAAAAATAATAATTGATGATATTGCCTGGCATTTGCATCCCTCCCATGTACTTACGCAAACAGCAACAGGCATAGGCAGACAGACAGACAGACAGACAAACAGAAATACTGAAGACACACACAGATACACACACACAAATAAACACACAGGGATAAACATACACAGATACACACGCTCATATAAATACACACAGATGTACACAGAGATACACACAAAAAGAGATGCACACAGACACACACGCATATACAAGTAAAGTATTTTTATCCCGGATGATCCAGATGCCTCATGAAAATGTGCAACCTGATGAATGAGGGTTTCGAAGTTGAATCATCGGATCAAGAATCCTATCTGATACCTGAGAACACGGAGATCCTTGCACAGGCCAGGTAAACAAAATTTTAATTTCCTCCATCTCCATCTGTAAAATGTAGCTACTGATGCTGTCTCGTTTCTGCTATGGTTCAGAGGATTTCATATAGCACAGGAGACCTGCCATTACACCTACCTAATACATTATACCAGAGATGTAACTCTTGTACATTATTATTATTATTATTATTATTATTATTATCATTGAAGAGTTACTTTCAGATACTTTCAGAAAGCTCAACAGTCAGAGTTGTCTAAAAACCAACTTAGCATCAGTACCATCAGCAGTGATCAAAAGGCAGCTGAGGTCTTGGCCCTTGAGAATTCTCTCTGCAGGGCTCTTCTTAAGAAGATCTCTTTCCTATCTGTTGTGTGTGCCAACGAGCTCTCACAGGTAATAACTCTCTATCCCACTGTGTTCACATTTCATAAATGCTTGAGGGTTTCTGGCATAGTATCTGTCATTTCACAGTTTTTATCTAATTTAGAATTTTTTTTTTTTTTTTTGTAACTGTTGAAAAGCACATATTGACACAGTTTCAAATGGAGAAAGTCCAGAGTTAAAGAACTGGCCAAGGTCAAGCTGATGGATAGCATTGTTAACTACTCAAACTCAGAAGTCTTTTCCCCAGCCTTACAATTTTACCTTGGACTTTTCATTCGAAAATGGCCAATTTGTGAAGATACAGGTACTAAGCGATATCTGCCTTCAGAAGAATATTTGGGTAAATATTCACTGTGAGGGTGTTTGGGAAGTAGACCTTCAGATGATGTGTATTGTTTCTGCTCGTTTAGTTTTTGTTTGTCTTTTTATTTCTGATGAATATACATCTATATTTAGGGAGCAGCGCTTTTCAATGGACTGGCTTAGAGTAAAACATTCTCTCTTTTCAGGTGCTCCAGTGGGGACAGAAGAGAGGCATTCTTTCACTTGAGGCTAGTTTTCAGCCTTGTTGACTATCAAGCTGGGCCTGTAACTATTGTTCATGCAAATAGGGTTCTGTTTTTAGAAAGGGTGACTCATTATAAAAACAATGTGACTTGTCTGTCCCCGTGGCCTGAAAATAAACGTGGAGGGACAATAGATGCCAGGAAGCAAACACTTTTGTCTTGAAACTTTGAAAGCTCTCTTGGCAGCATTTACAATAGTCTCTCTTTCTTTTTTGAGTTCACAGAAGTGGCTCTGCAATTCGCTTACACACCCTAAGATCTCTGCCCTCAGAAAATGGTGGGCTCTGGTAAAGCCATTCAAACTCTCCTCTCCATGTCTCCCTCTCTCTACCTCTCCCCCCCCAAACACACACAGAAAGAGTTAAAAAATCTTTCTGTAAGGACCCTCCAGTACCCTCATCCCAATGGCCTATCCAAACTTGACCTTTGAAGATCAGTGAAAGAAAAAAATAAAAATAAAAGCAGATTTAGATACAGAAAATCAGTTTGCAAACCCTAGCTTTGTCTTTAGTAAACTGAGCCTTTGTTTATACATTATAAATATTATTCTCTGAACATCAAGTACTTCCTTATCATTATTTAATTCACTTGACAAATACTCATATTACATAACAATTATTCAGTTATATCCTAAACATGCAGTGGTGACCTATATGATTTTCTTCAGTTTACCTTGTAGTGAGATAGGCAAGTCTAGGTCAAAACTTGTTTTTAGAAATTTATGTACATATATATGTATAATTTTTAAAGGTATGTACATATTATACATATATCCTTATATACAGTTTATAGGAAAATATATATTGTTATGATATAAATTATACGTTGTGCAACAGGTTGTGGTTACAAAGTGGTTTATTGTGGGAAAGGCAAAACTGAGACAGTGGAAGACTTAGGTGAGAGGGGAGAATACAGAGTAGGGAGGGAAACCCACTGAGAACCAGAAGGACAGACAGAGGAACAGGCAGAGAAAAGAGGAGGAGAGAGAGAAGAAGAGAGAAAGAGGAAGATGACAGGGTGGCAGATGGGTTATATACTGAGCACCTGGCACAGGTGGTAACATAAATGTTGTCAGAACCCTAAAGGCCCCTGAAGGCAGGCCAGTTGAATTGCCTGTATGACAACATCACACACACACACACACACACACACACACACACACACACACACACATCTATATCTATAAATCTAATCTTCCTAAACACAAAAAGAAGTTTTGACTTAGACTTGTCTATCTCACAAGAGGAATATATAAGTCCTTTGAGGACACACACACATATATATATATATATATGTATGTATGTCCTCTGAAGATAACATGCATATTATGACATAGGAAGTCATAGGGAAGAAGTTCCCAAGAAACAAATGTTTAGTTCATATTGCAAGAAAATGAAAATCAAGTCAATAGACACAGTTATGGTTATGATAGAAAAGGATAGTTCCATAGGAAGTTAAGTGATGTGTAAGTTCCTCCTGAGAGGAGCAAACAGAGCCAAGACCAGATGGGCAAGTGGACAGGTACAACCAAAGAGACAGTGATGTGTTCATTACTCCTGTACACACACTGCCCTCCTTTCCTTTGAGGGAGCTATAGAATAATGCTGGATAGACTGAAACTCTTCATCTCAGAACAATCACATCGTGTCCTCCAGTCATTGGTGAGCTAACTGAGGGCTCCTTTCCTGTACCTGCGCAGAAAACATGGGTAGGTCTGACGTTCCTCAAATGCTCCTCTTCAGGATGTTGTGTTTTTGCCGGCGGTTAACAGTAGTGAGCGCAAGCAGTGGACAGGTGGATGGGATGGAACTCCCATTCTTTTGCTCAGTATTGCAGTCCTGATCTAGCCTCAAGTCCTGGGGACAGGGATTCTTGAGCATTGTAGCGTCCGTGCATCTCTCAAGGATGGGAACATTTAGGCTTTGTCTCAGTCTGTGCCTGAGGTCTGAGATCCTTGGCCCTGAGACTCAACAATTACTTGGAAAGAATCACAAGCATCCGGGGTCTGTCTGCAGTTTCTCTTCTCTGGCCTCTTACAACCTTTTGTCAGCCTCAATTCATTGGCCTCTGATGCAATTTCCCCTTTTTCAGCTGTTTTGGTGCTCCTTCAGTTGTCAATGGCTTCTGCCTGGATAATGTAGTAATCTGCCTCACCTGGGCGTTGGGACCCCCAATGACCACTAAGAAACTGGACAGAGCCATCTTCTCCTACTGCAAGAGGGACCTGTATGAGGTATGAGATTCCCCAGGCATGATCAAGGTGGGATTCAAGCTTGTGGGCACTGCTAGTACAGATCTCTTCAGCTGTCATGAGGCTACACCTGTCCCTGTCCTGTGGCATGTTTAGCAGTACAGTGAAGGTTGCTGCCAGTAGGGTCCTGGAAGCCTGGACCAGAACTCTGGAGCTAGATGTGCAGTGTCAGTTACCGGGAAACATGATGGATGCAGCGGCAGCGCTGGATGGTGTATATTCACACAGAACGGGTGGTGGTGTTTCCCTGGTGCCCACATCAGACCCTGCAGTCTGTCTCAGGTGCTTGACAGGTTTTTCCAGGTGTCAAACTGCTTTGCCACCATTCTCACCACTGCTGCCCTCTGGTCTCTGCTGCCTCTTCTGGTTACCAGCTCAGCCTGTGCTGCTGAAAGCAGGCAAAGAACAGCTCTTGCAGGGAAGTCTTTTCAGAAAGGTAGTTGGCGAAGAAAACTGGATCTCAGCTGACCTACCAAGTGAGCTTGAGTGTCCATCTTATAATGAACTGGAAGTGTTTTTTCACCAGCTGCAGCCATTGGTGTGGTCAGTCACAGCCTTGATTCTAGCAGCAATTAGCCAGTTTTGAACCAGTCATAGAAGATCCTCCACCTACAGAACTGCCCCTCGTGGACTCTTTTCCCAAATGGTGTACTCACTAGAGAGTCTCCAACACTTACGAAGAGTTCAATTGTCTCATCCCCAATGCCTTTGGTATTTACTATAAAATGAACATAAGAAGTGGTGCTTACATCTAACACAGAAGTTATCATTAATAATAATCTTAAGGAATTTTAACAATGCTTAATACCTGTTCAGTATGTGTGGAGAAGGGGTTTATGCATCTCAATGTAATGAATAAGAAAGACTTTGTAGTGGCATAACACAAATTCTAGAGCTAAACCTAGGATAAACTGTGAAAAAAATAACTAAACTGTTGTGTTTATGCACTTACAATTTGGAATCTTTATTACTACAACACGGCAGAGCCTAGGTTGGCTGTTACAGATGGTGCCATCCTGTTCAGGAGCTTATAGACCCATGTAGCTGCACCATTCAAGCTCTGGGCCTCTGGGAAGGCTGCCTTACCAGGACACAGAGGAAGACAATGCAACCAGTCCTGATGAGACATGATAGGTTAGGGTCAGATAGAAATGGAAGGAGGACCTTTGCTACCAGTGGGCCAGGGGAGGGGCATAGCAGGAGAAGAGAGAGGGAGGGTGGGATTGGAAGGAGACAAGGGAGGGGGCCACAGCTGGGATACAAATTGAATAAATTGTAATAAATGATAATAATAATAATAATAATAATAATAATAATAATAATAATAATAATAA
>NW_026591597.1:4251328-4418958 GCF_907164565.1 Psammomys obesus | reverse complement strand
AATAATAATAATAATAATAATAATAATAATAATAATAATAATAATAAATATAAAAAAAAGAAATGCAAAAAAGAGCTGTGCATAGTGGCACATGCTTTTAATCCCAGCACTCGGGGGGCAGAGTCAGGCAGATGAATGTGAGTTCGAGGCCAGCCTGATCTAGAAAGCAAGTAGAGAAGTACAGGACACCCAGGGCTACACCGAGAGACCAGAGAAACCCTGTCTCAAAAAACCAAAAAAAAAAAAAAAAAATGCAAATGGGAATTTGCTATGTTGTTTTTTGCAAAGAGATGGTTTCCCGTTATTTATTTATTTATTTATTTTTGCTAAAAGCATGAATGACAAAGAAATTGTTGCAATTAATGAAATAATGATTATTATAAATTAACAACCATAAAGTATATTCACCACCCTCATGAGAATATTAATAAACACATTTGAAAGATTCACTCTACCGTTTTCCAAACTGCAAATCATCACACAAGTATCATGACTTTTTGTGTGATTTTTTTGCCCTATGATCCTTTGTTCTAGTTTGGAGTATGGCAAAATGCTTGATGAGCTGTTGCTAAGTGTTTCTGAATCATGCTTTCAGTCTGCACCTTCATACAGATGCCAGCATTCATTACCAGAGTCTGTCAGAAACAAGATATTCTAATGTCTTCATGACGTGTTAATCATTACAAGTTTGAGTTGAGTAACAGGATCACAGAAGGGCTGAAGAATTCAGCAAAGAGGGAAGAAATAATGTCTTGAATAATGTTCTTTAAATAGAATCATGGGGTATCTGACTCTGTGTTTTGGGAAATAAGCAAAATTAATGGGGTGTTTACCCCACAATATATAAGACAAATTATGTTTTAAGGACCCTGACAAGGAGAATGCCCGGATACAAATACAGATGCAGTCTCTACCTGAGTTAGTTTCAAAGGTTAGTCAAGGACGGAGATAAATGTCATCATCACATTTATTTCCAAAAATGGGAGAAAAGTAAGCGCTAAAGTGGATTTATTAGTGTGGTTTTTAATACTAACCAATTTTGACATGAAAACCATCTAGTTTTTTAATTATTTCAATTTAGTTTTTATAATAGAAACGTACAATTTCTGTGTTACTAATACTAGTAAAGTATACATGTATACATAGTGACAGAAATATCTCAAAACTTTGGGAAAATAAGATACTAGCCATATTTGATAGAAAGGAAAGTAGGCAGAACAGGAGCCATGATGTCTCCAGGATTGTATACGTCCTATATGGGGGTGTTTTATATCCAAGTTTCATCTGATTTCTATATTCTATATTGCATAAATATATAATACTATATATTAGGCATTTCTAAGGTTAACACGTCAAAAGTAATTGTGTCAGATGACCTTTAGATGTATATCTAAAAATGTAGGTAGAGCCTTATCAGCAGAATGTTAGTGAAGCTTTAGAAAATGACTCCTGTGGTCATATTTACATATAAGTTACAAAGCTATAACTAGCTCTTTACCACTGACCTCCTTAGAGCCTGAAATATGTTCATCTATTTTGCAGATGTCTAATAATAGGAATGTATGTTGTATCACCAAAAGTTATCGGATGGAGCATCTTGATGAGATTGCTGTCTTCAGAATATATCTTTACAGCTGCTCTCCGTCACATCTCTCCATCACATTAAGATATACATGCTTCTTAATGCATGGAGCCTCACAAGGGACATTTACAGTGGTTGTTTGGGAAAGGAAAGAGAGCTCTTTTATCATTTCTTCTTGAATTTAGTGACACATCCAGTTTCATACCTGCTCCAGGTGTGAAACTCTTCTTAAAGTAATCTAAAACGAAATATTCCCATCAACACGGTCAAGAATTGGAACTGCGGTAGCAAGACCTCTGCACATCATCGACATAGGAAAGAAACCCAATGACAGATATTGAGGGGTCATAAAATCAGACATGGAACTGTCTCCTAGGCAAGAGCAAAAGTGATCAGGAAGAACACAGTGCCAGTGTGAACACAGCCTCACCCCAGAGTCTCATAGCATTGTAGCTCCTCCTTTAATGGCCAGCAGTAGCTTGGCTGTCCCTGTGTCCTCAGAACTCAGTGTTCCTGTGTTTAGCACTAGGCAGATTGCCTATTCTGCCGATCCAGGCTAGTTCATCAAACTGATTGAGCTAACTTGTAGCTGATTCATAGCTGCTATGGAGGCTTCAGAAAACAACTCTCTAACATTTCTGCATTTCCTAAAATAGGACAGAATTCTCTTCTCACAAGGCACACTGGTCAGGCAATGCACAGATACAATGATGCTAATTTGTGGGTTTTATGCAGTTTTCTAATTTAAAGGTGATAGTTTGTGATTCCTCAGTCAAACAGGCTTTGGCTAGTTATTATTTGTGAATATTTATAGATGGTGGCTAAAAATATGTCAAAAAAAAAAAAACAAAACAGAAATAGGGCCGAGACAAAGTTCCAATACCACCTTCAAGACCATACTCTAATGACCTCAATTCCTCCAGAAAACCCCTTTCTTAAAAGTTCCCTTGTCTTCCATCAATTCTTGGCTCTTGATGTAACCTTTCAGACCTGGCTGGGCCTTTAGGAATTCAAAATCCAAACTATTGCTCTTTAGCCGTGCAAACCCGATACTGATTATTTCCCTTAGTACCATTTTGTTTTACTACTATGTACAGAATATTTAAAAATGTCAATGTTAATTAAACCAATTCATTTTTTAATTAAAGGAAACAATGCTAGTTTTGTGACTAGATTTAAGTTTATAAGAATCAGAAGATTTTTCTGATAATATTTGTTTTTCTGGAAAGAATGAATCACTTATTGTGAGTCATCAGGCTGGTATATTTAAGTTTATTTCAAGAGTAGGGAGGGAAGAGAGCTGTACAGTTCTGTGAATACTAACACAGGTTAGAATGGACTTAACACTGTGAGAAGCATTAGGCTTTATATTGATGTGACTGTTTAAGCACCCCCTCCCCTTTTGTTTTGGTGAACAATTTCATCAAAAGCTTCAGCAAGGTACTTGTTCATTGGCCATCTGAAAATTAATATGTATTGGATTCACACAATGTTTTATCAATCATAGAGTTTTAAAATAACCCTTCACATATAGATGTCATGCTTGTACATATCTATAAGTAAGAGCAAAGAAGAATAGCATTCTTCATATTCTCAAGGAAGATAATGGTGGATTCAGGGCGGTAATTTTTGATGATGAAACAGAAGGAATGATTATGTGCCTGTTGTGGTGCAAAAGATAAGCAATCTTACCAGAGTTCTGATGACTAGTCTACAGGAATCCAGATCCAGATATGTCATCTGGAGTGAATAAGAGCCACATGGTACAACTGGCAGGTGAGCAAAAGGTCAGGATGGTTCTCACATACAGTCTGACTTCTATTTACTGCCTCCATTCTGTTCCTGACTCGTGAGCTGCTTTTTTAAATCATTTCTGAGGACTAGGTGACTTTGTGTCAAAGAAAGAAAAACAACCAAACAAAACTATTGCAAAATAAAGGCTAGATTAGCTGTGAGGATGAAGTAGCACCCCTGTGTTCACTTCTGTTTACCCCCTCTTTTTGTCTAACTGCACAGGGTCGTGGTTCATCAGATAGTGTAAGCTGAATTCTGGTTGCTCTTTATGTACCAGGAGCTTGGGCTTCAAAGACACGGTTTCACTTCATTCACACGGCAGCACTGTGAATGTGCATTACCGTCTTTGGTAGAATTAAGGAAGCGTTCTGGTGAATACAAGGAACAAAATCCTGCTCATACGCTAGTAACCTCAGAAAAGCAGGACCTCAACCAAGCAGCTCCTGCTAAGCCCACAAATCAGCAAGTTATTATTTATTGAAAACTCACTTCCTTGTAGCTAGCTAGCCACTGCTGTAGCATTGGCAGATAAAGAATGAAAATAAGTACCAAGAAATCCTGATCACTCATACCAGCTGTATGTTCTTTCCTGCCTCAGACATCCTCCCACACTCACTGCTGAATTCTCGTTTCTGAACATAGTCATTCAAGACTACAAGCTCTATGATCAGTAATTTTCAATAGATCTTATCACCACTAATTTTCATTTACTATTTGTTAATATGCATAAGTTCCTGAAATTGTAGACATCTTGGAAAGTAAGTACTCTGCTTGTAGCTGCTCTGCAAATGGCCAGCAGTGGATCCATTGGGAAAAGAATAACTTAAAATCAGTCAGGGACATGGCTGTCTTCTCTACAGGCTAAAGGAGATTGCTCATTGCTAACATTTCGGTTTTTCATATCAAGGGTACTTTGTATGCGGTAATCATTTTGCCACATCAAACTGACAACATCTAGTCTGACTGAGGCCCTTTTAACACATCCTCTAAGCACAGTTACATTTTTTTAAATGAATTTTGAGGTTCTGCATAGGCCCTAATATCCTTTGCTATTCAATATCAGCCTGATGTATGCAGTTATGATACTGTCCAGATTCTGGGCATCTAAGTGTCTTGCCCCTGCTCAGGATGCTCCTCCATTAATCTGTTTGTTAATTTATGCATTACTCATCTACTGAGTCAGCTCACTTGATTTAATAAGAATTTTAATTCAACCCCAGAATCAATCAGTTTTTTTTTTCTGACCCTTGCCTTTGCATGACATTCCTAAGTCCTACCAATAAAAATGAACAAACTGCCTCAGAACAACTGCAGTTCAATAGCAAGCACTCACATTAATGGCAAAATAACACAGTGAGTTTTCAATATTGGTAGTCAGCTCCTCTTTCCAGAATATTATTAGACACAGAATCAGAGAGTACCGGGGTCTTAAGAAGAAATACCATCCTAGATTGTATTACCAATTCATATTACTTCCAATGATTAGTATTCTTTTAAAAAGCTGCATGCCACTTATAACCTTGGAAAATGAGGTTTGTTGAACCCCTGTGCTAGAAATGCTTTAGATAGTTCTGAAAAAGATAATTTGAGTTTCCTAAAGGGCCCTGCACTGTGTTAACATGAGGAAGATGGTATTGTCTGTGGCTGAGGCAGTAAGGCTGAAGAGTATTCATGCATGGAGCAATGTGGCTAGCCTGCATGGATGACTAGGGTTGACGGTCAAAATGATCTATCATTTCTGTGTATTTAATGAGATGTGGGCTGTAATCAATAATTGGTCCTATTTTCAAATCTAACATGCTTTTTTAATGGTTGTAATCCTAGTAGGCTTTGAATTTTTAATTTATTTAATGTTGTTTGTGTGTCTGGGAATTCCTAGGTTAATGTTCTTCTGAAGCACACAAGAAAGGCTTTTCCTTTTTCCCCCCTTTTTTCACAGTATTTTATATAAACCCATCTTTAAAAAAGATTATTGTTTAAGAGAATGGAACAGGAGGGGGCTAGAGAAATGACTCACCAGTTAAGAGCACTTGTTTTCCTAGAGGACCTGGATTCACTTCCTGATACCTACAAGGTGGCTCCTAACAGCCCCTCTCCTGACCTCTGCAGGCCCCAGGCATGCATATGGCAATTAGATATACATGCAAACAAAGCATTTGCACACATAAAACAAAACAAATAAATCTTTAAGACATTTGAATGGATTGAAAAATTATATTTTTTTCAAGAATGACGAAACATTGTCTCTGAGAATATAATGCAGTGATTGTGAGCCTGTACTAGCATGTATACACACACACATACACACACACTCATGCAATGCACAGATATGTTAGAGTTGTGTGATCGCATTGTTTTCTCCTTCATCATGTTGTTTTCTATTTCATCCTATCGTTTTCAAGACTTCCCCTATTAAGATTCTTACTGCTTCGCTCTCTTTCTTGAAAATATGACTCCTGTATGTAATGCTATGAATTTGGAAGCATTCACCAAAATAATCATTATGATTCATGTCATATTACTGCTAAGAAAAATCTATCTTTTCCTCCCTCTCCATCTTCAAAAGAGAGGGCAGTCTGATAAAAATGTAGCACTTCTTTGAAAAGCCTCATGTATAATGTAATAGAATAATACTGAGTTTGAATTTTCACAGTCACTATGCCTGGAATACTAAGAGATCCTCCATAACAGAACATGGAATAGATTCTCTCTAGGATACTCCAGTTGGGAAGAAAGAGATTGGAGGGGGTGGAATAATTACCAAGATTTTTAGCATATTTACTTATTCTGATTCATTACATTGTCACTAAGATGGAACAAGATTGCAACATAGTTTTATACACTCCTCAGTCTTTTAAGGCTTGAGTGCCCATCAGTAAACAAAATTTATCTCTATACAATTTACTTCGAAGAATTACTGAGGCATAGACTCAGAGGAGCACCATTGTATGAATGTATCTTAAAATTAGCCTGGCAGAATTTTAGAATAAGTTTCAGGTTGCGATAAGTGTCATGTACATGCTTTCTGGCTACAAGCTGCCGTGCTCAGGAGCACGGCCACCACTGTGCTTCTCACTCCAACTGGAAGCTAACTGACGTGACTACCAAAGAGGCCTTGTTTGATCTTAAGGTCGTCTGGCTCTGCTTGTTACTTTTTAAAAAGCTTTTGTTGTTGTTGTTGTTGTTTATTTATTTATCTGTGATTCTTTTTTTTTTTTACAACTTTTTAGAGAATTTCATACATGAGTACTGTATTTACACCATTCCTATCGTCTCCCTCTAACTCATCTCTCTGCCCCTTCCCACTCTTACTGTTTGTGTGCACACATATGTGTAGAGGTCACACATATGTGTAGAGGTCAGGGGACAACTTTCCGGATTCAGTTCTTACTTCATCCACGGAATCTGTGATGGAACTCCAGTTGTCAGATTTTTCACCTACTCAGCTTTTATGTCTTGACTTGTTCTATATTTTTAATACTCAGAATTAATCCAGGTGCTTGAGGAAGTACATCTTTGTTGGGGCTCTGGAATATAAGCTTTGCACTAATTTAAAACCTATACTTACTTGAATGTAAATTTTCCATTTTGATTCTTTATAAATCTTTATATTCTTGTTCCAGGAACTCATTGTTCTAATTGCTATAGCATTAAGCTGAGTTAATGTTGAATAAATTCTTAAACACATTAAAATAATGCTTTACATTTTCTCTTTGGTCCAGAGCAGGTGATGCAAGAGAACAGAGAGGGAGACACTGGAGGACATGCTTCATCCACAGCTGTTGTGACACCTACCAACTATAGAAATCTCACTTATCAGGAGTATGTCACCTGCTCCATTCTTAACACAACCAGGTTGCTTTTTATAAGCCGAAGACATTGACACCTTTGGCAGAAAGCTGCTTTTATAGTCTGTTACTTATAGAATGAAAAACTGAGAAAATTCAAAAGATTCTAGGCATGTTTTTACTTGGCATCTTCTAAACTTGTTTGGAATATGAAGACAATATAAGTGATGAAGTATCCTAATGATTGGGGGTAGTTACTGATTTTTTTTCTTCCCTACTTTTAGGTATATGACTCTTGACTGTCTTTCCGACCATTATGAGCAACATTTCTTAAGAGAGTGGGATTGAGTAGTTATGAAAGCACAGGGTGTATTCAGGAAGGTATACAAAACGTTAATTATTGCTATAGTTAGTGTATATTACTGTACACTTCTGAATTCTCAAACGATCACAAAAAAGTATAGATTACAAACCAACAATTAGAATGTTAAACATAGAAAATGAGATTGCTGATGAGCCTGAGGGAGATCCAAGATGGTGGCACAGATTTCACACTGTGTATGATCAGAAGGGCAGCAGTGCCTGCATAGCAACCACCAAACTTAACTGTGGGCCCCATCGGTGTTTCCCAGGTGAGAGGAAATCCCACATTGAGAAAAACAGTTGGTTTTGACCTCAGGTCACCCAGGTAATTCCTGAAAAAGTTCCTGGGTTCTTGCAGGCTTGGGGTCTCCAGCATCTAGCCACATGCCTTCATGCTTTAATCACCAGCAGCGAACATCTTCTGGGTACCTGGGCAGGGAGCTCAAACCTCAGGCCTCCTGACACCTGGAAGCCACAGGAATAACATCAGAAGCCTCTGCAAAGCCCAACCTGTCTCCCTAAGGAGACTGACCAAACCGCTGGGCTCACTGGTTCTTCAAGATGTCTGTGCTCAGCAAACACAGTGTCTAAGCAGGTGCAGTTCATTAATCTCAGAGCAAGAAAGCCACTGGTTGGGCAGCTGTCTTGGTGAGAGAAGAGCCCCTGGGCTCCTGTGGTGTCCAGTTAGTCCACAGGATCAAACACCTGAGCTATGGCAATTCTCTGAGAACTACCCACAAGTGAGCAACTATACCCAACAATCTGAGGAAGGTTTGGGGGCAACTCCAGCTTCCTGTCCAGGGCTTTTCCTATATCCCCCTCTCCCAGGACTCCACAGGGCACCAGAAACTGCCAGCCAATGCCAGAGACAACCAGATGTGAAAGGCTAGCTTAAAAACACAATCAACAAAAGCCAAAGCATTATGGCATCTGCAGAACCCAATTATCCAAAGCCAAGCAGACCTGGATATACTAACACAACTGACACTCAAAAAATGACCTTAAATCCATGCTTATGAAGATGATAACGGAGCAAACAAACAAAATCCATAAAGAAATACAGGAAGTTACAGTGAAACAGACTGTGGCTTTTAGAGAGGAAATAATTAAATGACTGAAAGAAATAAAGGAAAGTTCAAACAGGTGAAGGAATTGCATGAAGGCAGGAAAATACAAACATGAAGGTGAAGGAAATCAGTGAAATGGTTCAAGATCTGAATATAGA
The DNA here is from genome assembly GCF_907164565.1 of Psammomys obesus. Lineage (NCBI taxonomy): Eukaryota > Metazoa > Chordata > Mammalia > Rodentia > Muridae > Psammomys > Psammomys obesus. The sequence goes on along the minus strand of NW_026591597.1, from coordinate 4,410,206 downwards.
AATGGAAACATTATAGAAAGCACAACTGAAGAAATCCTGGAGAAGGAGAAAATTAGGGAAGAAAACAGGAACTAGAGAGGTAAGCATCTCCAACAGAATACAAGAAATGGAGGAAAGAATCTCAAGTGTAGAAAATGCAGTGGAAGAAACTGATGCATCCCTCAAAGCAAATGTTAAATCTAAAAAAGAACCTGACACAAAACATCAAAGAAATCAAAGACACCATGAAAAGATGAAATCTAAGGATAATAGGAATAGAAGAAAAAGAAAACTCCTGTCTCCAAGGCCTAGATAATATTTTCAAAAAAATCATAGAAGAAATTTTTTCCCAATTTAAAGAAAGAGATGCCTATAAGCATAAACGAGGCCTACAGAACATCTAGTAGATTAAATCAGAAAAGAAATTTCTCCTACCACACAATAATCAAAACATGAAATGCACAGAAGAAAAAAAAGATATTAAAAGCTGCAAGGTAAAAAGGCCAAGTAAGGTATAATGGCAAACCCATCAGAATCACACCTGGCTTATCAACAGAGACTATCAACAGAGAAATGCAGAAGGGCCTGGACAGGTGCCAGGCAGACCCTAAGAGAACATAGGCGTCAGCTGAAGATATTGTACTCAGCAAAACTCTCAATCATCATAGATGGAGAAAACAAGATATTCCACTACAAAAACAAATTTAAACAGTACCTGTCCATAAATTCAGCTCTACAGAAGATACTAGAAGAAAAAAAATCCAATCCCCAAAGGCTAACTACACACAAGAAAACACAGGAAGTAAATAATTTCACTACAGCAAAAATAAAAGTAGACAAGTATACAAGCACACTACCACAACCAACACCAAAATAAAAGAAACTAACAGTCACTGGTCATTAATCTATCTAAACATTAATGTACACAACTCTCCAATAAAAAGACACAGACTAATAGAATGAATACATAAGCATGAATCAACATTTTGCTGCATACAACAACCATACCACAGCCACAAAGATAGATATTACCTGAAAGTAAAGGGCTGGAAGAAGGTTTTACAAACAAACAGACCCAAAAAACAAGAAGGAATAGCCATTGTAATACCTAATAAAACAGACTTTCAAACAATCTTAATTAAAAGAAATGCGGAAGGATACTTGATTCTCATCAAAGGAAAATTCCACCAAGATGACATTTTAATTCTGAACAGCTCCGCCCCAAATACAAGGGTACCCACATTTGTAAAAGAAACTTTAATACTGCTTAAACCACACCTCAATTCCCACTCATCAATCCCACACATCAATCCAGTATTAATAGCAATTAATATTGGAGGACTTCAAAACCCCACACTCACCAAAGGACAGTTCAAGGAAACAGAAGCTAAACTGAGAGATAATGACACTAATGGATTTCATGAATCAAATGGACCTAACAGCAGACATCTACACAAGTTTTCACACAAGTAACATATATATATATATATATATATATATATATATATATATATATATATATATATATATATACTAAAAATATCCATCTTACCAAAAGCAGTCTACAGATTCTATGCAATCCCCACCAAAATATCAACAAAATTTCTTACAGATGTTGAAATAACAATTCACAACTTCATATGGAAAAACTAAAAACCCAGAATAGCTAAAGCAATTCTGTACGATAAAAGATCTTCAGGAGGTACGTATATCCCTAGTCTCAGATTGTGCGATAGAACAACAGGAATAAAATCTGCATGGTGCTGGCATTGAAATAGACTGCTGGATCATTGGAATTGAATTGAAGACCCAGAAATAAACCCATACACCAACAAACACCTGATTTTTGACAAAGAAGCCAAAATTATACAGTGGGAAAAAGATAACACCTTCAATAAATGGTGCTGGTGTAACTGGAAGTCTACATTTAGAAAAATGCAAATAGATCCATGTTTATCACCCTGTGCTAAAGTTCAAATGGATCAAAGACTTCAACGTAAAACCAGACACACTACATCTGTTAGACAAAAAAGTGCAGAAGAGCCTTGGTCTCATTGGCACAGGAGATAACTTCCTGAACAGAACACCAACAGCTCAGGCTCTAAGATCAACACTTAATGAATGGGACTCATGAAACCGAAAAGCTTCTGTAAAGCAAAGGACACTGTCAACAGACTAAAACAACAGCGTACAGACTGTGAAAAGATCTTCACCAATGCTACATCCAACAGAGGGCTAATATCCAGAACTCAAGGACTCAATAAATTAAACATCAACATACCAGGTGATCTAATTAAAAATGGGACACAGAACTGAACAGAGAATTCATAACAGAGTAATATCAAATGGCTGAGAAGCACTTAAAGAGGTGTTCAACACCCTTAGTCATCAAGGAAATACAAATCAAAACTACTCTGAGAGTCTATCTCCCACTCATCAGAATGGCTAAGATCATCAAAACCTCAAGTGACAGCACATGCTGGAGAGGATGTGGGAAAAGGGGAACCCTCCTCCATTTCTGGTAAGAGTGTAAAACTTGTACAACCACTTTATAAGTGAATCCAGCACTTTCTTAGATAACTGGGAATAGTGCTACCTCAAGATGCACTATACCTCTCCTGGGTATATACCAGAAAGATGCTCCACCATGCAAAGATATTTGCTCAACTATGTTCTTAGCACCTTTATTCACAATAGCCAGAAACAACCTAAAGTCGCTCAACTCAAGAATAGATCCAGAAGTTGTAGTATATTTACACAATGGAATACTACTCAGCTATTAAAAGCAAGGAAATCATGAAATTTGCAGGCAAATGGATGGAACTAGAAAAGATCTCTGTAAGTTAGTAACCCAGAACCCGAAAGAAAAGAATGGAATATACTCACTTATATGTAGATATTATGAGCCATTTAATACCAGGTAACTATGCTATAATCCACAGTCCTAAAAAAGCTAACTAACAAGGAGGATCCTAGAGAATATGCTTAATTCTCATTAAAAGGAGCAAATAGAATAGACACCAGAAGCAACTGAAGAGAGGAAACAGATGGAAGCCTATTATAAATGTACTCTGAAAGACTCCACCCAAGAGGAGATTGAAGCAGATCATAAGACTCACAGCCAAACTTTGGAAAGCACATAGGGAGTTGTAGGAAAAAGTAGAGAAATAGAAGGGCCCAGAGTGGACAGGAACCCCATAAGAGGACCAAGAGAGCCAACAAATCTGGGCCTATGGGAACTTGCAGAGAGAACAATGTACCAACCAAGGACCATGTAGAAAGAGGACCTAGACATCCTGCTCATATGTCTGATATGCAGCTCAGTCTTCATGTGGGTCTCCTAGGAAGTAGAGCAGGGTCTGTCACTGACGTGGACTCATTGCCCACTCTGATCAATTCCATCTGGTGGTGTGGCATTGCCAGACCACAGAGAAAGAGGATGTAAGCAGTCCTAATGAGACTTGATAGACTGGAGTCAGATGGTAGGGGAAGAGGCTTACTATTTTCTGAGAAATAGGGGAGGGGTATGGAGTAAAGAGGGAGGGAGAGTGGAACCAGGGGAAGACAAGGGACAGGTCTACAATTGGGATGTAAAGTGAATATATTTTAAAAAATAAAGTTAAATTATAAATAAGAAAATGAGATTGCTGGTGGCTCATTTTTTTTCTTTTTTTTTTTTTTGTATTTTATTTTTTCTTATCAGTTACATTTTATTAACTCTGTACCCCAGCTGTGTCCCGATCCCTCATTCCCTCCCAGTCCCTCCCTCCCTCCCTCCTCTCCACCGTGCCCCTTGCCAAGGCCACTGATAGGGGGGGACCTCCTCCCCATTCATCTGATCCTGTTTTATCAGGTATCTTCAGGACTGGCTGCAAAGCTCTCCTCTGTGGCCTAACAGGACTGCTCCTCCCCTGGGGGGTGGGGAGGCCAAAGAGCCAGTCATTGAATTCCTGTTAGAAATAGTCCTTGTTCCCCTTACTATGGGAAACCAATTGGTTACTGAACTACCACAGGCTACATCTGAGCAGAGGTTCTAGGTTACATTCATACATGGTCCTTGGTTGCATGTCAGTCTCAGAAAAGACCCTGTGCCCAGATATCTTTGGTCCTTGTGGAGCTCCTATCCTTTCCTCATCAGACTAACTCCCCTCCTTTCTTATGATTCCCTGTACTCTGCCAAAGGTTTGGTCATGAGTCTTTGCTTTGAAAACACTGCTAGTTAGAGTCTTTCCAATGCACTCAGTAGACTCCTGTCATATGTTCAATGCACATCCCATCTGTCATTCTAAACGAGGATCATCTTACCCCATGTCTACTCTCTTGATTATCTTTTTTAGGTGTACAGATTTCATTATGTTTATTATATCTTATAGGTCTATATAAGTGAGTATATACCGTGTTTGTCTTTCTCCTTCTGGGATATTTCACTCAGGATGATCTTTTCTAGGTCCCACCATTTGCCTGCAAATTTCATGATTTCCTCCTTTTTGATTGCTGAGTAGTATTCCATTGTGTAAAAATACCACAATTTCTGTATCCATTCCTCCGTTGATGGACATCTGGGTTGTTTCCAGGTTCTGGCTATTACAAATAAAGCTGCTATAAACATGGTTGAGCAAATATCCCTTTTGTGTACTTGAGCAAACTTTGGGTATATACCTAGCAGGGATATAGCTGGATCTTGAGGAAGCACTATTCCTAATTGTCTTAGAAAGCGCCAGATAGATTTCCAGAGTGGTTGTATCAGTTTACATTCCCACCAGCAGTGGAGGAGGGTTCCCCTTTCTCCACAACCTCTCCAGCATGTGTTGTCCCTTGAGTTTTTCATCTTGGCCATTCTGATGGGTGTAAGGTGATATCTCAGGGTCGTTTTGATTTGCATTTCCCTGATGGCTAATGAAGATGAGCATTTCTTTAAGTGTTTCTCTGCCATTCAATATTCCTCTGTCGAGAATTCTCTGTTTAGCTCTGTTCCCCATTTTTTAATTGGATTACTTGGTTTGCTGCTTTTCACCTTCTTTAGTTCTTTGTATATACTCGATATTAGTCCTCTGTCAGATAAAGGGTTAGTGAAGATTCTTTCCCAATCTGTAGGCAGGCGTTTTGTTTTGATGACAGTGTCCTTTGCTTTACAGAAGCTGTTCAGTTTCATGAGGTCCCATTTATTGATTGTTGCTCTTAGAGCCTGTGCTGTTGGTGTTCTGTTCAGGAAGTTGTCTCCTGTGCCAATGAGTTCTAGGCTGTTCCCCACTTTTTCTTCTAACAGATTTAGAGTATCTGGTTTTATGTTGAGGTCTTTGATCCACTTGGACTTTAGTTTTGTGCAGGGTGATAAATAGAGATGGCTCATTTTTGTTAGAAGAAATTCAGAAAGCAACCAACAAAAAGTGCCAAGAGTTCTATTTGTTTCCATTATTACATATACTTTCTCTAACTGATGGGCAGAGTGAATGGAATTTTATGTAAGAAGTGGGAAATAGTAAGAGCTGGAGGGGACGGGAACTCCACAAGGAGAGCAACAGAACAAGATAATTTGAACACAGGGAACTTCCCAGAGACTCATACTCCAACCAAGGACTATTCGTGGAGATGACCTGGAACCCCTGCACAGGTGTAGCCCATGGCAGTTCAGTGTCCAAGTGGGTTACATAGTAATGGGAAGAGGGACTGCCTCTGACACAATCTGATTGGCCTGCTCGTTGATCACCTCCCCCTGAGGGGGGAGCAGCCTTATCAGGCCACAGTAGAGGACAATGCAGCCACTTTTGATGAGAACTGATAGACTAAGATCAGAAAGAAGAGGAGAACCTCCCCTATCAGTGGACTTGGGGAGTGGCATGCATGCAGAAAGGGGAGGGAGGGTGGGATCGGGAGGGGAGGGGCTTATGGGGGGATACAAAATGAATAAAATGTAATTAATAAAAAATTAAAAAAAGACTATCATTGTATGTCTGAAAAATTCATAATTAATCATACTATTAACTATTTAACTAAAACCCCTATACTCTACACTAAGCATGAATATAAAGTTGCACATTACAGTTTAAATGAAGTTTTCTATGTGGTCCTACAATGCTGCTTCCAAGAGCCAAAGACTCCCTAACAAAACCCCCAATACCAGGTATTAGAAGCTTTGAAGTGTTGGTCAGGGCTGTCCAAGAGATTCCCAAAACATACAGGCAAGTGCTACTGTCCTTCGTTCTCCCACAGAGGTGGAAGGTAAGGTCCTATTGCTGAAGACTGCTTGCATTTCAGACAATGATTCAAGAATTATTCATGTTAAAACTGACCTGAATGCCTCCTCCCTGGTAACTAACTTTTAAGTTACCAAAAGGAGGAAAGCATCCGACAGTTCTACCCAGCTATGATACCTATGATCCAAAAAAAAAAAAAAAAAAAAAGATAGTAAGAGAAGATAAATGACCAGCATGGCATGATAACCCTAAAGAAGCAATAATGGTATACATGTTATGGTGATAGCCAACAGCTCTCCAATTGTACTTAAGACCTGCTCAACAAGAGTGAAAATAAGCCTGGTCAACTACATAGGGCTACTCAAGCTGCATATCTTGGAGGAGAACCTACAACTGCTATTTCCCTTAAACAGCAGAATCCCTAGCTACATTCGAAATATCCATCCTTATACCCACAAATGATATAGTTATCATTTCTCATCAAGGAAACGTCTCTTTTTTAAAGATGAGAATGAGAAAACTAGAACCAAACAAAATGCGGAGTTGTAGAATACAGTCCTAACTGGCTCAATCCTACAAAACAGGTCTTAGGAAACATTGCAGAACTTAAGAATTAGAGTCTTTGGGAAGCATTTCAAGAACACAGGTGCTATCTATCTATCTATCTATCTATCTATCTATCTATCTATCTATCTATTTATTTATTTAGGACTATTGTGTTCTAGGCTTGCTTATTCCTAACACAAACAAATAAGCAAGCCTAGAACACAGTGTCCTTTGCATAGTGACTGTGAGCTCCTGGCAAGACTGCCCAATGGCAGTATATGGCCTATCTGCATGGATTTGTCAGTGAGTCTTCAGGTAACACTTCCTTGAGTCTTGGGACAGTAGAAAATGTAGCTGAGCTCCACGTTCCGCTTCTAGTGTGAGAAATAAACCCTTGGCCCGAGGAAAGGCTTCAAACTTGTAGTCCCAACTTCTTTCTCTTTGGAGCAGCTGTCATCTCTGATTAGCTCTTCTGTCTCCAGAAATCGTCGGCTCTCTGAACGGTTCCGTTCTCTCAGCCCTCCTCTCTGCTGCAGACCTTGGCTTTGCTGTTTGATGTGCTGTCACAGCTGGCTGATCAGAATGCTGCCCAATCAGCTTCTCTGCTAAGCAGGCCCCTGCCTGACCTTGCTCTGTCATTGCCTCTTCCTTCCCTCTGATCCTGCTGCCGTTGAACTCCCTTCTCCTGCTGTCTGATCCCCTTCTTGTCTAATCAGCTCAATAGACAGTTTGATTACCTGCTCCTTCCTCTCACCCTGCTGGCCTTCCCGCTGCTACCAGCTGTACCGTGGCCTGCCAGGAATTCACCATCAATTCCTTCAGACTCTCCGTTAGTGCTGGTGGCTGATCAACTTTAGAAGATTTTTTTTTTCCCCAAAATTCTCTGAGTGCCACTGATCGGCTGCCTGATATTTTCTCCTTTGGTGTCCTATTTGATTTCCTTGCTGTTGATCAGACTAGTCTGGTGTTCTATAGCAGAAGTTCTCTGCCTTAGTCTGGCACTGGGGATACTCAGATGGCTATCTTTGACAAGTGACATCATCTAAGCTTGGCCTAACTCCACCTGCTCACTCCAAATCTTCCCCAGATAGTAACATGTGCTGTTGGGATCCAGATCTGGCCTCTTGTATCCAGTGGGTTTTTTTTTATACTTTTAATCTGTAACAAACTTCTCTTGAAGCAATTTGACTTCTAGTCAGTTACAGAATATTTTCTTTTTTTTTTTAAAAAAAAATTAATCCATTTTACATCCTTGTTGAAGCCCCATTCCTCCTCTCCTCCCACTCCCACTCCCCTTTCCCTACCCCCCATCCCTTTCCCCTTTAACTCAGAAAAGTGGAGCTCCCTTTCCCATCTTCCCCAGCTCATCAAGTAGCATCAAGACTGAGCATGTCCTCTTCCCCTGTGGCCTGTCAAGGTAGTCCCACCAGGGGAAAGTGATCAAAAAAGCTGGCAAGCAAGTCAGTATCAGGTGCAGTCCCCACTTCCCTTACTAGAGGACCCACATGAGGCCTAAGCTGCCCATATGCTACATCTTTGTAGGGGGCCTATTTCCAGTTCATGCATGGTCCTTGGTTGATGCTTCAGTCTCAGCAAGCTCTTCTGGGCCCTGGAGGGTTGGCTCTTGTTGGTCTTCTTGTGGAGCTCCTGTCAGCTCGGGTCTTTCCTCTCACTATTCTGCAAGACTCCCTATGCATAAACTGTGGCTGTGAGTCTCAGCATTTGTTTTGAGGCACTGCTGGATAGTGCCTCTCAGAACACAACTCCGTCGGGCTCCTGTCTGCAATTTAAGTGATGTTCCTAGTGTCAGTGGTTGGCACTCTCTGATAGGGTGGGTCTTTGTTTGGGCCAGGCACTGGTTGGGCATTCCCTCAATCTCTATCTGCTCTATCTTTATCCCTGCACATCTTGTAGGCAGGGTATATTTTGAGTTGAAGATTTTGTGGGTGCGTTTATGTTCCCCTCCCTCTGCTAGGAGATCGTGTCCTCCTCAGTCTCTACGGCCTCTGCTACTAAGAGTCTCTGGTTGAGTACCCCTCATAAAAGAAGCCAAACCCATACAATGGGAAAAAGACAGCATCTTCAAAAATGGTCCTGGTGTAACTGGATGTCTACATGTAGAAAAATGCAAAGAAATCCATATTTTTCTCCCTGCACAAAACTCAAATCCAAGTGGATCGAATAACTCAATATAACACCAGATCCATTAAATCTGTTAGAAGAAAGAGTGGGGAAACACCGTAAACTCATTAGCACAGGAGACAGCTTTTGAACAGAATTCGAATAGCTCAGACTCTAAGATTAACAATTAATAGATGGGACCTCTTGAAACTGAAGAGGTTCTGTAAGTCAAAGGATACTGTCAGTAGAACAAAATTACAGTCTACACACAGATTTGAAAAAGACCTTCACCAATCCTGCATGTGACCAAGGGCTAGTATACAAAAATATATAATGAACTCAATAAAGCAAACACCAGTAAACAAAATAGCTCAAGATCAAAATCTCAAGTTACAGAATATTCTCTAAAGCCTTATTTCCAGCCTCATCTTACTCCACACACTGTTTGGCTATTACTACGATAGGGCCAGTATCAGAAACCATATGAAGTCAAGTCTCTGTTTGCTTCTTATTTACATGCTTGAACTTCAAGTAGTTTATTCTTTTTGAGGCTTAATTTCTTGTCACTAAAATAATTTAAGGCCTTTATTCAACTAGCAGTTATTGAGAACTCACTACACACAGTCAGATACTAAACTTAATGGTAAAGATATCCATAGAAAAGCCAAACTCCCTAAATACCTTCAGTTTATATTCAAGAACAAAAGTATTAAATGCACACATACTCACAGACATGCACACAAATATATGTTATATTTATATATAATCTCCAAAGTATTAATTGAAATAAATTTAAAAAAGCAATGCAAAAGAAGTAGGAGTGGGAACTAGGGACTGGAGATGGAAAAACCAATCTGATCAGGTAGGAATAATTGGGAGATCTTTGACCAGAAAATATCTGAGCTATTACTTGCAGGATAAATGAAGATAGTCAATGTAGTGTCATCACAAAGAGAAAACAGCACATGCAGAGATCTCCACAAAGTTTGCGTTATCAGAGGAGCATTCAGAAGCCTCTCTGGGCCATAGCACTGACATGGTCATACAGGAACATCAAAAAGATACAGGTCAGAACATATGAGACAATGATTGACAAAAGAATATGCCGGAGCTTCTTCTAATCAGAAAGACCAGTTGTTGGAAGTTTGAACTAAGTTAGCACCATTTAACAGAAATGCCTAGGAGAATTAAAATGTTTTGTGGGTAGTTACAAACCACTTCCCCGTGGTGGGACTACTTTGCTAGGTCATAAGTCAGTCATTCCTGATGAAATTTGATGAGCTGGGATGGATGGGTAAGGGAAGGAGGAGGAAAAGAGAAGGAGAAGGGAGGAAGAAGGGTGGAACTGGGAGTGGAGGAGAGATGGGGCTACAAGGATGTTAAGTGAGTAAATAAATACGTACACACATACATAAATAAAATTGATAGTGCAAGTATAAAACCCAATGCAAAGCTCTAGGTTCCAGAATGGCTAGTATAGAAGTTTATTAAAATGTATAACATTGGCTTTGGCTAATGTCATTTATGTTAATTTTTATTCACATTTTTTACAATAAAAATCTTAATAAAAGTGTTTCAAATCTGCTTTCTGGTACAACATCACTACCTTCATGTACTCAAGGTGTATTCAAATGGTACAATGTAACAGTGTGCCTGGATGTATTATTTCTACTTAAAATAAACATTAAGTTGTTACTAAATTATAATTATTCACTAAATATAATTATTTTTTTCTACCCTATACTAAAATGTCTTAATAAGATGTAAATTAATTTAAATTTACATTGAATTAAATTCAGAATTAAGTTAATTTCAATCAAAATTAATTAAATAATTTCATCTAAATATAAATTACTGAAAGTGGCTATAAACTATTAGAGATTAACTGAGAAGCAGCTTCATTCAAAATGTAGTTGATCTCTTGGTCCATAGAGGCCTCATTTCAGGGGAGTAATAAAACCTGAGTGAACTGGATTTGATCCCTTTTCCTTTTTGTTAAATGATAGAAATTCTACTTTTACTCTTTCATCCATTGAAGTTTTTAGAAATTTGTCTTTGGGAGGAAACAAAAACAAAAACAAGCAACTTCAAATATTGGAAATCATTCATTGTTAGACTGAGTACAGGCTGGAGGTCAGAGCCATATAGATCTAAATGAGAGTTTTATCTTGCTAAGTCACAGAAAAGACACACACAAAATACTCTAGCTTTTATCCCAGGAAAAAGACACCAATAATAATCAAGTAATATCTAATTTATTGATCATTCTATTCAGCAACATGTTTGGCCTATGGCACACATTCAGTTATTAGCCACTATGGTCAGTGTTATTCCAAGGTTGACTGATCTGGAGGCTGGGGTCCTACACATGTAGTTAGGAACTCAGCTAAATTGACAATCTGAAAACTTTTTCTCATATGTTTCTCCAAGTCAGACATCTGAAAGATACTGGATGAGAATTGAATTTAGATTGCTGTGATTCTAGATTTAGGGATGTTAGCTGCTGGCCATTCCACTAAGTTCTGTAAAGTTAGACTGTTAGCATAATCTATAAAGTAATATCTACTCTAGCAAATTCACATGGCAGTGGAAATGTTTTCAGAAATTATGATAACAGAATAGAGGTTTCAGAACTTAAACTTTCATGTTAATTCACCACTCCAGTATTTTGTGTTTATTGCATTCTAAAACTTGGTCAAAAAAAAAAATTCTAGCTGGCCAGTAGTGGTACCCGACTTTAATCCCAACACGTGGGAGGCAGAGGTCTCTGAGTTTGAGGCCAGTCTGGTCTTCAGAGCTAGTTCCAGGACAGCTAGGGCTACACAGCAAAACCATATCTTAAAACAACAACAATAGTAAATTCTCAGTGTAGGCTATTACAGTTAAGATGTAGCCTCCTGAAGCAGTTTTGACAATTGTCTTGGATGAATCCCTGCTGCCCTTGTTGATATAAAGCTTCTAGCTTCTTCCCTTATTAAGCCCAGGATCCATCATTATTTCCATGTTACATTAAGAAGTCTATTTGAAGTCATATTGCTATGAGATGTGTGAGGTAGGGTTTGAAACCAGAGACTGTCTGAAAGACAAATCTTTTAGTTATAGAGAGATGACAATATATTACTCTACAAAATGGGATAATACATTGGCATACAATAATGGGCTGCAAAATCATGCCCAACTTGTGTGAAAGAGACACACTAAATCTTTTTGGGAGAAAAAAAGTTGGGAAGAGCCTGAAAGTCATTGGCACAGGAGACAACCTACTGAACAGAAAACCAAGACTCAGGCTCTAAGATCAACCAGTAATAAATGGGACCTCCTGAAACTGAAATGTTTGTGGTAAAGCAAAGAACACTGTCAACATGACAGAACGATGCCTACAGATTGGGAAAAGATCTTTACCAACCCTATATCTGATAGAGGGCTAATATCCAAAATATATCAAGAACTCAAGAAATTAGACATCAACAAACCAAATAATCCAATTAAAAATGGGGTACAGACCTAAGCAGAAAATTCTCAAGAGGACTATCTAATGGCTGAGAAGCACTTAAAGAAATGCTCAACTTCCTTAGTCACCAGGGAGATGCAAATCAAAATGATTCTGAGATTCCATCTCACATCAGAATGGCTAAGATCAAAAGCACAAGTGACAACACATGCTGGAGAAGATGTGGAAAAAGGGGAACCCTCCGCAATTGTTTGTGAGAATGCAAACTTGTATAATGACTTTGGAAATCTGGCACTTTCTCAGAAAATTAGCAATGGTGCTATATCAAGATACAGCTATACCACTTCTGGGCATATAACTGAGAGATGCTTAACCATACAATAAAGACATTTGCTCAACTATGTTCCTAACAGCTTTATTCTTAATAGCCAGAATCTGGAAACAACTTAGATTTCCTTCAATGGAGAAATAGATAAATTTACACATTTACACATTGGTATACTACTCAGCAATTAAAAACAAGGAAATCATGAAATTTGCAGTCAAATGGTGGAAACTAGAAAAGATCACCCTGAGTGAGGTAACCCAGAAGTAAAAAGACATACATGGTATATATTCACTTATAAGTGGATATTAGTCCTATAATACAGGATAAACATACTAAAATCTACAGACCTAAAGAAGCTAAACAACAAGGTGGACCCTAAGGAGGATGCTTAAATCTCATTCAGAATAGCAAACAGGATAGACACCAGAAGTTGTGGAAGAGAGGGAACAGGATGGGAACCTACTACAGAGGGTCCTCTGAAAGGCTCCACTCAAAAGGGGATCAAAGCAGATGCTGAGACCCACAGCCAAACTTTGGGCAGAGCACAGGGAGTCTTATGGAATAAGGGGTCAGGGCAGATAGAAGGACATGGAGGGGACAGGAGCCCCACAAGGAGACCAACAGTGCTAAAAATGTATGAGCCCGGGGGATCCTTCAGAGACTGACGCACCAAACAAGGACCAATGGTGTAGAGAACCTAGCCTGATTACCCCCCCCCCCCGATGTAGCTGATAGGCAGCTCAGTCTCCATGGAGTTTCCAGTAAGAAGTAAGGAGTGGGTTCCAGGTCATCTCCACAAATAGTCCTTGGTTGGAGTATGAGTCTCTGGGAAGTTCCCTGTGTTCAAATTATCTTGTTCTGTTGCTCTGTATGTGGAGTTCCCGTTCCCTCCAGCTCTTACTATTTCCCACTTCTTACATAAAATTCCATTCACTCTGCCATCAGTTGGCCATCAGGCTCAGCATCTGCTTTGACAGTCTATACTGCAGAAGCTTTCAGAGGCCCTCTGTGGCAGGTTTCAAGGTTGTTTCCTGTTTTCTTCTGGCTTTCAGAGGTGTAGCCCATGGCAGTTCAGTGTCCAAGTGGGTTCCATAGTAATGGGAAGAGGGACTGCCTCTGACATAATCTGATTGGCCTGCTCGTTGATCACTTCCCCCTGAGGGGGGATCAGCCTTACCAGGCCACAGTAGAGGACAATGCAGCCACTTTTGATGAGAACTGATAGACTAAGATCAGAAAGAAGGAGAGGAGGACCTCCCCTATCAGTGGACTTGGGGAGTGGCATGCATGCAGAAAGGGGAGGGAGGGTGGGATCGGCAGGGGAGGAGGGAGGGGCTCATGGGGGGATACAAAATGAATAAAGTGTAATTAATAAAACAAAAACAAAAACAAAAACAAAAAAAAAAGAAGTAAGGAGTGCAGGGGCTGCCTCTGCCATGACCTTGGTTGTCTGCTCTTTGATCAATGGCTCCTGGTGATGTGTCCTTCCCAGGCCACAGAGGAAGAGGATCCAGGCAGTCCTGATGAGACTTGATAAGCTACTACGAGCAGATGGCAGGGAAGGAGAACTCCCCCTTTCAGTGGACTAGGATAAGGGAATAAATGGGAAGAGGGAGAAAGAGTGAAACTGAGAGTAGCTGAGGGAGGGGGATACAATCAGGATATACAATGAATAAATTGTAAAAAATAAAAAAATAGAAAAAAATTCAAATTGTTTAAATGCTACCCTTACTCAAAAAGTAACTGTTTACTCACAGCTATTAAAAATAGGCTAGATATTCTTTGGAGATTAATAACCTACATACAGAAATAACTTAAAATAACTCTGCTCTTTCTAATGATCCATGCCCATCGCAGAAATATTACACCATTAGCCTTTACCACAGGATCCCGGACATCCAGGGAATGGTGTTGGGAACATATTTGCATTACAGATACCCACTTTTGTGAATTTGGAACACAGCAAGGAACACATATGATACTTAGAATTTTTCTTTGACTCAAGAGTATTTTACAAGCATCTGGCAGTGACCCAGCATAAAAACTTATGAAAGAAGTCTGAAAAATTGTGGGTATGCTTGCTGTTTAAATGTTGCTTTATCTGGCAAAATAATAAATATCATATTAGGATCAAGTCAATGTTTTAACATTATTGATATTTTGATCATTCAATGTACATGAAGCCTTAGCCCTTCTTTTCCCTTATAAGAGTTTTGCCTCCCCACTGAGTCTTTTGGGAAGGTTGATTGCTTTCATTTTTTTTAAGCAAGCATCTCTAAGAATTGAGGTCATAAAAAAGAAATTCTTTTTGATAACAGCTTATCAATCAATCCTCCATTTTACCTCTGCAGCCAAGGTTCCTAGTGTGGCTTAAACTAATGACTGCAAGATGAGAGCTTTTCTGTTCAAAGATGATGCATTTAGAATGGCTGTTAGCAACAGCTATGATTTCTGAGAATCATGGCTAACCAATGTCTTGGAAAAAAAATGTCTGGGTGCCCACTGGCTTCTGGCAAATACAGGTATTGAAGGACAAAGGTTGTCTCCTAGGAAATGCTAACAGCTTTGGCAGCCTTGCCAGGTCACAGAGGAAGATGATGCAGCCCATCCTGATGAGAGCTGATAAGCTAGGGTCTGATAGAAGTGGAGGAGTTCCTCCCCTGTCAGGGGAATAGGGAAAAGGTATAGAGAGAGAAGAGGGAGGGTAGGCGGGACTGGGAGGAGATGACAGAGGGCCTGCAGCAAGGATAAAAAGTTAATAAATTATAATACATAAATATATAAATAAAATTAAAATTAAAAATTTAAATATACATTTATATTTAAATTATATTTAAATATTTACATATCTAGAAGAAGCAGGGTACACACCAGGTATCAGAGGAGTTTTCAGACTTTAGGTTTTTTCCTACGTCGACCCAGACAGGTTGAAAAAAGTTTGAAACTGTCTGCACACGTTGCCAACCTTCTCAATCAACGCTTTTCTTTTTCCTTTAAAAAAGTCTCTTGTATTTGAGACTGTAGCATACTTGCATCATTTCTCTCTTCCCTTCCCTCTCTTTTAAGTCTCCCCATCCCCCTTTCAAAAGCACAGCCTCTTTTTTAGTTAATTGTTACAAGTATATGTATATACATATATATTCCGAAATGTAACCTGCTCAGTTTGTATACTGTTACCTGTATATATGTTTTTAGGATGACTCTTTGACATTGGTTTACCAAACGGTGTGCTCTTTCCTAGGGAAGACTGCTTTTCTTGCCCTCAGCATTCCTTAGTTACGTGTAGTTTTTTGTGTACAACTGAGGCGTCTTATAGTTTCCCCCAGTCACCGTTAGCATATCCTATTGGTATAATCTTATTTTAGCTCATGTTTAAACAGTCAGGTTGGGGTGATTTTGTGGGTGTAGTTTCTAAAATCACTAGAAGATATAATCTCACAGCAAATGTCCTGATCCTCTAACTCTTACAATCTTCCTATCAGCTCTTTTGCAATGCTCCTTGAGTCATAGGTTCAGGATTTGTACTACAGATGTATCCATTGGTATTGGACTCACAAATCTCCAATTTGATTTGGTGTAGTTTTCTATAACAGTCTATGTCCGTTGAAAGAGAAAAGTACTTGAGGAGTAGTGAGAACTACACTTACTTGTGGGTGCGAAGAGAAAGTAGCTAAGATACCTATGAACCACAACAATGACCAGCATGGGGTGAACTGTGTACCTTGGCAGTAACCACAGCTCTGTAATTAGACTTACAACTTATTCATCAGGAAATAAAACATGGCTGGTGACAGAAGGTTAGCTAACTACCCACAGCTTAAGTCTTAGATCTTGGAGAAGAACCTATCATCAACCGTTTTTAAAGAGAGAGAAAAAATTTCTATGTTACTATTTCTCAACTTTCTTATCATAGGACATGATCTTTGTAGTTAATTGTTGATTTGTTGATGATGTATATGGCAAATAAGGACATATTCAGATCGGTGAGTAATTATTTGATTATTTAAATATACTTTTTTTCTTATTATAACCCATAAGCTTGATTTGTTACTGATCTTTAGTAATGGTGATATGCTTTACAGCAGTGAAGTCTTTAAAAATGCTATACCAAACTCCAACCTTGCTAACCTAGATGTTGGGGATTCAATAAGATTTAGTGTGTGCATGCATAAACTTATAGATCCTAAGGGAGCACATAGTACATCTGCACTGGGTCAAACTAGATGAAATCACAGCACTGAAAGGACAAAGTAGACATAGAGTTTCACCCCTCATCTAGAAATGATTTACATTTGAGGAGTGTCACTGGGCTTATCAAAGTCTCTCCACACAAGCTCCATAACCAGGAGTAGTTGCCCAACACAGAACAGAATCCCTGTTTTTGTTTGTTTGTTTGATTCATTTCACTTTGTTTGGGTATTTTTTTTTGTTTGATTAGTTTTTGCTTGTTTACCTTTAAGTGTTTTTGCTTTATCGTTTGAAGGAAAAAGAAAAAAGGAGAGAGAGGGGAAAAAAGAGAGAGAGAAATCATAAATTTAGGTCAGATAGGAAGATGGAGAGGATCCGGGAAGACTTGGGAAAGGGGAAACGTGATAAAATATATTGTATGTAAAGAATTTAAGTATAAAAGACAGGGCCTGTGTTTCAGTGGTTAATCTCTGGGTAAGAACATGAGGATAAATATGCTCAGTGTAAAGAAAGATGTGCTAAATTTGAAAATCAATTTGGGAGTCATGGAAGCACAAAAGGAAGGTCATTTCAAAGGCTTCAGCAATGCATTCTTGCACATGGGAATCTGGAACCGATATAGGACAGCCTAGGATTAGACAAATAACAGAATCAAGTTTATCAGAACCCAAGCAGACCTTGGCATCTGTTTTCCTCTTGCTCAAAAAGGGAGAAATACTAAAAAATCTAAATGCCCTTCTCACATCATTATCGTCACTATTTTTTTTCTGCAACTCTCCCCTCTGGTTTATGTATTAGTGACTTATCACTGTGAGCACTCTTGTATAAATACACTTCACATTTATCATCCAAGTTCCATTCATGCTAAAAATACATGCCTATTGGAGTTCTGAAACATTTTTATAGAGATCTTGAAGAACAGTGCAGCCAGTTCTGATTGTCTTATCTAGAGTGCTGGGATCCAAGCTAGAGGAGCTGTGTGGGGAGACTTGGTCTTCTTTCTTGTAGTAATGGACCTGTTGCATGAAATGAATTATATTCTGTACTCTAACTGCACTCAGGTTGTGTCAGGAAAGTTACCAGTGGCATGTTGAGACAAATTTACTGTCTGCAAGAAAGACATGTTGAAAGTTCTTTAATTTTTTTTTCAATCAAGACATTTTTTTGTGGTAACTATTATTCAAGATTATTAATAGATCATGTCATAAGTGACTCAAAAAGATTCAGTTTAACCAAGAAATCAAAAGGATATTTTCCACATGTTATTTTTATTATTAACTTGGAAAAATATTAATATTTGTTTATGATTCTCTATGTGCAGCTTGTCACATTATCATTTAGTTGGTGAGAAGAGTTGAAGATAGGAAACAGTGTTCTGCTTTTGTGGTAATTATGTTCCAGGCACTGAAAATGATAATTGTCAAGTTAGCTAAAATAGTTTCAAAAGATTATTAAAAACTGATTTATGTAAAAGTCTATATTTGTCCTACCTCAGGTCATAGGTGAATTTTGTATATATTATGTCTCCTTATGAGAAGAGTGTTCTAGTTTGGTAGTTACAGAGGTTAGATGTGTTTTTCTTTCTACCTGATAGAGTCCAGGGCAAAGCATACTTAATCAGCGAAGCAACTATAAACTTCTGCTTGTAATCTTCTAATAACATCAAATCATGTAAAAATATGATGGATAACTTTAGTCATTCCATCATCAACAGTTATGATGTTCAAACTTTTCCCAAGAAAATTAAAGTATATTTTTCCTTCTTTAATTTTCCACTTGAAGTTGGATTTTTGCTTTCTAATCTTGAATATCTAAACTTGATCAGGTTGGTGAATTCAGTATTGCTAAATAGACATCCTTCTATGAAGCAGGTTCATTCTCATATCTGAACAAGTGAAACAAAACAAGAACAGAAACTAGACCCCTTATAAGCAGGCAGCTAGTGACAACAAGTATTAGGAAATAGGGTAAGCTAGTCACCAAAACTGCAAGAAAGCTTTCTGGACTCATTGGAGTCATCTGAATCCTCCTTTCCACTGCAGCTGAGGTTCCCTTAAAAGCAGCCCACATAAGTTCTATACTAACTAGAGAAAAGCATGACACACTGGTCTAAAAATGTTGAAGGACACTAGCTGTAGGACAGCCTGGAATAGAGCCTAGACTGTTCCAGCCAGCTCTTCCCTATTTCAGGATATTACATTCCCAGCACATTTTACACTTATTTTTGAAAACTATAAGTAAGAAACTGGAAAAATTGGAGCTGTCTGAGCTCAGCCAGAGAACAGTCTTACAGTCAGTCTCCTTGCACAGACATCCTTCTCAGCAAAGATGGCCATGTTCACAGGTCCATAGGCCTCTCCAGATTCAAAAGCAGATTTGTCTCACCATGCCAGTGACATCTTGGCCTGAAACACTCTCATGGCAATATGACAGTGCCAAATCCAGAATACATTTCATTAGGCATGAGTGTAATAGGAAAATCACGTCTTTCCAGAGTAGAGGTCTGTCCTAGGACCACCACAATCCAGACAAAAAATTACTGAAGCTATTACAGAAAGGGTTCCACTCACCTGAATGAAATCTACAGGGGCACTCTAACCTCATTGGACTAACAGGATTTAAGACTCCCAAAAATGAGACTCACCTCATGGGAGAGAGCTAACCCCCGACACTATTAACGACACTCTGCAAATGCTTGAAAACAAGAGCCCAGCATAACTGACTTCTGGGAGGCTTCATTCATCAGCTGATAGAAACAGATTCATAGCCTCACAGCCTAACAGTGGGCTGAGTGAGGGGAGTTTTGTGGAAGAGTGGAATGAAGGATTGGGGGATTTGGAGGGGTCAAGGACATCACAAAAAGACCTACAGAGTAAACTCATCTGTGCCCATGGGGTCTCAGGGCAACTGAGCCACCAATCAAAGTGCATGGATGGGCTGGACCTAGACCACCTACACAAATGTATCAGACGTGTGGCTCCATCATCATGTGGTGCCCCTAATGATGGGAGTAGAGGCTGTCTCTGACTCTGTTCCCTGCCTTTGGATCCCTTTCACCTACCTGGGCTATGTTGTCTGGCCTCTGTGAGACAGGATGCCCTAGTCACAGGATGCTGTGACTTGAAATGCCAGGGTGAGTTGGTGCCCATAGGGGTCCCCCACCTCTCTGGGAAAAAGTAGACAAGGGAGTGGGCCTGAGGGCAGGACTGGATGGAAGGCAGGGGAAGGGCTGGTATCAGGCTGTAAAGTGATGAAAAAAAAAAACAAAATAAAATAAAATAAAACAAACAAACAAACAAACAAACAAACAAATTGGACTGCTCTTAAAGATGTGCCAAGAGGAAGACTTGTCAGTCTTTAAAACTTTGATGAATGATGAATAATGTAACTGGTCTCATATGAGGAATTATAATAAATTCTTAGAAATCTGAAGAAAAAAAAAAAGATTCTCAAAGGTAGTGCTTTCCATGTCCTGCTGGTCAGTTTCTAAATCCAACTGCTGTAAAGAGCTCCTGTCTAAGCCACAGATATTATGAGCAAAATTTTCCATGAGTTCTAAAATTTTCCTTGAGAACTCAAGGAACACCCAGATGGTACATTGCTATCTTCAGTGCCCCCCCCCACCCCCAAATCCCCATCAGCTCTCAATCCTCCTTTCAACTCATGGATACCACTATTGTTAGTATTCAGGTCCTAAAGTTCTGTTCAGGAAACCTGAGTTGTTACATTATGATGTTGTGGTTTTTTTGACACTTGTCTAAAATAATAACATTTTAAAAAGCCTTGTTTTACGTTTAGCATGAAAGACTGCTTTGATCAATCTGCTGAAGCTTGGGTAGTTTAGATGAAAGGCAGGAATAGATGGCTTCCATTGTCGTACCTATAATTTGTATATGTTAGGAGATATATGTACTGATATATATGTCAGTACACAGTAACATTCTATGCCCAAAGCATCAAAGATGCTAATTATATAATTCACTCTTTGGAAATTACAGTCATTTCTTCCCAAGCACTATCCATACACAGAGAAGTACCAAGTGCACTATGCTAACTCCCAGAACATCCTGATGTCACCAACTTAACTTTCCCTTCCTCTTTCATCTTTACAGGAGCAAAGGATCACTGGTCTCTCCTAAACATGTAAAGATTTGTCTTCATTCATAGCTACAAACGGCAGTCCCAGTGTCCCCAGTGTCCCTTTACTGAATATACACAGCGATCAAGCATGCAGCCCTTTCTCCACTTGTGCCTGTCCTTCAGAGAATGAGACTGTCTTCTAAGAAGATCTACACTACAGAAAACAATTCCTTCTATGATGCATCACAGGTTTCCTAAGGCCTTCTCTGCCTGCTCAGCTGGGACAGGCTCCCTTTGAGTGCTCACTTGTTGCGTTTTGGGAAGGATAGTATATGTCAGTGCGTTATATTAAGCTCTCATTTATACACCCCTCTTAATTCTTGGAATCAATTCATTCACATCGGTGGAATTCACTATGTTTCACTTATTTCCTTTCTTTTCCCACAGTTCATCCCACTCAATTCCATCTGAGGCTATAAACTTCCAAAACTCAGGATTAGAATTGCTTCTCATTAGTTTTATTCTATTTGACAAACCAACCTGTTCCATGAATGCCCAGGTATTTAAAGTTTGACATTTACTTTTGAATTTCTGAGAAGTTATTGACAAAGAAATATAATTCAGATAATAGAGAACTTAGATATATGTTTCTATCACTTGAAAGTCATGATACAATAAAAATTATGTTCTTTCTCTCAGCTGTAGCTAGAAAACATATATTTGGTTTATTTATTTTCCTGAAAGAACAAGGGGGACTATAAGAGGAGTTGGAGGAGAGGAAGAAAAGGTAAGAAATAATTTAATTTTTGTTTCTAAGTATTAAGAATACTTAGAAAATGTTGGCACTATTCTGCAGAAACGATGTAATTAATCTTTCAAAAGTAAAATTAATTATTAATTTTGTATTATTATTATTATTGTAAAATTTTAGCAT
The DNA here is from genome assembly GCF_907164565.1 of Psammomys obesus. Taxonomy (NCBI): domain Eukaryota; kingdom Metazoa; phylum Chordata; class Mammalia; order Rodentia; family Muridae; genus Psammomys; species Psammomys obesus. Next base: position 4,388,385 of record NW_026591597.1, on the reverse strand, counting down.
TGTTTCAATACCTAGAATCATGAACTTCATAATACAGTATAAATTTTATAATATACTATAGGGTTTACAAATATTATACACTCTGTTAATGTTATTACATTGTGTATGTCCGTTATGTTTTGATTTGTTTTGAAACATAGATTATTTTATTTCATGTGTGTAAGTGTTTTGAATACTTGTATGTATGAATAACAGGTACATGCCTCATGCCCATAAAGGACAGAAGAGAGAGTTAGATCCCTAGCGCTGGTATTAGGATGGTTGTGAACCACCAGTGTGAATTTGAGAACTGAACCTGGGTCCTTTGTGAGAACAGCAAGTACTCTTAGCCATGGATCCTACTCTCAAGCCCAACAGAATCCTCTCTTCAATCCACATTATAATACAAGCTGTTAAGGACTATCATTATTAATTACCTTATAGATGTTGCAGCCTTCAAGTTTTATTATATAAAGTTATTAAGAAATATAGAAAATCTTTTTAATTTTTGTTTCCAATTTATGCTTTAGAATGTATACAAGAATAGACTGGAAGAGCCTTTGAGTATTAAAACATTTTAGCTTAAGGTGCTAGAAGATAATGCTTCAGAAAGAAAGATCATTGTGTATGTCTGGATTTTTAAACAGTATAATGAAATATGTAATTATATTTATTGGCTACCAGTTGCTATATTAGAAAATGTTTTTGATCTTTTATAAACTTATCAGAATACTGTAACATGTAATTTATCCTGAAACAATGCCCAGGTCATTTTTAAGCTAATATTTGAAAGAAGAGAAGAAGAGCTGTATACAACAAAGACATTCCAGAGGCTTAAGTTAAACGCCAATGCAGTGGCTTTTCTTTTAGATCGATCTTTACTTCTGGATTCCTTCTCAAATTCTTCCTATAAGGGGTGGTGGTGGAGAGCACAAATTAAATGGAATCCTTCTCTGCTGTGAAATGTGGTCTTTGTAGTTGTTGAAATACCGTGAGAGAAATTTATCTGAATTATGTATCTGCTACTTTAGAAAAGTTATTACTGAGAATGCAATCCACTTTAAGATGGCTGGGCTGGAATATGGTTGATATGCCCCATTGAGTTTATTTTGATTGAAGCACGAAGTACTGAATAATTGCTGATCTTTGACTTGTTTATAATTTACCAAAAATAATGACAAATGAAAAATGTTTTAAAGTAACTGATTAAGCAGTGATGGCAATTGCCAAATCCAATGACCATCAAATATAATTCTGTTCTGCCCCATCAAGGGCCTATCATGGAGAAAACAGTGTTTATTCTGGGAAGGGACAATTTGAGTCATGATTTGATGTAAAATCTTCTGCTGAGTTTGACAAATAGGGAAGTTGGACACTTCAGCTCTATTGATGCTATTGTTGGAGAGGATTTATGATCCTCATTATGTTTTGGCTTAATCAGTCTTAGCTCAGTAGTGTGTGTTTTTTAAGCACAAAACACGCATTTGGTAAATGAGCTATAAAGAACGTATACTGATATCAGTTCATTGTTTTCTGAGGACAGATCTAGAAGATTTGAGACAAAAAGAAGAGAGTCTCCTTGAGCAAATGAAATATAACAAAGTTTCTCTGAGATGGAAGGATGGCGGAAAGGAGGTGACAGCTTGCTGGGTTCTCATGTTGAGTAACAGATGGAAGCATGCCTTTCTGTTTCACTGGGGGAGCCTGTTCCAGGGGCATGTAGCCTCACATATTTTAAGGAACTGGAAGGAAGAAAAGCTCTGCTCTGGTCCTTTTGCCAGGACAAGCTACCTACCCATCGTAGCTCAAATGCAGTAAATATGGTTGCACTGTATGCATGTACCATACTAGTTGTAAGTTCTGTGTCATACAGGTTCAAACTCATGCTTCCAATTTCTCAGCAACATTCAGTCTTAAGGTTAGCGGATGGAGGGAAGAACTGCATGGTGTATTCATCAAAAGGTCATTGGACTGGAGAGCTGTGCCACCGGAGAGCTGGAATTGATATGCTAGAACGCATATCAGGTATTTTACAAATGTCTACAGCTCTGGCTCCAGAGGGTATCATGCCCACTGCTGCCTGCATGGGAAGCTGCCCATCACAGTGCTAAATTTAAAAACATGAAATAAATATTTAAAAACAAAAGTTGAAAGGAGATTCATGGCTCAAATAAAATAGCAAAACAAACAAACAGAACAACAACAACAAAAAAAAACTTTTGTTGACAGAGTGAAGAAATATTGCTTCCATGTGAGGGTCATGCTAATATCTGGCATATAATCTTAAAATGTACTTTCAATAAAAGAACTGGAAAGCATAATAGAGGTACTGCTTGCCTGGGGAACCGTTGCAGATACATTACTCTTTGGCATTTTAATGTACCCTCTTCTTTTCCCCGGCTTATATATAGCAAGTGAGTGTATTGGTAGGAATATTCTGGCTGTTTATAACTGCTCAGCAAATGATGGAGGTACTATTCCCACACGGGTTATTAAATATTTCAGAGACCAATGTTGTCTTTTTATTTTTATTTTTTGATGCATGTAAGATGCATTCATCATCATTTTATCGTATGCAGGTAATACTGATAGTGAAAGGTTTATAGTGGCTAAGATAGGTGATGTTGAGAATAGCCCTGGGCTTCATAGATATTTTCAAAACTATACTATATATTTAAAATATGTACTATGGACCAGTGAGATGGCTCAGCAGTTAAGATCACTGCTCACTCTTAAATAGTACCAAGGTTCAATTTCTAGAACCCACATTGTGGATTACAACCATCCAATGAACCCAAGGACCATTCTGGCCTCCACAGACATCAGGCATGCATATGGCACACAGACAAACACACATGGAAACCTTACATACACACAGAATAACATAATAATAAACAACTTAGAAGCATCATTGGGCCTTAGGCCTTATTAGGTGGGGGTCTCACACAAGTGCTATTTGGGTGCTCATTTTCTTGTGTTGAACTTGACTTTCTTTATCTTTCCCAGAGAAGGGATCTCCTTTCATCAGTGAGTGACATACAGAAGCATTAGAAAAAAAAATCCTTTGTAGTTTCAGCTCCAGAGCAACAAACACAGAAACGAACAAGTGTCTTCCTTTGTATTCTTAGGAGATACTGGGTCTTTATTTAAACTTTTATTTAACCTGCCCTGATTTCAGCTGAGAGCTGTCCTGAGCTGAGACTTGTGCATGAGTGAGAGGTGATCTTGAAACAAACAGGATTTCCCTAGAACTTAATTACTTCCTACGTACACAGACGTGAATGAAAACTACAGCAGAAACACTTAGGTTTACTTCCTTTCCAGCTGCATCTGCCATCTAGAAAGGCTCCTGCTGGAAGTCCGGAGAAGCTTACCACACTCATAAGTAACCTGATGGGAGCTGTAGAGAGAAAGACTCATTGGAAACTCACCTCAGAGCACCATTGCCGAACGGCATCAGGGTCAGCATCAAGGGGTTCCAAAGTTATCTGAAGGACCTTAGCCCTACCTCAGACAAACACTCACCCAAACACCCCCCCCACACACACACACACGCACACGCACACACACTATTGCTTAGGCCCCTGATAGCTTTGAAGGATCAAGGAATTTAGGTATATGGTAAATACGTTTAGGCTGTTATTCTTCTTTCCAGATGTCTGAGATACAAACCTGGCATGGAGAGCCTAGACTGGCAGGGCTCTCCATGAACTGACTCCCAGAACAAAAGACACTTCTTGGTTTGTCTTTCCTAATTTAGTGTTCCCTGGAGTCTCCTCTGAGTTTTTCTTTTTTTTTTTTATCTCAGAGTTTGCAAAGGCTCACAAAGAAGATGGATGCATAAAGCTCAAGACCTAGAGTCAGGGATGAACATTGCAAACAGTCCATATACTAACAGATTCAAATGCCATTGAAAAGTAAGCTAGAGTTAATCTATTAGGGGTAGTTGCCTTTATGAGATAAGACATGTTGGATGTCATTAGGTCACTGGTCTTGCTCTTAAAGGGGATTGTGTGGATCTGGCACCTTTCTCTCTGTCCTTTATTTCCTAGCAATGGGGGCAGGACTACTATTGCGTTTAACCATTTCCATTGCCTGGCTGGCTGCCAGAGGATCAAGAAAAATCTGTCCAATATTGAACTGGGACCTCTAAAACCATGAGTTAAAATAAACCATTGCTTTTAATAAGTTAATTATCTCAGATACTTTTTTTTAGAGTGACAGAAAACCCATGATTCTTTAAATTATTTTGGCAGGAAAAAATCCTCTTTGTAATATAATTCTCAGGAGAAAATACTAGAAAGTAACTTTGCGGAACCTGCATTGTGTTCTTCACAGATGTTCACACACCCAAAATGTGCCTCCATACATATGCATAGATTATGACCAAATTTTAAATCACTCTAAAACATTTGCTATGAAAGCATGCACAAGTTGCTGAGCAACTATGTCAAAATTTATCACGAATGATTGATATATAACTATACCATTTTGTATGTATTTTATGATATTACACTGAGTATTTAGTTCAAATGATAATTTATGTAACTGGAAGTTAAGAAAGCAGATAGTTTGCTATCAGTTTGCTTCTTGGCCCTATACACCTTCATCTATTGTCCGTTAGCTTTGCTAGCTCCCTCAGTACACTTCTAAAGGCCATCTATATATTCACGAGAACATAGGTTATGGTGGTTTTACACTAATGCTCACTTTGCCTCAATCCAGAATCACCTGGGAAGAAAGTCTCAATAAAGTTGGTTTGTAGGTATGTCTGAGAAGGATTGCCTTAATTACACTGATGTGGGAAGACCCAGCCCACTGAAAGAGGCACGGTTACATAGGCAGGGAGTGTTTTTTTTTTTTTTTTTAACTGCATAAAGGGAAATCAAGCTACCCTGAACAAGTGAACTTTACTATACTCATTTCTCTCTGCCAGTGTCTGTGCATGTGATATGAGAAGCTTTTTAAAGTTCTTGCAACAATTGATTTTTGTCAAGGTATTGTATCACAGAAACAGAAAAAAAAAAAAAAAACCTGAAATACAGGACGCATGGCGTTTAGCATGTAACACAATTTTCTTTCTTTTTTTTTTTTAACCATATTGTATACAATTTTCTTCAGCCTGTTTTTTTTATATGGTCCTAGATCCACAGAAGTTGCACAGTTTCTGCAATGTTCTGCATAGTTAAGCCTCATAGTCAAACAAATCAGTGATGTAACTAGTTCCTCACTTAGGAATGTCACTTTGCTTTCAGTATCTTGTAATTACTAAGATATTGTGATGAGATCTTTAACATAACTCAAGTGAAATACTTGGATATGTTTCTAAGAAAACAGTTCCTGGTGTAGGCATATGCATAAAACATTATCTGTATGAATTTAGTAGTCCTCCATGGTAGCTGAAATATTAAAAACTGATTATTCCTTCTGCTTATAATTCCAACTATTTGATGATATATTAGGTGTTTTAACTTTGAAAATTAGGTGGGCAAAAAATGGCAATTTGTAACTTAGCACACAGTTTTATATTTTGAGTTAAAATTAACGTATTTTGGAGATTTGAAGCTGCTTATAATTTTTGTTAGCTGAATCCCAGGCATTAATTTTTCCATTTTCACAGAGTATTTGATTTTTTTGTGTGTGTTGTAAGAAGATTTTATATATTAAGAACATAACCATTTGGGATTTGGTGGAAAATACTTTTCTAGCATTTTGCAACATATTTAGCATGTGTGAGTATGTACATTTGTCTCCCTGTAAGATTATGCTTTTGCTTTTGCATCTTTTCACAAGGAGAAAGGAGACTTTCTCAAGAATTTTAGATCAACAGTCTTCTTCTTTAAAAAAAACAAACAAATTTATTTTTATAAATTACAGTTTATTCACTTTGTACCCCATCTGTAGCCCCCTCCTGCATTCCCTCCCAATCCCCCCTCCATCTTTTTCTCCTATGCCCCTCCCCCAGTCCACTGATAAGGGAGGACATTCTCCCCTTTCATCTGACCCTAGTCTATCAGGTCTCATCAGGACTGGCTGCATTGTCTTCCTCTGTGGCCTGGTAAGGCTGATGTCCCTCAGTTGAGGACTGGATACAGAAACTGTGATATAGTTACACAATGGAATACTACTCAGCAATTAAAACAAGGAAATCATGAAATTTACAAGCAAATAGTGGGATCTAGAAAAGATCATCCTGAGTGAGGAACAGTCTTTTTTTATTTTATTTTTTTACTTCTTTTGAAAAATATTCATTTATTTATTTTTTCTTTATTAATTACACTTTATTCACTTTGTATCCCCACTGTGGTTTCCTCCCTCCTCCTATCCCAATTCCTCCCTTCCTCCACCTTCTGCAAGCATGCCCTTCCCCAAGTCCACTGATAGGTGAGGTCTTCTTTTCCTTCTTTCTGATCCTAGTCAATTAGGTCTCATCAGGAGTGGCTGCATTGTCTTCTTTTGTGGCCTGGTCATGCTGCTTCCCCCTCAGGGGAGGTAATTAAAGAGCAGGCCAATCAGTTCATGTCAGAGGCAGTCTCTGTTCCTATTACAATGGAACCCACTTGGATACTGAACTGCCATGGGCTACATCTGTGAAGGGGTCTTAGGTTACCTCAAGATCCAGCTATACTACTCCTAGGCATATACCCAAAAGAGGCTCAAGTACACAATAAGGACATTTGCTCAACCATGTTTGTTGCAGCCTATTTCCAGAAGCTGGAAAAAGCCCAGATGCCCCTCAGTGGAGGAATGGATACAGAAATTGTGGTACATCTACACAATGGAATATTACTCAGCAATAAAAAACAAGGAAATCATGGAATTTGCAGGTAAATGGTGGGATCTGGAAAAGATCATCCTGAGTGAACTATCCCAGAAGCCAGAAAGACGCACATGGTATATACTCACTCATATAGATATATAATATAGGATAAACCTACTAAAAGCTATACACCTAAAGAAACTAATCAAGAGCGAGGACTCTTGCTAAAATGCTCAATTCCTATCCAGAAAGGCAAAGAGGATGGACATCAGAAGAAGGAGAAACGAGGGAACAAGTCACTAGCCTGACACAGAGGACCTCTGAAAGGCTCTGCCCTGCAGAGTATCAAAGCAAATGCTTGACTTTTGGGCAGAGTGCAGGGAATCTTAGGAAAGAAGTGGAAAACAGTAAGATCTGGAGAGGACAGGAACGCCACAGGAGAGCAACAGAACCAAAAAAAATCTGAACACAGCGGTCTTTCCTGAGACTGATACTCCAACCAAGGACCATGCATGGAACAATTTCTTTCTAAAGCTAGTTTTTTGTTTTTTTTTTTAATATGTAAGAAAACAGCTGACTTTGAGATGCTGACAAAAATAAAGCAATAAGCTTTTCTTCTATTAAAATTTGATCTTCATGTTATTATTTTCATTGGAAGGGAAGAGAGAAAAGTAACCTATTGGTTTAGTGAGGAATCTTTAGTGGGATGCTCATGAAGGGCCAAAAGCATCACTCATGAAAGATACAGTGTGACCAATATGAACCCTTCATGTATCAGTCACATTTGCATTGTTGAGCAACACAACTTCAAAGAGGAAAGATTTGCTTTGGCAGAGGTTTTCAGAGGATGTCCATCCATTAGGTCCAGGAAGGCATTGGTGGGACAGTTCAGTTTATGGCTGAAGGAGTATATGGCAGTCAGTTCACATCATGGTAACAAGAAAGCAGAGAGATACACAAGATAAATCCTGGATGCTGGGTAAAATCTTCAAAGGTTTGCTTCTCGTGATCCCTGTCCATCATCTATTCTCGACTCCTACAGTTTCCACAACCTCACAGCAGAGTGCCAACATCTAGGCAACACACTTTAAAAATATGACAATATAGGAAAGATTTTGACTCAAACCATACCATTTTTATTCTTGGTTCCTAAAGGCTTATTTCCATCTCATATGGCAAAATACATTTAATCAATTTCAAAAGTCCCTATACATTAATAGTTCTAATCTTAGTGAAATAGAATAGTCTAGTCTTTTCTGCTACTCAAGGCAAACTCTTACTGCTGATCTCTACAAAATCAAATAGAAAGTTATTTTCTTCCAATATACATTCCAAACGACAGGAATGTGGAAAGAGTGGTAGACCTTCTTGAGTTCTTTATATATTCTAGATATTAGCCTTCTGTCAGATATAGGGTTAGTGAAGATCATTTTTCAGTCTGTAGGCTGAGTTTTGTTCTGATGACAGTGCCCTTTGCTTTACAGAAGCTTTTAAGTTTCATGAGACCCCATTTATTGATTATTTGTCTTATGGCCTGTTCTGTTGATGTTCTGTTCAGGAAGTTGTCTACTGTGCCATTGAGTTCCAGGCTCTTCCCCACTTTTTCTTCTAACAGATTTACTGTGTTTGGTTTTATGTTGAGGTTTTTGACTATCAAAGCAGATGCTGAGACTCATAGCTAAATAGTGGGCAGAGTGCAAGGAATCTTATGAAAGAGTGAGGAGATGAAAGACCTGGAGGGGACAGGAGCTCCACAAGAGTAACAGAACCAAAAAACCTGGGCACATGGGTCTTTTCTGAGACTGATATTCCACTCAAGGACCATTCATGGAGATAACCTAGGACCCTTGCAAAGATGTAGCCCATGGCAGCTCAGGGTCCAAGTGGGTTGCCTAGTAAGGGGAACAGGGCCTGTCTCTGATATGAACTCAGTGGCTGGCTCTTTGATCATGGACATAGAGGAAGACAATGCAGCTAATCCCTATGAGATCTGATAGGCTAGTGTCAGAGGGAAGGAGAGGAGGACCTCTCCTATCAGTAGACTGGGGGAAGGGCATGGGAAGAGATAAGGGGGTTGCGTGAGACTGGGAGGGAATGAAGGAGGGGGCTGTACCTGGAATACAAAGTGAATAAATTTTAATTAATAAAAAAATAATAAATAATAAAAAATGTCAATCACAAAAAAAGTGATAAACCCCTAAAAGACCCAAATCCATATTCACAAACATTAGATGTATAATATATGCTCAGTACCATCTGAACTCCAGGAAAATTGGAAAGTGTGTTCCTTAGCCTGTTCTCATTTTATCAGGCACAGTCTTTTTTTTTTCTATTTATAATAGTTTTTATTATGAATATTTCATATTAACGTTGAAAGGATATGTAAAAGTAAATGGAAATTATTTAATACAAGTAAAATTGCAAAACATCTATTTACATAGCAAAGTATGTATTTCTTTCTTTATTTGCTGGTCTTAAAATTTAAATTTGAATAGTGTTTCTTTTCTTTTTTTTTTTTTTGTATTTTATTTTTTTTCTTATCAGTTACATTTTATTAACTCTGTACTCCAGCCGATCCCTCATTCCCTCCCAGTCCCTCCCTCCCTCATCTCCACCATGCCCCTTGCCAGGTCCACTGATAGGGGGGACCTCCTCCCCATTCATCTGATCCTGTTTTATCAGGTATCTTCAGGACTGGCTGCAAAGCTCTCCTCTGTGTCCTAACAGGACTGCTCCTCCCTTGGGGGGTGGGGAGGCCAAAGAGCCAGTCATTGAGTTCCTGTTAGAAATAGTCCTTGTTCCCCTCACTATGGGAAACCAATTGGTTACTGAGCTACCACAGGCTACATCTGAGCAGAGGTTCTAGGTTACATTCATACATGGTCCTTGGTTGCATGTCAGTCTCAGAAAAGACCCTGTGCCCAGATATCTTTGGTCCTTGTGGAGCTCCTATCCTTTCCTCATCAGACTAACTCCCCTTCTTTCTTATGATTCCCTGTACTCTGCCAAAGGTTTGGTCATGAGTCTTTGCTTTGAAAACACTGCTAGTTAGAGTCTTTCAAATGTGCTCAGTAGACTCCTGTCAATGTTCAAAAGCACAGTCTTTTTATTAGACGGGTTCCACTACATTCTCGCAGCCTTCTTCAGCAGACAGCACATGTATATGGCAATTTTGAAATCCTGGGGTTTCAAAGGTAGCTTCAGCTTCGCCCTCAATAAACACTGTACCACCCTGAGACTTGCTTGACATGAATCCAGCCCTGTTAAGGATAGCCCCACAAAGCAGTCTTTTCTCAAAACATGGAAACTTCCACACCTGTGTCTCTCTTGTGTTCTGCAAGCATACAAAACCAGCAGTACAAGGACGGTGCTACACTTTTGTTGCCAACTGAAATAAAGAAATCAAAGATCTCCTGGAACTAACTAGTGCAAAGATATCTTTTGAATGCCTTACTAGGTAACTGAGACTGAGCTTAAAAGTAGACATCTCATCAGGACTGGTTGCCTTGTCTTCCTCTCTGGCATGGCAAGGTTGTACCTTGCTACAGCTAGGTTCATATAGAAGGGGAGGAGTACCTTCCCTATCAGTAGATGAGTGGAGGGATACGGGGAGAAGAGGGAGGAAGGGTGGGATTGTGGGGAGACAAGGGAGGAGGCCACAGCTAGGATAAAAATGAATAAATTGTAATAAATGATAAGAAAATATTAAGAAATAGACATCTCAAAGTGGCCTGTGAAAGTATTGCATGCTGGCAGCACTCCCTTTTCTGAGAAAATATTACAAATCAGTTTTTAGTTTCATATCCTGGACATATATTATTTATAATTTTTCAGAGTCCTAAAATTCTCTGAAAGTACACTTCCAGGTACAAAGTGCATAGTTCTTTTTATTGGTGCTAATCTTTCTAACTCCTACAAGATTGGCTCACATGTTTAAACACAGTCATTATCTGGTGAAATTGCATATTTCCCCATCTTTCTGCTCTACATTTTTATCCTTATTCATAATGTAATCCTGACTACTTTTATTAACTCAGTTGATATATAACTACAGTTGACATAACATCCAGTTTTGAAAATTTTCCGTGAGAAATTATTCAATCTATCACTTTAAAAAATTTTTTATTTAACTTTTATTAATTACACTTTATTCATTTTGTATCCCCCCATAAGCCCCTCCTTCCTCCCCTCCCGTTCCCACCCTCCCCTTTTTCTGCATGCATGCCCCTCACCAAATCCACTGATAGGGGAGGTCCTCCTCTCCTTCTTTCTGATCTTAGTCTATCAGTTCTCATCAGAAGTGGCTGCATTGTCAGGGTTCTAGGTTATCTCCATGGATAAGTTCAATCACATTTTCAGGACACAGGCAAAAAGTCAGGTATGAGCTGACTGGTATGACTCCCAGTGGAGTCATAAGCATAGACTTTGCTGTCATAGTTTCGATTGGTGTTTCAAGCTAATGACAGGGATCACCCTCTGCTTGCAATGTTCTGTCCTTATTTGACCCACATCTGTAACTTTTAAAAAAATTCTTCTTACAAATCCATTCCAAAAAAATTATATCAGAGAAACACATGGTCAGGTAGAGTTGCTACGATGACCCTACCACTGGTAATGGTTCTCTGTAGTTTCCTTTCACATTACGGGGATAAAAATACCTGATAGAGGTAACCTAAAGAAGAAAAAATATTTTAATTTAAATTTTAAATTGTAAACATCTTCAGTTTATCTTGGGAATAACAGTATGGTGGGGCAATTCTTTGCAGTGGGGTAGTAGAGCAGAAGCTATCCATGCTGCGGAAAATATGAAGCAGCAAGCCTGGTAGAAAAGAAGAAAATGGGTATAGCATTCAACGGGCAGACCGTAGGTGCCAACCACAGTTTAGCTCTTAAGGGTCCACAAAGTCATATTCAAAAAATATATGACTAGTTACGGAAACAATAAACTAACAGAACGGAGTGCAGCACAAGATCCTGAATTGCAAAAACAAAAGAAAGAAAAGAAAGTAATAGAAAGTAACAAAATTACATGTAATTTTGGCTTGTTCATAATACAGGAGCTTTTTCTTTCTCTCTTCTTTGTTTTTATTTTATTTCTCTTTCCTTTTTTTTTTAAATAACTGGAGATATTAGAAATTAAAAATAAAACAAAGAAAAACCATTCCATAGAAATGCAAACTACTTGCTCTCTCAAGTTTCTGTTTCTAGGAAACAGACATATCCTATTGTAGGTGAATGCTAAAAGCAGTGAACCCAAAGCCAAACCTTTCAAAGATGAGCAAGTATGTCATGGTCATAGTGTATTTTTTAGCATTTCAATTTCACATAGTAAGTTAAGGTCAAGTAATTTTAGTTTCCAAAAATATTACCTAGTTAATTATTTTCATATCTGGGAGAAAAACAAGCTTTAAACCTTGATGACAGATCTCTCAGTATCTGTCATCAGAAACTAACATTATTTACTTATTATTTTATTTTTTCACAGTAATTTTAAAGTCTACTAAAATGTGACAAAACAAAATGCATTCAGTCATGTTTTCTAATGAATCAATGCCTCGATAGCTAATAAATTTGTCAGTTTCATTTTTTTGATGTACATATCACTAATTACAGTATTCAAAGAAAAAATGCTTCAAGATCCTCTCAAAGTTTGAGGAGTATAAGGATATTTACAGTCAATTCATGGTTATTTTATTCATGAGGAGGAAGGATGTGGAAAATTAAGCCCTACCATGTCACTCATCCCATTTTAGATCTGCAAAGCTCACACATATATATATAAATTCCAACTACCTACAGCCAGTAACATTCCTTATACAACTTCTAAAGATGGCTAAGTAACACACAGACACATGTATAAATTATATGATGGAGTTAAAGATACTATTTTATCAAATAATAGCATACTACTAGGAAGCAGAAATATATAGACCTAAATTATATTAAGTATTCAGAACTTAATTATTTTATATTATCTAGAAATTACACAGGCATTTACTAATTGCTCATGAGTTTAATATTATTCTAAGAAGCAAGTTTCCTATAGATTTTAAAATTGTATTCAGTCTGACAGTACAAAGAATAGAGTTGACATTAGTTTATCAAAATTCTGTTTTGATAGTTTAATTCTGTTCAGTTGAATAGATTCACATTTTTATGATAAAAAATATATTCAATCAGAAATCTCACAGACAACATACCCAAAAGATTTTCTGAAAAATATATCCATGTATTAATAGTATAATACATGTAATAGTATAAGTCAAAGATACATAATTTTATTTTATTGAATCAAAAAGTTTCCCTGGATTTATTTGTCAAAGTTCCATTTAACTGAAGTAAGTTTGGTTTATCTAAATGTTTCTGACACTAAAATTATTTTTTAAGTCAAGGCTCTTTGCTTTCTTCATAATTTGGCCCATGTTCCATTTATTTACAACCTATACAACAATAGAATCAAACTAAGAACATTCTGAAGGGTATATTATAATACATATAATTTTATAATTTAAATATAAATATATTCCCTCAAAATTCAGTCCATCCTTAGGTTACTTTCCAGGCATAGGATCAGTTGGATTAAAAACAAGGACATTTGCTCAACCATGTTCATAGCAGCTTTATTAATAATAGCCAGAATCTGGAAAAAAACCCAATGTCCCTCAAGTGAGAAATGGATACAGAAATTGTGGTACATTTACACAATGGAATATTACTCAGCAATTAGAAACAAGGAAATCATGAAATTTGCAGGCAAATTGTGCAAACTAGAAAATATCATCCTGAGTGAGGTATCCCAGAAGCAGAAAGACACACATGGTATATACTCACTTATAAGTGGATATTAGGTATATAATAAAGGATAAACATACTGAAATCTGTACACTTAAAGAAGCTAAGCAAGAAGGAGGACCCTGGGTAAGATGATCAATCATCGCTCAGAAAGACAAATGGGATAGACCTTGGAAGAAGAAGAAAACAGGAAACAGGACAGGAGCCTACCACACAGGGCTTCTGAAAGACTCTACGCAGCAGGGTATCAAAGCAGATGCTGAGACTCATAGCCAAACTTTGGGCAGAGTGCAGGGAATCTTATGAAAGAAGCGGGACATAGAAAGATCTGGAACAGACAGGAGCTCCACAAAGAGAGCAACAGAAACAAGAAATCTGAGCCCAGGGTTCTTTTCTGAGACTGATACTCCAACCAAGGACCATTCATGGAAATAACCTAGAATAACCTAAAATAACCTGCACAGATGTAACCCATGGCAGCTCAGTGTCCAATAGGGAGTGTCTCTATCATGAACTCAGTGGCTGACTCTTTGATCACTTCCTGCTGATGGAGGAGCAGCCTTACCAGGCCACAGAGGAAGACAATGCTGCCAGTCCTGATGAGACCTGATAGGCTAAGGTCAGCGGGAAGGTGAGAAGGACCTCCCCTATCAGTGTACTGGGGGAGGGGCATGGAAGGAGATAAGGGAGGGAGAGTGAGATTGGAAGGTGATGAGGGAGAGGATTACAGCTGGGATACAAAGTGAATAAACTGTAATTAATAATAAATAAATAAATTTTTAAAAACCCAGGAGAAAAAAATTAAAACCCAGATTGGCATTAACACCTGACTTTCCCATTCATGATGAGAAAGACCTATTCTAAGTGATTCAGGGAAACAGACCTTTAAAAATATAACAGTAGCTGCTTTTTGCATTAGCCAAGTCCATAGAGATAAAACTGAGTCATCTTTGAGTAGGATGACCTCATCATAATTGGAACTATGGATTGCTGGCAAAGAATATATAAAAGGGGTCAACATGCTCCTTAAAGATTTTGAATTGTCTTTACATTAATTTTTCCAGGAACACTTTGTGGATTGGCCAATGTCTCCGTTTCCTGTAGAGTCTCTGCCTTTGTCTGATTTTATGATTCCTTACAAAGCATCAGATAGAGCTAGGCAATATTTATAGCTACCCAGTGCCCAAAGAAAATGAGTCTATGAAGAAGAGGATAGAATTAGAATGAGTAGAAAGTTATGAAATGCAAGGTGGGATACAGAAGGAATCATAAAACTGATTGCAGGACATAGGAACAGAATTTTCTCTTACCAGAATTAGCACCTGGCTCCTATATCTACTTGCTATAGCCTTTATATATTGTCACCTCCCATCATGTTGGGTTCATGCACCACTAGAAGGTTCTCTCCCCTTTGTAAAATTACAGTGGTTCAGGGACTTGTATGTACTCCTCAGTTCTTTCAACTAGGAAAGCTACAAATGCCACAAATATGTTCTCCCACATCAGCTCAGACCAAGGTACTGAATCGTGGTAGATTAGCTTACTGGCAATGAGTGTTCAAAAAGAGTTGAGAAAGACATGATGTTGCTGTTGGGCAATCTCCAGAATTACTGTGATTTACAAAAAGAACCTGGAATCACTGAATTGATGCTGTCAGTCTTTACACTAAGATGGACGAGTAGTGAGTTTTAAAAGAATAGTAGTTCTGACATATTTTTCATTTTTGATTCCAGCGTCTTCCTTTTAACTAAGTTTAACTAACTTGAATAATTTTCTTCTGAATTTGAGAATATATCATAGTTTTCTGTTTTTTAAAAATTATTTATTTATTCACTTTACATCCTGATCATAGTCCGCTCCCTCCTATCCTCCTGGTCCCACTCTTCCATCACTCCTCTTCCCCTATTCCTCAAATAAAGGGATCCTCCACCCACCCACCCCAGCTCATCAAGTAACATCAGGACTAAACGCTTCTTCTTCCCCTGTGGTAGCCTTACCATGGTGAAGTAATCAAAAAGCAGGCAACAGAGTCCATGTCAGAGTCAGTCCCAGCTTCCCTCACTTGGGAACCCACATGATGCCTGAGCTGCCCGTCTGTTACAACTGTGTAGTGGGCCTGGATCCATTCTATACATGGTCCTTGGTTGGTGTTTCAGTCTCCTTAGGCCTCCCTGGGCCCTGGGTATTTGCCTCTGTTGATCTAATTGTGGCTCTACTGTCACCCTCTTTTCCCCACTCTTCTACAAGACTTCCTGAGCTTACCCAATGTTTGGCTGCAAGTCTCAGCATCTGTTTTGATTATAGTCTACAACTTTCTAGATTGCATGCTTGTATTTTATCATCATTCAAAACTGAAATTTTAGTCATAAACAATGTGTATAATACATGGTTCCCATATTTTGCAATGTGTAGATATGTTCAAATAGTTACAATAGGATTCCCAAATTTGGGTCTGTCATACAACTATTAGATATTGACATTTCAACCCTTCTTGTGTCTATTTTGTGGATCAGGGGAGCCAGGTAGGAGAAAGATAAGGGCAAAGGGGACTATACTAACATTCATCTTGTTTAAATTCATTCTTGTTAAAATTCATCTTGTGATAACTACTACCTTTGTATACAAAGGTAATTGAATTACCTTTGTATACAAAGGTAATTGAATTACCTTTGTAATTCAAAATGTAAAGAACAGAGAGCAAAGGAATCTATTATGTAGGAAGAACCTGTTTTGCAGATATCAATGTTAGACAAATCTTTCCTTTATATACAGACAATTTTTAATTTTCATAATTTTCATGAAAACTAAACTATGATGATTTAAGGTGAGAAGAATTTATAACTGTCAATAATAAGACAATAATCTAAAACTTAGTTACTCATTAGTCTTGCCAGTAAGTATCATACTTCCAGCCAGGAGGGATGCATATATGCTTGCCTAACCTGAAAGACATGTCAATCACTGCATCACATTATTATTAAGAGTAATTACCCCTATCAAAAATGACAGATGTCAAGGATGGTACATTTAAGAACTCTGTGCAAACAACTTTCTGGTCTCTTGCCTACTTAAGTTATTGCCGAGCTGATAATTGTTACCAACAAATTACGTCTGCTGTCACAACTCAAGTCATTAGTAGTTACGTTGATGACTAACTCTCAGGAAAAGTTAATATGAGATTAGTTTTCCTCTTGTGGAAAATATGAGGAAAAAAGCTAGCTATTATACTGATCAATTAACATTTTAAGCACAGAATAGTGGTTCACATGACGGTACAATTGCTGAAATAAAGGTAAAACATTGGAAATTAACAGTGAGCATCTTTCCTATCAATAAACATTGAACTTTGCTGTAAGCCAAATGAATATCAATGAATGCTTAAATATTTACACAGTTTCACAAACTGATACTACTTACCATTTTAAATACAAAATTTAAAAAAAATCTTGAAAAAAATTGTAGTTACATGGATTCAAGTTTAATTTTAGAGGTTATAAATCAGAATTCTAAATGTTGTCCAAAGTTTATAGTTCACAGGCTGGGTCTAATATTGTAAAAGTAAGAAAGCTTAATAAATCTGGCACTAGGCTAGAGATATGGCTCAGCAGTTAAGGGTGCATATTATTTTTGCAGAGGACCAGAGTTCAGTTCCCAATACCTATGTCACTACCATCTGTAACTCCCTCTTTAGGGGGACTACCACCCTCTTTTGGCCACTGCTGGCATCTGCATACATTCAGTGTTTGTTTACACACACACACACACACACACACACACACACACACACACACACACACCCCAAAATTAAAAAAAAAAGTTCTAGCAGGATCCATTGTCCTTTATCACAGTCAAACACAAAACCTGAGATTACAGACAGAGTAAGAGTGGGGACACCATTTTGACTCCATTTTGAGTGAAAACTTACTGTGGAAGAAGACACAACAGAACAGAGTTGTCAGAAAGTGCTGTGTCTCACTTGGTGACTTCATCAAGGATGAGTTACTGGTGGTGGAAAGGCACACTAAGTGTAGAATACTTTAAGAGAAAAAGCAGTGGGAACAGCAGTTAAGCCAGAACTTTCAGGAATAATAGGGATGCATCATTTCAAACCGAGGTGAAATTTTCCTGATAAAACTGAGGTATACCCTGCCACAAGAGTTGTATTATTTACTAGTTTGTGTCTTATGCTTTACATGTCCTGAGAACTTGGGAGAATGGATGAATCTAACCAAGATTCAGTATCTGTTATTTATGCTTTTCATCTCTGTGGTGGTTGAGAAAAAGAATGGCCCTCAAATGGTTCCCGGTTAGCGGAACTGTTTGGGAAGGATTTGGAGGTGTGGCCTTGTTGGAAAAAGGTGTGTTTCTGAAGTTGGGCTTTGAGGTTTCAAAAGCCCATGTCTGGCCCAGTGTTTCTTTCTGTCTGCTGCCAGCAGATCATAATGGAAAGCTCTCAGCTACTGCTCCAGTGCCATGCCTGTCTGCTTTTCACTGTGATGATCGTTCACTAACCTTTTAAATCAGCAAGCAAGTTTTCAATTATGTACTGTTTTTATTAGAGTTTATTTCTTAATGGTGTCTTAACAGCAATAGAACAATAACTAAGACAATCTATGCTATCATATAATTTTCAACTGTATGACCCATGTTTTTTTTTTTTTTTTAAATATGTAATGGCATAGTCATCATACGATGTTTAAAACAATGTTCTTGGATGCAGGACAAACATAAATCCCAGTTACTTTTCACACATCAAGTTAATTATAAGAAGAATAATCAAGACAGTGGTGTTCAGAATTAATCAGAACAGAAGATGCTGTTTGCAAGAGAATCAGGAAGGGCATATGTTTGTGAAGGACTGTGAGAATAGACAGGCACAACTAGATAAGGTAGGGATTCAAATAGTATCTAATTACAAAGACTGTGTAATATTACAGCCCACAATTATTCTTAACAATTTCATACCTAATGCTCAATAAGACAATAGATAATAAAATGATGCTATTAACATACAAACAAATACTATACAATATAGTGAGGATCAAAACAGATGCTAAGACTTGCAGCCAACAGTGGCTTATAAAACATAGTTTCTAAGTTGCTCATATCATTTTCTGAGACAGAATCTTGTACCGAACTGGAGCTTATCACATAGGCTGGATTGATGGGTAGTGAGCTTAGACTAATAAGTGAGAGCATCATTTCCCTGCCTGTCTCTTTCCCACTCCTCACCCTTATGGATTACAAACACATGTCACTGATCCAAACTTTAAAAAAATATGTTCTGAATATAAAATTTGTAACCTCATGCTAGCATGGAAAATACCTTATTGAACAAGCTATCCCCATCTTTCCAAGTATACGATCTTCTAAGTAAATTCAAATGACTTAGTTTAAATTAGGTTTTATTTCCATGTGTAGTGTCACTGACGTAGCGATAAATTTTCCTTAAGAACATGCCACTGCATTTAGCAAGAAAGCTATGATCCTATATTTCTCAGTTGTTTGTGAGTCCTCTATATTTATTTCTTGTGTAAATTTCATTTTAACATTTCTGGCAAATTAGGCTTAAGATATAGCCTTGCCCCTTAAGCCAATGCTGATCTCACTAATTATGGTTTATCACTTTAATGTGTATTGTTCCCCATGTGACTGATATGAATTCTTTAAAGTTTAGTTGTCTTCCTGACTTTCCAAACACAAAGGAAGTGGAGTTTCACATATAAACTTTAGTTACTTTTGTCCCTTGGAGATACAGCATATATAGCATGAATATATTAGGAAAAACAACTCAATAAAAAGACAAGAAAAATCTTGTGTCCTTAGGAGCAGTCTTTATGGCCAATTACAAAATAGGAAACTAATATAACATACTTGATTTCCAAAGCCATGTCTTGATGTTTGTCAGTTCAGCTTTGTATGTGAGAACTAATTTACCATTGTTCTTTGCTTTTCTATGACAAAGATATGTTTCTATACCTATAAGCTCAATTTTAGTTTTATACAAGGAAGTCACTAGGCCCTTCCAGCAAACCATCTAGAAAGGGTGTATGCATAAGACAGAGAAAGCCAAAGATGAGAAAATATTCTTCTCTGGACAGGGCATTTCATTGCTTTCATGAACTAATTGTTTCTATGGTTAAGCCCATCAACATTTCATCATGGAAAAGAGAGGGGCTCTGGAAGCAGTTAAACATTGGAAGATGGAGGTCGTTTTTATCTGTGGTGTAGCCACTGATAAATTTTTTTTTCCAGGAAAAAAAATCTTTCTGCTATTATTGGGGAAGAAACTCTAATTCAGCTTGGTGGAACACACACACACACAAACACACAGACACACACCACACCACACACACACACACACACACACACACACACACACACACACACACACACACACGTAAAATAAGGTATCCTTTTTGAAAAGAAGCACCTCAGAGGGAGAGAATGAAAGAGTGGAATGGATAGCCAAAAGGACTAAATTTCATATGCAAAAGTTTGTGAAACTGTCAAGAAGTTAAAAAAATAAGTGGCAAAAGAAAACAAAAAGAATCATATCAATGTAATGTCCAGATTCTTCTTGGAGTATGTCTTCCTCCACATCAGGATGACAAGAGAGTTTTTTGCATGAAGGTGCCTAGAAAAATAAAGTTGTCTTAACTCCTCATCTGGGGATTTGCTGGGTTTAAAGTAAGTCAGACTGTGTGGATGGTTTTATTTACTCAATACACTCAATCTTCCATTATCTAAATCCACTGAGACATGATATTTCAAGTTAAATATACTACTAGACAGAGTCAGAGTAAGTGTAGTGAGAAAGATATGAAAAAATGTACCACGCTGACTTTTGAAAACTTGCTAATAAATAAGGAGGATTTTCTACATACTATATATATAATTTTTTTTTAGTATCACAATGCCACCACCCAGGCATCACCATTCTATACAGAAATTTAAAGCTCATGCAATTCATTCAAGGCACATTGTTTAAACTATAGATGTATATTTACTTTTAAAATTTCTACTGCCAACTCCTTTACTGTGCAATTCAATTCTTTTTTTTTAATTTTTATATTTTTAATATTAGTTACAATTTGTTAACTTTGTATCCCTAATGTATCCCACTCCCTCTTTCCCTCTCAATCCCACCCTCCCACCCTCATCTCCTCCCTGCCCCTTTCCAAGTCCACTGATAAGGGAGAACCTCCTCCCCTTACATCTGATACTGGTTTATCAGGTGTCTTTAGGACTGGCTTCAAAGTCCTCCTCTGTGGCCTAGCAAGGCTGCTCCTCTCAGGGGGTGGTGGTGGGGGGAGGTCAAAGAGCCTGCCATCAAGTTCATGTCAGAAACAGTACCTATTCCCCTTATTGGGGTAACCCACTTGGATACTGAGCTACCAAGGGCTACATCTGAGCAGGGGCTCTAGGTTTCATCCGCACATGGTCTTGTTTGGAGGAACAGTCTCATAAAAGACCTCTGTGCTCAGATATATTTGGTCCTTGTGGAACTCCTGTCCTCTCCAGGTCATATTAACTCCCCCACTTTTATTTTTTTTGATTCCCTGCATTCTGCCAGAGGTTTGGCTATGGGTCTTAATATCTTTGATACATTGCTAGGTAGAGTCTTTCAGAGGCCCTCTGTGGTAGGCTCCCGTCCTGTTACTTCTTTGCTCCTACATCCAATGTCCCATCCCATTTGTCTTTCTAAGTGAGGATTGATCATTGTACCCTGGGTTCTCTTTCTTGTTTTTCTTCTTTAGGTGGATAGATTTCAGTATATTTATCCTATCTTATAGGTCTATATAAGTGAGTATATACCATGTGTGTCAAGATCCAGCTATACCACACCTAGGCATATATCCAAAAGAGGCTCAAGTACACAACAAGGACACTTGCTCAACCATGTTTGTAGCAGGTTTATTCGTAATAGCCAGAACCTGAAAACAAACCAGATGTCCCTCAGTTGAGGAATGGATACAGAAATTGTGGCACTTTTACACAATGGAATACTACTCAGCAATTAAAAACGAGGAAATCATGAAATTTGCAGGCAAATTATGGGACCTAAAAATGATCATTCTGAGTGAGGTATCCCAAAAGCAGAAAGCAACTCAATTCTTATTCAGAACTAGTAATCCCAGACTAGCTGGTCATCCTTAAAGAGGGAAGGAGAATAGCTTATGAAGAAGATGCAATGGAATCTTGGGCTGATAGAGCCCATGGCCATGGAAGCATATTATGACTAAAACCTTCCTACTTGTTATTTCCTCAGTTGTTTAAAATTTTTCTTCTCCAGTAGGGTGTGGCCCATTACACTGTCTGAAAATGAAATCAAGAAGAAGATAATTTCATCTCACAAAGTAGGAAAATGATAAAAATTGAATAAAGAATGATGGTATAAAGGAAAGAATAATCCATATCATATTTAAATGATTTGTACCTTGGGCAGAGAAAATACTCTGAAAAGATGACGTTTGAAATGAAGGCAGAAGGAGCAAAGAGTTCTGGGAAAAATGGTTCGCTGAAGCTCAAGTATGCAGAATGTGCAAAGAAGGGCAGGGTGGGAAAGATTCAGTGAAGAGCAAGTAATGAGAGAAACTCAGGAAAAATAAACTCTTCTGTGCAGACACTAGGGAAGCTTGAGCTGTATTATGAATGAAACACAAAGCTCCTTTTGAAATGGTGACTGGTTGTTATTTAGAAAATTAACCGTTTAATGAGTGGAAGTGTAAGGAATGGAGAGCAATCAGGGTAGCAGAAGTACAGTCTATGAACACATCTTAAGCGGACCACACCACACATAACATAGTATGATACGATCTCACACAATATCCTAAACTATCTCAGTACGTTGAAGCTAAGTGCAACAAAACGAACAGGCATTTTAAATAAAGGTTTTCTCTTTAAGAAGGAAGATGATGAATTCATACCTTGCTATCGTGACAACAGGATTACAGCATATCTTTTACTGACTTATGAGATCAGTTTACCATCTGATCTGGTGACTACAGAGAAAAGGAGGGCAAAGCTGAGTAACTTTGATGAATATGATAATGACAAATAGAAAAGTTCAGGGACTTTCCCCAAGTCTTTCTTCCATGGGAATGGACTGTGAACATGCAAGATCCTTCCTTGCCCAGTATGATGGCCACCATCCATGTGTAGATTGGACATTTGCATTCTGATTGGTTCAAATTGACATGAACACCAAGCATTTAATTCGTATTGAACTTAAAAAAAAAACTTAGTAGTTTGTGTTAATTTACTATTAAACTTTCCTTTTATAGGTTTGTATGGATAATGTACATTACTAAATTTAATTCCACCTGTAATTTTTACTTGCTTTGCTTAGTGAGGCATCTGAGATATGAGTTCTTCTCATGTGTACAGTTTTTGGTGAATATGTCTCCAGAAATATGCTACCCCAGCAGATTTCTTCTGCTATACTCAGAGCCTGAGCATCTGGTACTATCTATAGAAAATTACTTCCTCTTATAATTTTCAAGGAAGAAATACTTAATAGATGTGCTGTTAAAAGGGAGACATCCTCTAAAAGTCCCAGAGGACTGAATCTTGTTTCCCGTGTTTCCTGTGAAACTTAAATTGTATTGAAGTAATACTGGGAGATGAAAAGCATATTTTCTAGTGATGAGTCCTCAAGGTGTTTAAAAGTGAATGGATAGAATCCATTTTCACTTTGAGGTCATCGACTACTTATGAAAGAGAAAATACAATTTTTAAGTTCAGAAGAGTTCTTAAGCTTAGAATTTAATAAAATACATTTTGCTGAGGTTAGAAAGGCAACCTTGGAATGCCACAAGGGAGAGCTAATCCCTTGCCTTCTTCAGACTGTTTAGAAGTAGATTTTGTTTCCTCTAGGAATCAGAGGGCAAATTGGCTCAGTAGAGTTCCTTCGGCTATGTGGCAGCTACTTGACCAGTCATATTATGATCAAATCAACAAATGGTTCTTATCATATTACTGAATCAAGACTTAGAAAGATGAGGAGAAAATTTCTTTTGTGACCCTGTTTTAGAAATTTCTTGTTTAATTTCCAGTAGTAAGTACCGGGTCAGTTCCGGGTAGGTTTGCCTTGGAGAACAACATTTGGAGTTTTTGGATATGACAAATATGCTGTGAAAGGACATTAATCAGAGGAAATTTAAAAGGCATTTGCTTCTGGCCTTAAAGTCTTCTGTCCAGAATGTCCAGAACAAATGGTGGTTAGAATCACTCAATCTGAGGTGTCAGGAAAGCATCAGGCATTTCTGTGACTACAGGCATTTGTTACTCTTCAGTCTTCCTGTCCATTCCATATATGAGGGACCACACTTTTAGTTTCTTTTAGACTCCAAAGGTGGATTTCTTAATAGTGAAAATGAAAACCCCTTTGGAGTGTTTGCAAACTTTGAAAACCACGAGACATGGTATCTAGATCTCATTTGTCAATTTTCTTTACTCCTATAGACAATAGTTCTGAATATGTGCTCCATCCATTATGATATAAATCTCAGACATAAAAGGACAAATATAGATTTATCCCACCCTACACCCTTTCTATTTTCAAGTCATCAGAATATTTCATTAATTATTAAACATAAACTGTGATTTATTCTCATATGTAGCATCATAGAAAAGGAAAGATCAAGATATTTCAATAGTAAAAATGACATAGTTGAGAATTGTGGTACAAATGTTCACACAATCACTATGTTTGAAAAATTGCTTAGGCCAACTATATACCGTTAGGAACATATTCTAATTTTTAAAGTCCATTAATGGCTATTATATTAATGCTAGAATAGCTGTATGACATAGGTTTATCAAACACTTGTAACTAGACAGGATACAAGCTTTAAACAAAAATGGATCGCTGGAGAGCTATCTCTGTGGGCATATGGTATACTTTACAAACATGACTGTGTCACCTTGACTCCCAGAATGCACATCGAAACTAACAAACAAACTTGCTGCTATGGTCCACAGGCGCAATCTCTGAGCTTGGAAGGTAGAGTTAGGAGGATCCTTGGGATTCACTATCCACCCAGCATAATAGATTTAGTGAGTTCCAGGACAATGAGAGACACATTATAAATAACCTTAATGCAACCAATTGTATTTGGAACTTTTATTAATTAGGAGACATGGTTGAGAAGAAAAACAAACTGTTGGATTCGTGGATATTTACAACATATTGAGCAAAAGATCCATGTCGATGAAACACTTTAAAAATCTTAGAGAGTCAGTATTAGTAAAGCAGATAGCCTTGTATATAATAGGGCAATTGTAATGAATATGTACTTCACAAAAGAGGATATCAAAATGTCTCAGCAAATAGGTTAATTTTTTTTTCAATATCAGCTACATCGCAGCTTCTTAATGTTTTTGGATAAAACATGCTTTCTTATCAAGGTGTCTTTTGGTGGTATTCACACTAGATGGTGTCAAACAGGGAGGGAGAAGTGGAGCTGCTCCCTGTATGAGTCTGTGCTGACCATACTGCTTTGTGTTATACTGTCAGGGAGAGAGCCACTGTGGTGTTTTCCTAGGCGGTTTTGTAAATCTAATCTGAACCAAAGGAAAAAAAGCATCCATGAGGCTCAACTAAGA
Organism: Psammomys obesus; assembly: GCF_907164565.1. Taxonomy (NCBI): domain Eukaryota; kingdom Metazoa; phylum Chordata; class Mammalia; order Rodentia; family Muridae; genus Psammomys; species Psammomys obesus. The sequence goes on along the minus strand of NW_026591597.1, from coordinate 4,363,244 downwards.
TTCGGATATTAAACATATAATATAGGATAATCATACTAAAATCTGTACACCTAAGGAAGCTAATCAAGAAGGAGGAACCGGTAAGATGCTCAATCTTCATTCAGAAAGGCAAACAAGATGGACATCAGAAGAGGGAGAAAACAGCGAATAGGACAGGAGCCTATCACAGAATGCCTCTGAAAGACTACCCAGCTGGGTATCAAAACATATTCTGAGATTTATAGCCAAACTTTTTGCAGAGTGCAAGGAATCTTATGAAAGAAGGAGGAGATAGAAAGACCTGGAGGAGAGCAACAGAACAAGAAAATTTGAACACAGGGAACTTCCCAGAGACTCATACTCCAACCAAGGACTATCCATGGAGATAACCTAGAACCCTGACAATGCAGCCACTTCTGATGAGAACTGATAGACTAAGATCAGAAAGAAGGAGAGGAGGACCTCCCCTATCAGTGGACTTGGGGAGGGGCATGCATGCAGAAAGAGGAGGAGGGTGGGACCAAGAGGAGAGGAGGGAGGGGCTTATGGGGGATACAAAATGAATAAAGTGTAATTAATAAAAGTTAAATAAAAAAAATTAAAAAAAGAAAGACCTGGAGGGAACATGAGCTCCACAAGGAGGGCAACAGAACCAAAAAATATGGGCCCAGGAGTATTTTCTGAGACTAATACTCCAAACAAGGACCATGCTTGGAGATAACCTAGAACCCCTGAACAGACGTAGCTCATGGAAGGTCAGTGTCCAAGAGGGTTCCCCGATAACAGGAACAGGGACTGTCTCTGACATGAAATAATAGGCTGGCTCTTTGATCACCTCCACCTGAGGGGGGAGCAGCGTTACCAGGGAAGACAAAGAAGCCAGTCCTGATGAGACCTGATAGACTAGGATAGATGGAAGAAGAGGAGGACCTCCCTATCACTGGACTGGGGGGGGGGGAGGAGAGCATAGGAGAAGAAGAAGGAGGGAGGGTGCGGTTGGGAGGGGATGGGGGAGAGGCCTATAGCTGGGATACAAAGTGGATAAGCTGAAATTAATAAAAATAAAATTTAAAAACAGGAAAAATAAAAGATTTACATGAAAACAACAGAGAAGTTTTAGGGAAAACATCTGGGTACATGTTAATCCCCCAAACCTCAAAGACTCCATACTAGAAGGTCACCTTTCTGCAGACAGGAATCTAAAATTTCTGAAACACAAAATCACAAGATACACATCTAGAATGCTTAGAAAATAAAGCCCTAACTTTCCTTTCCCTTTTATTTGTTCTTTTTGAACCTCTTAGCTAATGTTTCTGGTTTAACTTCTTCTTCTTTATTTTTAACACTGGAAATAAAAAAAGAAAGGCCATGCTGAAGAGGCAAATAGCAGCGCCCAGGGGTCTGAGAGTGATCGGTACCGTTGACTGCAAAGGAAGACTACAAAAGATTGTTTTGTTGTGGTGGTGGCTTTTTAGTTAATTGATTTATTTATGTATTTATTTATTTGCTGATAGAACTATTAACCAACTTAATAGTAGGTAAGAGTGATTGTAGTGCTGAAAAGACCAACATAGGAAGACTGACATAAATTCAAGGTCAGTCTGGGCTACATGGTTAATGCCAAGCCACTCAGGATTCCAATAAGACTCTGTCTCAATCTTCACTCCATAATATTATTATATTTCTAAGATGTAACTGAAATAAATTTGGTATGAATACATAGAGAGCAGATGTAGGGAATTTGTGAAACAAATTACAGAATGTTACTAGAAGGAAACAGAATTTCTCATTATAAGAAAACAAAGTATATATATTAAAAGTCACTATTTGGAAAAACATACAAGTTGATTATGTTAGATCAAATAATTTTGTTTGCTAAGAATGGAAAATTATGACACAGTGAGAGAAAATGATTGCAAAACTCTTAAGCAGAAGAAAGTGTTATTGATATAAATTATATATACAATATATTATATAATATATATTTAATTAGAAGTACAAATTTTCAATCATGTTGACAGGTGTTGTCACAAAATAGGATATACAAATAACCCATGTACAATAACAATGCATCCAATCAATGATAATCATTAGAAAATGCCTATAAAGCTATAATAAAATTATTTATTTAGCCTCTAGAATTTATGAAATAAAAAAATGTAATAAAATCAACTACTGGTCAGATGGGAAAACATTAGGCGCTCCCACACTTAAGTCAGGAGTGCAAATTTGTAAATTGGTAGAATCAATACAGAGATGCCTTCGTAAATAAAATGCATATAGAAACCTTGTGACCCGATACATCTACTCATAGGTAAAATCCTTCATAGTAGTGGTAAGACCCCTAATGTCTATCTAGCGTAGTGTGATAGGTTGTGAAGAATATATATACATACATGATGTAATATATCAACACATTAAGATTTATTCAAAAGAGGAAGAGTGCAATTGGCATGCTTACATTAATTTATGGTGTAAGTGATCAGCTAGTGGTTACTCTATGCTTAAGCAGTAGCAAGAAGAGATCCCTGGATGACTAGCATTTTTATCTTCTGTCTCTTTTTTCTTCATTCTCCTCCTTATTTTGATACTGACTTAGATGTATCATCTTTGTGAAACCCATTGAGCATTGTACTTACTATTTGTTCTTGATTCTGTAAAAATGGACTTATGTATAAAATATTCAATATTTATTTTTTATATATTATAATTTATTCACTTTGTATCCCAGCTGTGGCCTTCTTCCTTGTCCACTTCCACCCTCCCTCCCTCCTCTCCTCCTATGCCCCTTCCCCAAGTCCACTGATAAGGGAGGTCCTCCTCCCCTTCCATCTGACCTAGCCTATCAGGTCTCATCAGGACAGGCTGCATCATCTTCCTCTGTGGTCTGGTAAGGCTGCCCTGTGCCCCTCAATATTTTAAGTCAACCTGTTTCTATAGAAACCAACTTATAAAATATAAATTTATATTTCAGAATGAAAAATGAAGCAAGTAAAGTTTTAATGAGGGAGACTGCATGTGTGTGGTCAATTTGTGCCATCTGCTTAACCTTGCCATAAACCCGAATCTGCTCTAAAATATATTTAAATGTTTATTTAAGATTTTTAATGAACTGATAAATAGAAAACACAAGTATTGTTAAAAATCATGGACAGGGCTGATGAGACAGCTCAGGGGATAAATATTTTTGTCACAACTGTCTCATGACTAGATTTGTCCCCCTAAGCACATGTAAAGGTAGGGAAAAAAAAGTCTCTCTCATACACACACACACACACACACACACACACACACACACAAACACACATACATACACCCACTTTAACAACACTAGCACTAATACCACCACAACCGTGACAATGATAATAATGCCATTTAAAAGTCATTGCAATAATTAATATTTCCATGAATGTATAATCTCCAGAAAATAATTTCAAAATGACAGCTTGTTTGTATGTCTTCTAATTCCTTCAACATTAAAATTGTTTTAATAAGCACCTTATCTGTTCCCAGTACAGATTGTGATGCGACATCATTTGTGCTAGTTGTCTGTCACAGCAAACAAAATACAACACACCAGCACGGAGAAGCTTCATCTATTCTCTACTTGGTACTTCTCACATTGCCCAGACTTTCCCATGGCAGAATAGAGAGATTACAGGGGAATCCTGGGAGAGAACCTGGTACACTATGTCATTGTGGGCTTTGATATTCCCTTGATATCACAATTACGTTATTGACAAAGGGTCAATCTTGGGATTTCAGCATACTCACCACCTGTCATTTTTTTTTTTTCTGTTTTCTGGTACTTGGATATTTAATCAAGTTTTCTCACATTAAATTTTGTAGTCATTGTATTATACTATGTGTACATTAGAGAGAGAGAGAGAACCAGTGTGTGTGTGTGTGTGTGTGTGTGTGTGTGTGTGTGTGTGCGCGCGCGCTCGCGCTGTCTGAATGTCTCTCTGTCTGTTCTCTGTATAGAAGGTGCACATGCCACAGGGATCACATGTAATTCAGAGGACAACCTTGTAGAGTCAGTTTTCTTCTTTCACATTTTTGTAAATCCCAGGGATAGAACTCCTGTTCATGGGGAAGTGCTTTAACCACTGAGCCATCTTGCAGGTCAAGCTTCTTCATGTTTCTGCCACCACACACAAACCTTTCTTGTCACCTTTGTCTTCCCTGCCATGGTATACTACATGTTCAGGTTCTATCCTTGATTTGAATTGGTGGGTATATGACCATATAGATGAAAAAAATCACCTAATGAAAATAGATATGCTACATCTTTCATTGTTTCCTAAAATATTACATATCAATTACACACATACATACATGTCAAATACTTATATTTATCACGCATTTATGAGTAATAGAGATGTCTCTAAATATATCACAGAAAATGTGGAGAATAGCTGTAAACACTACTGGTATTTAGCCATTTCTTATAAACTGAAACATTTCTTTCTGGAAGGATGTTTCTTAAGACTCAGGAAATAAATGAAAGTTACAAGGCTCAGAATAGGTGCTGAAGAATACAAGATATACAAGTTTTCTCTCCAATATTATACATTTTCCTGGAAGAGAATACTAGGACAAGTCATGCAGGGTACCCCAAGAAAGCAGCTTTCTTGAATTGTCACCCATAATGAAATGAGTTTTGATGATTCAGCAGCCTTTGAATTATTTATGATCCTGTAAGTCAGCCCCACCCTTATTCCTATTAGAAGCGCCAGTTAACTCAGGGTTTTATTAAGCTCATCTTGCATGGAATTTTTCTTTTGATGTGTCCTTTTTTTTCCTTTTTGAGATGAACAGACATCTGTTCATAACTTCTCAGTCCCCAGGAAAAGTCATGGAACAATATTAATTTTGTGTCTTCAGAGGGATATTTCTCTTATAGTCAGCACACTATCCACAAGCAAAATTGGAGGTCATGAAATTATACCATGAAAGTAAAATCAGGCTTCTTGTTCATTTTGTAAAGAAAGGGTTCTGAGAACACAGCCATGCCTTTCATTTACACATTATCTGTGTCTTTGAATAATGATGCTCATCCAAAGATGAACTAACAGTAGCGACAAAGACTGAATGGACCACAGGATCTAAAATAATTAATATAATGTGGTTTAATAAGTAATTGTCAAACCCTGATCTAAATGAATGATTACACGCATTTTTTCTAAGTACATTCTGGGGTTTAAAGCGCTCAGGTTAATTTCAGACCAAATGAATGAGGTCAGACCTACATGTTATAGACTTGTCAACAGAGTTAATGTTGGGAACTCTATCTACCTGTCACTAATTAAAACTTTCAATAATGATACCTGTAAATAGTAACTTTTGAATCTTATCTCTACCAGCCCACAACCTCGACTAGAGTATTGCCCATTCTTACCTTCATTTTAGTAATATACCATTTGCTGATACTTCTGTATCTGTGCTTCTAATCCAATCTCCTCAGGGTACCCAGAAATCTCATAGTCCACAAATTGCTTGACACCATTTGGGGGGGAAAGTGAGTAAACGTTCTGACTCACTCTTACTGAAGTCAGTGTATGTATATTCATCTCATCAACAGATAGTTAATACTTTAACGAGACAGATGACTGGTATTAATTTATCTCCTGCTAAATTAAGAAACTTGAAGCAGCACAGCACATTTTCAAAGCTATTCATCTAATCCTGAGAGTGAACTCGAAGGGCCTTACCTTTACACAGATCATCTAGCGACACATTGAGAAAAATGGTCACAGCTGTGAATGCCATAAACTGTCAGGGATTCCAAGCATGGGGTTGCCACAGAGCCAATTAACCCCCCCAATAGCCCATTTTGTAGCATAGATTATTCATAGAAAAAATATTGTGAGGTTGAAAGATTTTTACGTGATTCCTTGCTCAAACAAATTCAAAATCTCTTTTCTTCCTAAAATACAAAGAGAATTCTCAAGGTAGAGATGTCTCTGTGTTTCTTTAGAAACAGGAGGGATTGAGATTTTTGTCAGGGTCTTACATAAATTGCTTTTCACTGTCAGTGAGTCTAATAAGAAAATATATATATACCTAGTATAAACATTCACCACCTTAAATTTTTTTCTCAATAAAGTAAAAGAGATACTCTATTAAAAAACTAAAGTCATGCAAGAGGCAAAACAACAGCATTCTCATCTCAGTATTATATATTAGTGCTTGGGTCTGTACTATACTGAGGCACATTTTTAATACTGTGTATTTTATCTGCACCGCAGAAGCAGTGGTTTCTGCATCCTTTTAGCTCATTTACAGAGGTCCCCTGCAATGGCCCAGTCCTCGGGGCTTTGCTCAGCTCTGCAGTCATTTTCCACACCACTACCCTTAGCAATTTGTTATGCAAGCAGATGAACCTTGCTTTCAATCTGAGAGGCCAGAGCAAGACACCTTTATTAATTTTAAGGAAAAAAACAACAACAGATTTCTAGTTATGTCTATCTAACTATGACAGTGACCAAATCTCTGTATGGAGACCCTCTGAGGTCAGGAATCACTTCAGCATACCTGTAATCCCAGAAATTCTGTGACTGGAATAGGAAGACAGCAAATTTGTTGCCAGCTTATAAGACTTGGCATCAACCAATCCCCAAGGCCGTGTCGGGAAATGACGAGGAAAGAAAAGAGCGTCTCCTTTCCCATTACATCCAGCGAGTGGGTTTATGAAAGCCCCTGTGATTCTGACCTACTAGACGTTGAACAAAGTGTCTAATTAATGTGATGTGAATAGTTTTGAAATAAACGACAGGATGCAATGGGCTTCATTTTTTATCCGTTTCAGCAGCAGTTACTGTATGCTTTGGTTAGGAATACAGGTGACATCTTAGGCCTGGATCTTTATTAATACAAGGACTTAAAGAGAAACACTTGACTATGGCTTAAAAGTCTAGTTTTTGCTCTAAAGACTATTAAGGTTCCTTTTTCAGACTTATTGCTCTTTTCCTTTGTTTCTCAATCACTATAGCTTTAAAAGAGCATGAAATTATAGTACTTAAATGTTTCTGGAAGAAAACTATTATGAACATATAAAGCTATAGAAGTTATAGTATGGATTGAAATTTTCCACAATCTTCCATTGTTCTGAGTAGAGGACACTTCCTACAAAGGGCAGCATTTCTCATTTCCCTGTGTGAATCAGGACCAGAAGATTTCTTTATTTTACTTTATCTTATCTTACTCTTTATAATGGATTCACAGTTCTTGAGTGCTTTAATAGAAATGGCTAAAAGATCTAAAAATAATTCTGTAATGGAATGATAGAATTGCATTAAAATTTGACTTTTTTTCACTTTAGGTCATGTAGGCATTTATTTCACTTTTAATTTGTAAATAGTAGACAAGCTGTTATGTTTCTTTATGACACTGCCAAACGAAAATCATTTTTTGTTAATTTTCTTCTACCATGTCCTTTCTTGAATCCTTCCAGCACTACTTACTTCTCTACTGTTTTATGTTATCTATTACCCCTAAGTATAGCAGCTGGAGCTGAATCACAGTGACAGACACATATTTATACACTTGAACATCTCGGATTGATTCCTAGCATCCAATAATCTTTGTAACTCTAACACTGTATTTAAATAAACCTTGCATAGTTGAACTTCAATACTATGAATCTCTTGGTCTTTAAATATCTGAATTTTAAAGCTGAAAAACTAGGCCTAATGTATTATTTCTTCATATAAATATGTCTCATTATGTAGGTGTTCAATATCATGCTGACAGTTAAAAAATATCCTACTTATGCTATCTATGATATAATTCAAATGTTTGTGTTTGTCATAAATGAAGATTCTTACCTCAGAAATAGTGGTAAAATTAATTTTTTCCTTTTATTGAAATTAGATTGTTTTATCTAGATCTGAGGAGAGTGAGGGCGAGAGGACAGAGAATAGAGAAACTCTTTGTGACAAGCTGGAGACCTAAGTCAGAGTAGGTTCCTGAGAGGATATGAGGCAGATTCAAGCAGAGATTCTTAGTAGCAGAGGTGGCAGAGACTGAGTAGGACACCCACTAACTAAACTAGTGTCCGAGCAGAGGTAGGGGAACACCAACCCACCCACAAACTGTGACCTAAAATTTTCTCTGCCTACAAGATGTGCAGGGGTAAAGATAGAGAAGACAGAGCAGAGATTGAAGGAATGCCCAACCAATGCCTGGCCCAACCATGTTTTTTTAATGCATTCTTTCTTATTGCTTTAAAGCCATGTTCCTATTTTTTTTTTGTGTGTGTGTGAATAATACGTGAAATGCTGTGATGCATATATGAATCACATATTTCTTTTCTGCTAAAGTTTCTATGATGATTGAATGAACTATCTCGTATGTTACAACAGAACCAATAAAGCAGGAAACCAACAATTATAGCTAACACTTACTATCATTTTCATTTAATTCAATGGATTAAGACGATTTAATCAGTTTTAAACAAGAAAGATGTCTTGGCTTCTGTTTCCATTTTTGCACACAGTAAAGTTTTAGGGAAAGTACAAGATTATGACTCCAAAAAAAAAAAAAAAAAAAAGGTAAACAGACTTCCAGCTTCTCGACCCAGTTAAGATTCTCCGAAACTATTTAGGCTGGATCAAGCCTCCAGCAAACTGTTTCTGACCCCTGGGGAGAAAAGACGAACTTTTCTCTGAATAGGTTTGTATAATTTTTTATTTTGGTCATCATAAGAAAAACTTGGGTGGCAACATCACCAAGGAAAATGAAACCCTATCTTCTAGCAACCAATTAACAGTCAATAAATCAGCAAGCAGTTGTGAACATCACCAGCCCCTTTCCAGTTCACAATGGAGTGTTGAAGAGCCCAATCCTGCTCAAGTCTTAGGCAGGTAACCATAACTGTCACAGCTCCATGGTTACAGAATTGTGAATTGTAAAGTGATTTAAGAATTAAACCACCACTCAGAAGAACTAATGAGCCACATTTAGACAAATGGATAATGTGTTAGACATAGTTTATCTCTTTTGATTAAATGAAATTTAAGTAATGTATTTCATGTCCCCAAGTTCATAGTGTCTTCATTTTCAAATGGAAAAAAAACTTAAGTTGGTTAACCACGTATCTGGTTAATACGTGGTTGGTTAACCACATATTTGGATGGCATCAGTTCGACTCACTGCTCAGTTAATGTTTACAGATGCTCAACCAGATATGAGTCATGCCCAAAGAGAATATTGAGGAAAATTAAATACATGTATTCTTATTTACATCTGTCATAAAGGAATACTGAATTAACCAGGGGGCTCAAGAATTATTTCTCCTCTATTGATCTACCTATTGGTGCCCTCTTCTCTCTCTTTCTTTATGTATGCATCCTTTAATAACTTTCCTGTATCAATATTTAACATACAACTTGTACTGCAGCTAGGCTATGTATGTTAATCAATTAAAAGAGAAATATTAATATTAACAATTTCATTCAAATGTCAAAGACAAATATAGTTGCCATTCTAAACTGTTGCTGTAAGAGCCTTTGTGAAGAGAGCTTCCCATGAATATGCACCACAGGTAAAAAGAAGACAGAAGACTTGCATTAAATGGGAAGAAAAGGTCAGGCAATGACAGTAGAAAGAGTGAGCATCAGAAAGTAGAAAGTCAAACTGAATGCACAGCATGAAAGGTTTGCTGACATTTATTTACTTATTTGCGTGTCATTCTAGGAAATTGCATCTAGCCAAAATTATAGCTAGTCATAATAGGTGAACTATGAATAAGAGATTGCTACTAGTCACAAGATCCTCACTTTTAAACACAAAGTAAATGCAAGCCTAAAAGTAAATATCCATAGTTGGGCACAGTGTCAGAAGGAGTTCAAGGATGGGGAAGGGGAAAGCCACAAGTCGGAATTAGTTCAGAATCTAACATACTGAGTATAAGGAATGGACACAGGAACTATAATTCAGAGGAATCAAAGAATGGAGACAAGGTAAATGAAGGTCACAAATAAAGAGGGAGCTATATAAAAAAGAAAGCAAATGTGGACACATCACATTCTTAGAACACTGCCATGATCAAAATGACCATGAAAGTTATTATATACTACTTTTGAAGACGGTTTATAAAACAAACTAGTTTGGTCAGTGTGTCAGAAATAGGCATCCAGGAGCTATGAGTAATATGCATCCATGGTTACAGCAAAGGGTAATTATAGAGTAATTTGCCTTGACCTGAGCTGGTCAGAGATAAAACACATAATCTGAAGGGTTAGTGCACATTCATTTTTAAAGATGTTTAAATATCAATCTCAATTCAAGTAATAAACTGGTGAGTCAAAATACACAATTGTATACAAAAGAAACTGAAGGGGCAGCATGGGGAGGTTCAGGAAGGACATGACCATGGCTCAAAGAACACTTCAGAGATAACTTATCATGGGGACCCTCCAGACCTTGAATGCATCTGGCTCCTCAGGTGGCCTCATTACTATCAACAACAGCACTTCCTGGTCCTTGAAGAGAAAGAAAGATGAGTCTTTGTGGAGGCTGGAACACAGCCAGCCTGTTGATGTGAAAAGCCACTCTGACATTAATCTTTTAGACTGGGCATGAACAGAGAATAGATGGTTTTAGAGCCCATGGAAAGCTACTTGGAAGACAGCTGTTGTTGGCAACAGAAAAGAAAAGAACAAGAGTAATTTGTGTCACTCTTTGGCATTCACGGAGAAGAACCCAACTATGAAATTCTGGGATATGATGGTATCCAAGGTCAAGTTTTAGATAGAGGATACAGAAGAGGACAAGTCACAGGTATAATATATAGAAGATAAATACCATCCCAAACATAATTTGCAGGAGCATTAATGTGTCTGGAATGACAATTACATTTTGAGAACAATGGTTTCACCCATTTCTTTACATTCACTACACAAAGACATAACTGATGAGAGCAGAAACACACATATGATATATACTCACCTGTAAGAGGATATCATTCATATAATATAGGTTAAACATACTAAAATATAAGACCTAAAGAAGCTAAACAACAAGGAGGACCCTACGGAAGATGCTTTATCCTCATTCAGAATGGCAAACAGGATAGACATCAGAAGTAGGAGAAGGCAATGAACAGAGACAGGAGCCTTCCACAGAGGACCTCCAGAAGACTCTACTCACTGGGGTATCGAAGGTGATACTGAGACTCATAGCCAAACTTTGGGCAGAGTATCGAAATCCTTATTGAAGAAGAGGGAGATAGAAAGACTTCTGGAGGGGACAGGAACTCCTCAAGAAGAACAACAGAGCCAAAACACCTGGGCACAAGGGCCCTTCAGAGACCGATACTCCAACCAAAGACAATGCATGAAGAGGATCTTAAACCCCTGTTCAAAGAAAGCCCATTGGCTGATCAGTTTTCAAGTAGGTTCCCTAGTAAGGGATACAGGGGCTGTCTCTGACATGAACTCATTGACAGGCTCTCTGGTCACCTCCCCCTGCCGGGGGGGCAGGGGGAGGAAGCATTGCCAAGCCACAGAGAAAGATGATCCAGCCAGCCTTGATAAGACCTGATAAGCTAGGGTCAGATAGAAGGGGAGGAGGTCTTCCTCTATCATGGGACTAAGGAAAGGGCATAGGGGAAGAGGGAAGGTGGGTGGGACTGTGAGGAGACCCTGGAGGGGGCTGTTGCAGGGACACAAGGTAAATAAATTGTAATAAATAAATATACAAGTAAAATTAAATTTACGAATAAAAAAATTATCATTCTGTGCTTTGGAAAGAACTCACATAGCACTAAGCTGGAAAACAGCTTTAACATGATCTTACATTCCTAAGAAAAAAAAGAGAAAATCAATATTGAGTAGGCGTATACTCTGTAATGTATACATTATTCTTGAATGGTATGTTTTTCTCATTATGTATTTTGATGAAATGAAAATAACAAAAAAATAAAGTAACTATCCAAAGTAACTATTTGTTACAATAAAGTAACAAATCCAAAGTTTTATAGATATTTGGATTTGAAGTATGACTTAACTGTCTTTAAATTTATTTTTATTTGTTTATTTTTTTCAGTGTTTCTATTATTATTCTTTTATTACTATTAATTACAGTTTTTTCACTTTGTATCTTTGCTGTAGCCCCCCCCATTTCCTCCAGGTCCTGCCCTCCCTCCCACTTCTCCCGTTTTGTTCCCCCCCTCTTCTACGAATACAGGGAGTTCCTCCTCCCCTACTATCTGACCTTATGAGACCCTATAAGGTCTCATCAGGACTATCTGAATCATCTTTCTCTTTTGAGAGGATAATTGCATCATTTCTCCCTTCTCCTTTTTCCTTATAAACCTTCCATATACCTCTCCTTGTTATCTTTCAAATTCATAGCCTATTTCTTTCCTTAGGAATCTAACTATGTATAATATATAAACACATAAATACAGTATGTTAACATGAGCGGTGGGAAATCTCACAAGTCCTCAACCTGACACAGAGAACTAGAGGCAACAAAGGAATGCTGGGAGCAGAAGTGTCTTCTCCTCAGAAGAGCACTCCAGATGATTGCCTTTTTAGCTATTCATTTCTCCCTATTTTTCCTTCCTTTCTTGGTTTTCTTCTTTTCATTGTTTCTTTTTCTTTTTTTTCTTTCTTGTTACTTGCCTCTTTCATTTTATATAAATCATTGAATACCAATATTACATTATTGAACAGAATCTTTTTTTTTGTAACAGTCATAATATATCATGTTGTTGAAAATGTTCCTAGGCTCAAAATAAAAAATTGAGATGCAGAAAGTTGAAAGAAAACTAGAATGCATCCTGATAAGAACTATGGTAATTTAAGATCAAGGTTCCTCTCCAAAGGAGAAGAGAAATTTCAAAGAGGATGTATATATATATATACTTAAGATTCAAAAGATGAGAAAGAGACACTGAGAACATAGAGGGTAGGTTGATTTGGGAGAGAAAAGAGCATAGATGAAGCCACCCACACCAGGGAAGTACCAATTGCAGTGCCTGGCATGTTGTCCTAACCACAAGTTTTTTAGAAATGAATATATCCCCCCTTAGAGGTTGGGAATCAAACCTGGAGACAAATCTCAGCAGATTGCATTCTTTGATTATTTGATTTGCTTTTTCTAGAGCAAACTGTAACTATCCTATAACCCAACAACCTATGCAGGTAGAGAGCTATCAACTTCTTGAAAACACAAGCAAAGTTGTATAATTTTCTTTGCTTTAAAGCTCTCTGTGCAGATGACTGAAACCTCCCTTGATATTGTGCTCCCATTCAGTGTTTCTCTGGCTGACCCTATTCTTTTTCTTATTTTTTTATATGTAAGAGAAGAAAGTCCCAAGAGTTGCCCTGAGCATGTCTTCCAGGTTTCAGTTTTCATCCCAGACTTCACTGTAGAAAATATGATTGGCAGCTAGTGATATACTGGTTTTATAAATAGTTAAATTAAATGACTGTTATGTTGGAAGTTGACAAGATATATTATAGATGAAGTAGAAAAAGTATGCAACAAATAGGATCAGACAAGATAGCATGGTTCTGATCTTCAATTCTGTTGCCTCTCAAAGAGCAATGCCTCACAGCAGCTGACACTGGGAGAGAGTTTTGAAACCTGAATAAAAATTTTCAGTCACCCTATCACATTTTCTTGTCAGGTACAGCTGTTATAAAGGACCCCTGCCCACCTGTGAATTCAGCAACAGCAGGCGTCTGTATTGTATACCACTCTAGTCCTGTGAGCTGGCAACTACAATTCAGAGGAAGAACTTAAAGAACCCCAAATTTTGGAAACCCCATTCTGTTTTTTTTAATCTATTTTTTATCCTTTTATTTGTTTGTTCTTGGACACAGGGTTTCTCTTTGTAACAGCCCTGGCTGTCCTGGAATTCTCTTTGTAGATGAGCTTGGCATCAAACTCCTAAAGATTTACCTGCCTCTGCCTCCCACGTGCTGGGATGCGTGGTGTGAACCACCACACACAGATCAGAAACCCATTCTTATAAGGGCTGGCCATCTCCTTAAGTTTTTCTTGGTGTAAAAGCATGGGTTTTATTTTCCTGGACTGGAAATATATGAGATTCAGAGCGAAATATTATCTATCTTCCAGAGTTATTTCTCGTATAAGTGTATTTGAAAGCATCACTGGGACAAAAGGTGAACATCTTTCTTCATAAAGTCTGCAGAGACCTAGGAGACATGACAAGTTTATAATAGGAGTAGAAAAATCAAATACTTTACTTAAAGAAAACTATTATGTTTACTATTGCTTAAATCTTGTACTTTGTGTTATAAGAAAGACTTAGACACTGTAAAAGAAAGTTGAGAGTGAGTCCAAAAAGAAAATATAAATATATTTTAACAGCTCTGAATCCAGTCAACCTTAGTAAGCCATTCAAAAGTAATGAATTCTTACTCTGGACCAGACATTTCATGAAATACCAAATTTAATAAAACAACGATAAGGAATGAAGCATGATAGTTTATCTACTTAAAATAGTAAATTAGGAGTTAGGGAGAAAGCTTAGGGGATAAGAGTCCTTATTGTACATGCTTGGAGACCCTATTTTGAACTCCCAGCACCGATGTAAATAGTGATTGTCTGTAATCCCAGCACTGGAAGAAAGGCAGGGGTATCCCAGGAGCTCATTTTGCTAGGCAGTCTAGGAGAAAGGGCTCAGCAACAGAATTGGTCTCAAGGCAATAAGGGATAGAACAATAGGGGAAAATGACCAATGGTTTATTCTGGCATCCACATACATGCACACAAACACGTACACTTGCAGAGTTATCAGCATTCACTACACACACACACACACACACACACACACACACACACACACTAAGTTAAAAATGCAACATTGCCATGATACGAATCTTTAGGAAGGTCTCAATTCTTAACTCTCTACAAAAGGCAAGATGACACACTCCTCTACTATTCAGAGATAAGTCACTGTGAAGGTAATAGAAACTAATGTCTGATTGCTTTGACCAAGCTCCACACTCCTACTCTACAAAGGATATCATAATATGAGTAACTTTCATATGAAGATAATTTGAACCCACTTAATTGAATTGCTCACTAGATAGTTATTTTAGAAGTAGCAAATTATAATTGACACTCATTCAAACTGAATATGTTAGGTGAATTGTAAACCCATAATTAAGGTTCTCCCCCAGTGAGCAAAGTGTTATAAAATCTAACATTACCAGGTAATTTCACATGTGTGCATAAGCCAGCATCATAGCTCTCACATGAGTCGTGTGCATGGCTATCCCTTGATTTGACTGTGGAAGTGAACAACAGGGGTGAGTACTAAAATCTTGGAAGAGAAGGGTTCCTTCTGATGTGAGTGCAAACGTGCCAGATGACCTTCCTTCATGCCTGTTGCTCCCGACAAAGAGGCAGACCAAATTCTGGTAGAGAAGAAACCTCACATGGCCCCACATGGCCACATGAAACCCAGATATAGAAAGTAAATAACTACACTGCATCTTAAAAAGTGGTAAATCTACAAATGTCCAGAAAAACTGAAGAGACTCAGAAAATGGCCATGCCTGACGACAATCCTGGTGGACGCTGGACAAGTCTGAATGAAATCAGATGTAGTGGTAGAAATGTAGCAGCGTCGTTTTCTGGACATGGACATTTGAATGACAGATGTGCAGAAAGAGGTCCTTGTTTGTATAATTAATATACTTTAAAGAATGGCAGAGTGGGAAGGAATCATGTTGGTAATTTTCTCTTGGATTGCTTGGGGAGAAAATGTGCCTTGTGGTCTACTTGTAACTGCGCTATACATTTGAAGTGGTTTCTAACTGCAAGTAACTGAATACATGAAGTGAGGTTAAAGATGTTCTCACCAATTATAATTATAAGCAGAACAGAAAAAGACACCTCAGACAAAGGGCCGTGCTCTTCCCAAGCTCAAAGTCTTCCACGATTATAAATACAGTGGTTACCCTTCAAGAATCCTTTACCTTTAATCCACTCATATCCATCAAATTGGTCTTTTTGTAAGTGTAGTAGAGATCCTTTTTGTCCTGCACTTTTCACAGGTCCATATCACAGATCTGAGAAGCTAACTCACAAAATAATAGATTTAAAATATAAGCATAAGGTAAACATTAATAAAATTTTAAGTAAACATTATTTATCAACCCCACTGCTGGCACAACTAATATTTACAAAAATTCACTGCATATGAAAGCATTTTACAGGTTCAATTTCTCACAGTGAAAGATTTCTCAGGCTTTTGAAATAATTGCTAAAAAAAACCAGTCAACTGTGGATGAAATGAGTTTCTCATTTTGAAAGTGAAATAACAAAACCGTTTTCAAATGTTCAAAGAGGAGAAATTTCTACTGTAGGTTGGCACTGCGTTTTAGTGGCTTTTCTATGCTACTAAGTAAGGCTTTCAAAAGAATATAAGGTGCATTTCCCAAACACAAATGAAAGAGTTTGACATAAATTAATCAGACAATGTGGATCTCGGCAAAAAGGACAATAGTGAACTTCGACGAGTGGCATGGCAAACATAATATCTGGACATTTGGGAATAGGCATTCTTTCCCTTTAAGAGCATAAAGCTTTAAACTTTGTTCAAGTCACCTGGCCACAGTATTAAAAATAGTTTAGTTTTTTAGCCTCCTACAGCTCTTGCAGGTGTCCGGTTCCTTTGGGTGGAGATTACAAAGAATATTCTGCCAGGTACACTAGTATTTATGGCATTAAGAAGACACATATACCATAGGGAAATAGAATATGAAATGATAGAGGGAGATAGTTTAGAAATAGCATTTTAAAGGATTCAGGCTTTAACTGGGGTATTTGAAAGCATATCTAAGAAAGGAGGAGTTTGCTTGAGATTAGGTCCCTTGAGAAATGACTGTTTTAATAAATCTTGTCTGTAGAGAAACAAAGGGAGCAACATGAGAAACCTCAGTCTGTAACCAGTAGCAACCCTTCATTTTAGCCAAGAGTGAGGGATACTGTTATGTAAACTGTCAGTGATCTTGTTCCCTTCAAGATGGCTTCAGGACTATCCTGCTTCACGTTGGTGTTCTGTGAGCATCTTTTACAACAACCAGAAAGGAACATGGCTTTTATAACAACCAGCCCTGCCTGTGAAAATCTGTAGGAGAGTTTTAAGACAAATTCCCAGATTGTAATAGCTGCTTTCTAGTGTTCCAGTATTCTGGACAGGGTGTTTCGGTCTCAGCAGAATCAAGCACACGCTCCAGCTTTTTCTAGCTGTTCAATTCTACTTTTGTAACCATTTGGGGAAAACCTGGAATCCAGTGAATTAGGACACCTGTTCTGTGGAGAACGGCTGCAGATGAGAATGTTTCCTATTTTATTCTGCTCTTTCTCACAGTCTGTTTCAAATGTTTAAACCTGAGACCCTTATAATGTAAAAGAATATTATAAATGTGGTGTTTGGCCCTCAAAATGTCCTCTCCATTGTCTCACTCACTTTTGTCTCTCAAGTTGACCTTCCTTCTAAATGTTCTGATGTCTCACACTTAGAGAGTGTTGTTTTGTTCATAGCTACTCTTTACGCTCTGTAGAATAGGTTAACAAAATTCTCTTTCCTTATAGAATGTAGAGCATCTGCAATTAAATATATTGATGTATTCCTTGTTGAATAAATTCATCTGTGGATACCCTTTTAAGGTTTTCAAGAACATTTACCACGTCTCTACTACTCAGTCTGGCATCCACAGTGCCTAGCACAGTGAGTGATTAACACAGGCACAGAAATACAAGTATGGAAAGAATGAATGAATCAAAGAATAAACTACACTTTATGGTATTATGCGAATCATAGAAAAAATTATTTGGGGGATGAATGGAGGCTATAAGCCTCTCATTACAAATAATTTTGTTATGAAAATATGTGTGAGTTTATGTATTAATGCTTTAGTATGACTGAACTTGAGAGCAACATCTGAGGCCTGTGGACTCTTGAGATAAGAGTTATATATATATATATCCTACAAACGGGAAAATTTTTCAGCCCTCTCCCCAGTGCACTGTGATTTATCAAATGTTTGCTGTCTATCTGCACAGCAAGAGGGCTGCACCTATAAAGACCTACTTATTAAGTTGCTGTCTCTTTGCTTATAAGAAAAATGATGACTCAGAATACTAGGGGATCTTTGAGCCTTTAAGACAAATTCCAAATTTCTTCTCTCTGTTAGAATGCACCAGACTCCCAAGATTATAGAACAGTCCTCTTTTCTAGGACATCCTCTGTCTCTTTTGGTGAAGCAATAGAAAAAGATAAGAGGTAATGAAAATAGAAAGGGCCAGAAAACCTTAGAGGCTGTGGGCAAGTTTGTGATCGGGAAATACACAACTAAATCACTTTTTCAATTAATATTAGAATCTGGAACTTTTGTGGCAGATCTTAAAGCAGCATGTCTAGCAAAGAATACTTGGAAGACACAAAATGTGAGTTATTTGTATGTGTGAATAAAATAAACACAAACTGAAAGGTCTCTGATGAAGAAAGAGTCTAGGTCATTTTTGTTAAGAGGTGAAAATCAGATACCATCAGGTGGTATTGGCATATCTTACTGCCTAAAAGGGCAAAACCTGCTTCCTTTCTCAAACTTGGCCGAGGCAATTACAGACATGCCAAACATTTGGGTCTGCCCATTTAATCTGTCTTATCTCTTAAATTTGAATGGAAGAATAATCTGTATCCACACTCTATTATCCATGGTGGCATGCTCTGCTTTCTTGTACAGCTTATTCTCATCTCATCCACAAATCCCTTGCCAGAAGAGTCCATTCTCACCCATGTACCCTGGTTAAGCTCTTTTTTCACCACTGCTTTCATTTTTTTCTGCCTCTACTGCTTATATTTACCATCCAATATGCATCATTTGTTATCATTTTTAGATATTTACTGGTAATCCTGAAGGATCATAAATGAGGACCTAACATGGATTTCCCCACTCTGCTTTATTTTTGATACTGATGAAATTCAACCATGCATGGTGTAAGTGCGCAGAAATATTGAAGAATTGGCTCTTTGTTTAAATGATTTACTTATTCATGAATATTAAGGAGCTACTAGATATAATTATATAGTTATTTCAGCATAGTTAATTACTTAATATTCAATTTAGTGTAGTTAATCAAAACTGAGTATGTTTTGAGTAATCTTATTAGACAAATGGAAACTCCAGAGTTAAGAACAATGCAACACTTTCTCACAATCTGTCATATATTAAGGAACAGAATGTGATTTGAACCCAGAACACTTCAAACAGATTTTTGTTTTAAAAGAATTTTGTGTACCTTTCCCCAGTATTCTGGGAGGAAAAAGTCAAAGAATAAGAAATGGGCATTTGTTGACACTGTCTTAGTACCTGTCTGCATTATCTTACTTTTAAATCCAGCAAGCCACTGAGAAAGGAGTTACTATTGTCCATTTCTTTGCCTACATTTTTTTCATGCCAGGTGAGCATCACATTATCTGGCAGTATTATAAAATATTCACTTGCTAATATTCTGTTTCTCATTTCATGAGTTCTGAGTTTAGGACTCATTATCACTAGCTTCTTGAGTTAAACAGGTGATTCTAAGACATGATTAGGTTTGAAATGTTTCATATATGTGACAATAGAAGCAATCAAAAGTTAAATCATCCAAGGTTGCATTGATAAATGGTCAATTTAGCACTTTAGCCTGAAAAAAATACCTTGTGTTCTCCTTCCAACCATTGCGCATTGTACTGTTCTTTCTTATTAAAACTTATCTCAATGTATGTCACCATTTTCTCTGTGCATTCAATTCTCATACCATTCTTGCAAAATCATATATAGCCAAAATATTTTACTAAGATTATTTAAAAAAAGATTTCACTGTAAATCTCATTAGTTTGAAGGTCATGATCCTCTTGTCTCTATGTCTAGTCAACTAGGAGTTCAAGTTTATATCACCATTTCCAGCTATAATGATTATTAATTTCACAGAACTTGTGTAATGGACTGTCAATGGACCTACACTTAAATAGAGGTTAGTACAATTTTTAATGTCTAACCACTCATAAATTCATGTTTTTATGACAATAGAAATACTTGTTGCCAGAGGAAAATGAGTATCTCTCATATTATTTGTCCAGCAGCATTATTTTGTTGAATAGGCACAAATTTCAAGAAACATATCTTAGGTATTAGAGTGATAAAAGAGAAGGAGAGAAATAATGGTGAATAAGATCAACACTGTCATACCCCCAATAAAAATAAATAATATAGAGAAAGAATGGGTAAACATTTAAATAAAACTATCAGGTATACCACAAGTATAGATTACGGCAGTGCATATGAGGTAAAGAAAGATTACCTATTCAGTGGAATCAGGATAACACTTAAAAAGAATTTGGGGTGTAAACTGAAGAAAAATACAGATATAAAGAGAAGGAACTCAGCAATTTGGGCTTCATGATTACATAGAGAAGATGTTGCCATTTATTTAGTGGTATAACAAAATCAAGGTTGGTGTGGTAGCTTTGAAAAGATGATCAGGATAGTTCTAACTTTGATATATGGACAGCTCCAGGAGCTACGTTTTCTAAAGTTTAAAACTTTATAATGTATAAAAATGCACAAAAGTAGTGACATCCAGCATGAGGTTCCAAAATAAGGAATGGAGTTAAAAACATGCTCATTCTGGGTTAAATTATACCCAGACTTGGAGTATGTTGTTAAATACTCTCTGACGATCTTAAGCTCCCATGGGCCTATAATCAGCCATCTAGGCACTTATAGTTAAATAACTTGTGGTAGGATTAATTATAAGTCTTTGAGAGACACAGGGATTTAGTGAATCATGGAAAATGAAAGCCAAGTTGCAAAATGTCTATGAGCGAATGTCAAGGGAAATAGAAAGATGCAGAATTGAGTGTAAAGGGGGAATAACTGGCTTTAAACACAGAGAAAAAGCACTTTCCCTTTTGTCAATGAGACAACTAAGCAGAGATTCACAATATGTCCCAAATAATTTTCAAATATGGAAGAAACAGAAATAAATTAAATTCTGTCTGACTGCTTTAATTTTCTATGTAAAAAAACATGTAATATTCTGATGAAAAGTGTGTATTTACTATCAGTTAGTGATAGCTGTGTAATAAACAATCTTAAACATTAGAAACTTAAAGTAAAAAAAAATTATTATTTCTGAAGAATTGATTAGTACAAGACAGTGCAGTTGACCTGGTCTACGGTTTGTTAATTTTGCTTGGGACTGTTCATATGTCTGCAGGTGGATTTTAGTCGGTTAGCAGTTGGAATGCTAATTTCTCCCCCATGCTATCATGCAACTTTCCTCCAGTTGGTCTACATTTATTTTAATATTAGTTCCATTATTTCAGAAAATAAAACTGTTAGGAATAAAAAGTTTGTGTTACCTAACTTTATATACCGAATCTAACATATATGTACTGAAGCTACAAATGCTAAAGCAACTTAATTAACAGTTAGTTTTTTTTTTTTTAAAGAAATGCTTAAGTTTAAAAAGCGATTTTAATGTTGGGCACAACTGAGCATTATTGCCATCCTTGGAAGAAGAAACATATATCTCATTCTGTCACTTTCTTCAGTATGACAACAAAGTCAGAAAGAGGTGTCTTGTAGGCAAGAAAGGATAACCTGACCATGCAATCTCATTACCTTGGCCTTCTTACTTTTTCAATGGCGAAATATTGGCTTATGTTGTTTAAGACATATGCTGTTTTTGAGGATGAGGGAAGGAGATTTTTTCAATTATGTTTATGTGTTTGCATTTAGGTATACATGCATATGAGTGTAGGTACCTATAGAAGCCAGAAGAGGGCAACAAATCTCTTAGATCAGGAATTACAAGGAAGTTGTGAGCCAGCTATTTTGGGCACTATGAACAGAATTCATGTCCTCTGCAAAAGCAGGACATGCTTTCAAGTGATGAGCCAGTGACTGACACATCAATAACTTAGTAACTTAATTACTTAATAACTTGTTAAATGTCATCTCTATATAATATTTAAACAAAAGCTTCATGTAGACTGCAAGTACAGACTATCACAGGGTATACAAGTAAAGAAAGCCTACCCCCTCAATAGAATCACTGTAACTTTTATTAATCATTCTTTGGGAAGATCTAGAAGCATGTAAGGAAGAATAGACAAGAAAGGCAGCTATTTTGACTTTAGACAATATACAGAAGATGCTGCATTCAAGGTTTAGTCAACTTCTGAATGGATTAGGGACAATTCCGTGTAAATCCTAGAAGAACATGACATATTATTTGAAGTGGATTTAGAAGGTCATTTGATGATGAATGCACTAGTAAAGGAATTGATCTGCAAGCATAAAGACCAGAGTTCAAACGCCCAGAACCAAGTAAATACTGATGCAGCAATTCATATCTGCAATTTCCGAGATGTTACTGCTAGGTAGAAGGCAGAGCCAGACTGAGAATATCTAGAAGCTCATAGGCTAGTTGCCTAATGTGGGAAATATGAAAGTGATCCTGTTTTGAACAGGTGGAGGAAAGAACTGGTAACCTCCATATATGCACGTTTTCAAACACAGGAATAAATGCACACGTATAACACACGTGTACACATATGAACACACACACATTGAAAACAGAGCATAGTTAGATGGTAAGAGGAATGGAGAGGCAGCTGTAGGACTAAAAAAAAAAAGTAGATTCCAGATACACATTTTTCAGATAGCACTATTAAATAATAAAGCTGCAGTGCACTGTTATGTGTTAGAACAGATTATTTGGCATAGAGACTTGTTTTAGGGTTGACAAGATTCATGCTATATAGTAGGTATATAGGTCACAAAGAATTTTTTAAAAAATACTTCTGAAAAGACCATTGAGAGATATATTGTGTTGGAGTTTTGTGTTGATGTTATCTAATTGGATGTAGAAGTGGGATTTGGTGAAGGGAAGACTGATAGAACAGAGATTTTTGGACAAAAGAAAAGATTGATGCAGAGTACAGATGACATTTGACTAAGACTTTTTTCTACCATTAATTATTTTGAATAATTAAATCCATATATATGAATAATAATTATGTTACTATTTGTAAGCTACATCTACAATTATCCTTGTAAGACTTACACATTTTATTACAAACTGAACACCGGGGCAGAACAGTTAGATATGATGTTCCTGTTTGTTCTCTGAGTGTTTTGTTCCTAGAATTATTGAAGAGGAATTGGAGTGATCAGGGCTTGTGTCCAAATGCAAATGTGAGATAAGATAGTCTTCCAAGAAGACAGCAACCTTTGGGTTGCTTGACTCAGTTTGTATTTTTCCCTAGCCTTTCAGCTGACAGATGGAACTAGACATTTTTCTTTTCTCCACACTTCTGCTTTGCAACTCAGTCATACTTACTCATATCTACATGAATAGGAGAGCTTCATCTGTTTGATTTATCATGGGCATGTTTATATAATACCTCGCACCATACTTTTTATGAAGAAAGATGATGGTTTTTAAGAAAGATGTCTGCAATCTTCTTCTCAGCTAGAAAATACCACCAGAGGAGCAGTGTAGAAAAATGGAAAGATTCCCAGGAAATAATTTACAGTCACTCTATCTTCCTCTCCTTTTTCTGTAGAGGAGTCATGATTTCTGATGGAAATTTCAAGATACCCCGCCTCTTCTTATTTACCCCTGTATCATTGAACTGAGAAGAAATATGGGCTGAGGTTTTAAGAACTAAGGTGTCTTCTATATTAAAAAGCATTCCCAATGCCTCCCTGAAAGAAATTCGTGTACCTTCCCTCACTTATATGGGAACGAGAGCTAGGAACTTTCTAATGGTAATTACTCCCTTTATACCTATCACCTCTCATGAATCATAAGCTACTTGTGAGTAAGAGGTTCATCTTTTAAGTATTTCTCAGAGAATTTATTGAAATTATTAGAAAAATCTTGAAATTATCTAAACAATACATTGATATTATCTACACAATATATTGATATTACTCTGTGCCAAGAAATAAATTGATATCTTAATCTCAGTTCTTTATTTCAGAACCTCATCAGAGAGCAAAAGCAGTTTAGAGAGGGACTGAGAGAATCGAGTAAAACACTCCAGTCAGGAGTAACAGACACCCTTGAGACTACTAAGGCTTTCAGCAAGCCTTATACTAAAAACAGAGCCTGAGTGGTGGTAGAGAGCCTCAACTGGTAGTTAGGAATCAGATGAAAGATGACACTATGACTTTTTGCCATTTTATATAGATCTTAGGAAAAAGACATTTTGAGTTTCGATAAATAATTACTACAAAAATGTTCAGTTAAGAAGTGCAGATGGCACTAATAATATTTATAATATCCCTCGCCTGAATTACAAAAAAAAAAATAATGTGTATCTATCTCTAGAGTAACAGTAGGTTTAAATGCATATGTCTATACGGGCATCTTAAAATAAACCATTTTTTATTTTGTGGGCTTTATGTGGCACGGTACACTAACAGCAAGCAAAGTGTGTGGAGTCTAAGGCTACTTTGACTGCAAGAGTTTCTCATGCTTTTCTTATTTCCTGTTGACATTCAGAAAAGAAACCTAAAGTATAGAAAGGGGTGAAGGCTGTGACTCTGACATGACTCATTATGGTTGGTTCTCAGAGCAGAGAGCTAGACAGAGAGAAGTAATGAGGTCTAGAGGTAAATACCTTCTTAATTTATGCTCTCAGTGACATAGCTTTACCCCCTGACACTGGGATTAAGAGCTGATCATATTTCTGTCTATGTGTAGCCAGAAATGTCACCATTAATAGAAAGAATTAGGTCCACTACATTTTCAGTAGTTGGTAATTGTATCTTCAGCTCGATAGTCCATCCCATAAACCTTATTGTATTTGTTTTTTGTTTTGTTTTGTTTATTTATTTATTTATCTATTTATTTATTTATTACATTTTATTAACTCTGTATCCCAGCTGTATTCCACTCCCTCATTCCCTCCCAATCCTATCTTACCTCCCTTCCTTAATGTATTTGTTTGTACATTTGGCGATTATGGGGATCACACAGAAGTTAGCTGATAACATACGGAAAATATCAGTGTGCAGTTATTATGCTGATAATGGTTTAGAATTAGATTGAGTTTTAAGTCAACTTCGCTTATATGTTTGCATATATTTCTTCATTGAAACTTGAGGTCTGTAAATGACACATTATGCAGTGAGGCTTCCGTGTCTTCCCCAAAACCATTAAAAAGAGACTCTTTGAGTTTCGTTTGTGGGATACCCCATGTCCATTTTCCGTGTGTACTGAAGTGTTACTCAAATTACCCAAGATCATTCGAGAAATACCAACATTTTTTGTGCTCACTAGAAGCATAAAGACAAATCAGAAACATCAAAGTCATTTTGCATGCATCAATAGGAACTGAGGCTGACGTCTCAGAATTTATATTCTCCTTTGAAAATTTCTTCAAGACGCCTAAACAAGCAGGTAAAGAGTATAGAATGGCTTATGTCAACCCTTACCAAAATCAGAGTATGTAATATTTTTTGAAATAAATAATATTAAAAGGCATGTAAAATACACAATATAAAATAATCCTATGAAATATAAATGATGTTATAAAATAAGTCTGTAGAGAATTTTTGAAGTATGTAATTGTATACATAGAAAATTCATATTCAGCTGACATAGTGTTGATATGAGTGAGAAAGCCATGATGCTCAGATAAGTAAGCTAAGAGTACAGAATTGGCAGAGAAGGAACTCTGTTGCCATGGCAACCTGATTTGAGATTCACAAGGTGCGTTTTAACCTAAGTTCCTGTCTTGGGAATGAACACAAGCAAATAATTAGATAAGTAAATTGCTGAGACTGCATCCAAGAAGTTCAAGTGTTTTTAAGGAAAATTCTCACTCAAATGTAAATCATCAGTTGATTACGAACCAGAATATTAGCAGTGTGTTCCATGCTTCTATTTCATAATTTCTATTTCGTATCACTGTATTTGATGGCATGGGTGTGCCTCTTCCATTTACTTTCACAATATTTCTTTTGATTTTGTTATTTAAATGTATCAAGCTTCACCCCGCATTGCTTCGTTATCTATGAAATGAAGACGCTGGCGCAGATAATGTTCCAGTGTATTAATTAGACTAATTAGACTAATGAGATGGATGCTGTTGGCTTAAGATTTCAGCAACGGCTCAAAAGAAAATCATATTTTTTTCTTAATAGTTTTCAAATCTTTTTTTCTCAGTTATTGATTTATGTTAAGGAACAGGAGGATAATTTGAGTTAAATGTCAAATATTTGTTCAACTTTGCTTATGCTAAAAAGAGGATTTTTTTTTTTTTTTTTAGGAAAATGCAAGTTATTCTCACACAGAAAAGAAAAAGCTGCTATTTTAATAAGCTGGGATTAGAACTGAAAGCCATTTCGAACTCTTCTTTTTCATCACAATTTATCTCTTTCTCTTCACATTTGCTTAAGTTTTCTTCCCCCTCTGGCATTGCCTTTTATTTTAATTCTAAATGCATGGAAGACAAGCAACCTTCTCATACTTAGATCAAAATTACATTCAAATAATATCACCATGGGGTAAGGCTAGCATGCAGAAATATATGTGCAGCACAAATAGTGGTAGAAAGGGAAGGGGGTGGGTCTGGAAGGAGGTTTTATCTATCTACCTGTCTACCTGTAATCAATATGTATATATATGAAGAATTTAGAAATATGTCTTTGTGAGCTACAGAACTGTAGGTTTCCTATGCTAGACCAGTAGATAATACAAGCATAGATGGAGTTTGATAATTGCTTTCAATAACATTATCATTTGGGGGTTCCGAGCACTAACATTCCAACTCTTCAAGCCCCACCATAAAACAGGGCCCATAAGCAGCATCTTCTCCTGCTTAGGGTGCTGCTTGTGGTCAACTCAAAGCAAAATGGCCTGAAGACGATGAAAACTACTATTAGCAGAAAACATGGAGTTATACTGACATGCTTTGGCTCCATAAATCATTTTGTTTATTCTTTGTGTGTGCTGGAAATCAAATCAAGGCCCCTGTATGTGCTCAGTAACTCTCCTACCAATGGGACTTAGCCCCTCCCCCTTCAGTGAACTTTATATTCTGCATTTAGCTGTTCTTAATGAAAACACTGGTGAGGATGAAAGCACTTCCTAAAATCATCTGTTTCGTGTCGAATACTCATGACTATTTGTCACTTCTGTATTTATGTGAAATTTCCACAGTCATGAAGGACACTGATGAACCCCACAGTCCATAACATAGACAAGAGTACTCACAACTCACTAGAAGGAGCCTTGAAATTCACATCTCTGTCATCTATGGTAAGGAAAGGAGGAAGCAACTCTCTTTTTCTCTTACCTAGGTCTTATTTCAAGTGTCTTAAGTTTGACAAATGTTAAAATAGTGAAAACTATATAAATCTGGGTGGAAGAGAGGTGATTTATCTCAGGAAAGAACATGCCAATTGGTTGTACAAGAAACGTTAGTGCTTATATGGATATGGCAGCATAGATTTATTGATATACATATATAGGTATTATAAATATACATATATAGGTATAATAAATACATATATATTTATAAACAATAATTTTTTTTTACTTTGTGACTTTTTTTAAAATTTTTTTCTTATCAGTTACATTTTATTAACTCTGTATCCCAGCCGTGTCCCGATCCCTCATTCCCTCCCCGTCCCTCCCTCCCTCCCTCATCTCCACCGTGCCCCTTGCCAAGTCCACTGATAGGGTGGACCTCCTCCCCATTCATCTGATCCTGTTTTATCAGGTATCTTCAGGACTGGCTGCAAAGCTCTCCTCTGTGTCCTAACAGGACTGCTCCTCCCTTGGGGGGTGGGGAGGCCAAAGAGCCAGTCATTGAGTTCCTGTTAGAAATAGTCCTTGTTCCCCTCACTATGGGAAACCAATTGGTTACTGAGCTACCACAGGCTACATCTGAGCAGAGGTTCTAGGTTACATTCATACATGGTCCTTGGTTGCATGTCAGTCTCAGAAAATTTTTATAAACAATAAAAATTGATGAAAAGTGAGAGGCCATGAATTTAAGGAGAGTTGGGAGGATTACACAGGAGGCTTAGGAGGGATGATTAGGAAAGGAGAAATTTAATTAAATTATAATCCCAAAATTAAACAAACAAACAAACAAACAAAAGAGCCCAAAGTACAGGTAGTTCCAACTCACAGGTAAATGACTTTCACTTACAGCATGGTAAAACACAACTTAGCTTATTTTATATTTTAACCATTTTTTTTCTTACTACCCCAGTGCTCCATTCTTTCTCATTTCTTGCTTTCCCCAAATAGTTTCCCTACTATTTACATATTACAATTATTTTATCCTTGTCTACATT
The DNA here is from genome assembly GCF_907164565.1 of Psammomys obesus. Lineage (NCBI taxonomy): Eukaryota > Metazoa > Chordata > Mammalia > Rodentia > Muridae > Psammomys > Psammomys obesus. Next base: position 4,334,895 of record NW_026591597.1, on the reverse strand, counting down.
TATCCTCCCCTTTGTTCTCTCTCCCCTTACTTCTGCAGTGTCTTCTTCCTATCTACCTCTAACAATTGTCTATATGTAGAAAGATTCATTCTATTAGTTCTGTTTATCTATAGAACTCTTACTAATACAAATTAGCAACACACACACAAACACACACACCACACAAACCACACAGACATAAAGCAAGATTTATTTCAATATATCTGTATTTACATGTTTGTTTACTTTTATTTGTATGAGTATTTACCCATATTCTTGTATGGGTACCATTACAAGCATGCTTGCTGCATGCGGAGGCGAGAAGAAGGTGTTGGATCCCCTGGAATAGGAAGATCACCAACACTTGTTGCCATTCATTTCCTTAATGATAACCATTAAATGCCACTTTGAATGCATCACTTCAACCAGACAAAATATTGTAAAGTTGTAAGTTCCCAGCATAAAACTTAACAATTCCAATAGGTAATTTTGCTTGCATAGACACTTGATATTTCAAAGTAGAAGTTCATACTGCCAAAAGGCAGTGGCGTGCCAGAGCTCTATCTTCTTTTTAAAATGTAGTTAATTAAAATATATTTACATAATGTTCCCTTTTTCTTCTCTCTCAGTAACACCCTCATGCCCTATCAAATTCATGTTCTCATATCGTGTGTGTGTGTGTGTGTGTGTGTGTGTGTGTGTGTGTGTGAAGGAATATATAAATATAACCTGATTCTGTTTAGTATTGCTTCTATGTATGGCTTTTAGGAGTGAGCATTTGGAATTGGATAACGATTTAAGTGGCTTTAATTCATGGTCAAGACTAATTCTTGTTCTTTTATCAGTTCATAATGGACATAAATCATCATCTAGTGTGAGACCTTGTGCAATTTTCCCCATCTATATTGGTATGTCAAATGGAAGTGTCAGCATTCATGTCTTGTTTAAGCTGCCATATTGCTGGGATTTCACTTTCATATCTAGAGAACACAATTTCACATTTGACTCCTGGGCCTCTCTCTGTGCCTTGAAATTTTTCTGCTCCTTTTTCAGCAAGATTCCATGAGCCTTAGAGATTGTGTTGCAAATGTATCAGTTGAGTCTGGGCACCCCACAGCAATCATTCTTTGCATTTTTTACTAGTTGTTACTTTACCTAGTAGTTTTCTGGTACAAAAATAAGGGAAATGGGCCTTAAATTCAATTAGACAGTTGGTGCTTATCACTAGGATGTAAGGGACATTATCGAACCTTTAGGGTTATCTTGTCATGTTGATTTCTGTTGTAGTTCAGAGAACTAGAGAGCAGGGTAGAATTGTTGGATGCTTTCTTCCCTTGGCAGCTTGCATAGGAATTTCTGATAATATGAAAGCTAATGCTCAGAAAGTAGTCTTTCAGTTCTAACTCAGTTTCTTTGAGTTCTCTGTCAAATGTACCTGGAGTTTTTCAGCAATAGGGACTTACTTCAACATCTGTAAGGCTACTAAGGGAAAAAGCAATAGCCTGTATTGGTTTTGAAATCTCTTGGATACTTGTGACCAACAATTCAAAAGAAGGTTTCTCATGCCTAGCTCTGAGTTTTCTGTTAGATAGCATATGGATTCATTAGGTCAATGCTGAAGGAGAGGTAAGAAGGAGAGAAAAATAAAACTAAAAATGTATGAATAAACCAGAAGCTATTTGCTATAGATATTTGCAAAAATTATACGCTTTTTTTTTTATCCCAACTAATCATCCACTATTGTGTTTTCTTATTAAAACTCATGAGAGGTGCAGTAGAACCTTTACTATTTGCCCTAACCTTTAGGGCATCAATATATTCACTGTGTCATATGGATAAATAAGGAACTTCGCATTGAAGAACAGAAGGGCTGGAAAGCTTTTGTTGAAAATAAATGCTACCTCACTCAGGCTGATCTTTCCTAGTTCCCACCATTTGCCTGCAAATTTCATGATTTCCTTGTTTTTAATTCTGAGTAGTATTCCATTGTGTAAATGTACCACAAGTTGTGTATTCGTTCCTTAATTGAGGGACATCTGGGTTGTTTCCAGATTCTGGCTATTACAAATAAAGCTGCTACGAACAGAAGCAGAAAGACACACATGGTATAAACTCATTATAAGTGGCCATTAGACATATAAAGTAGGAGAATCATACTAAAATCTGCAACCTAAAGAAGCTAAGCAAGGAAAAGGACCCTGGGTAAGATGCTTAATCCTCATTCAGAAAGGCAAACAGGGTAGACCTCAGAAGATGGAGAAAAGAGGCAACAAGACAGGAGCATTCTACAGAGGGCCTCTGAAAGAGTCTGCCTAGCAGGGTATTGAAGCCGATGCTGAGACTCATAACCAAACTTTCGGCAGAGTGCAAGAAATCTTATGAAAGAAGGGAGAGTGAGAAAGAACTGAAGGGGACTGGAGCTCCACAAGTAGACCAACACAACCAAAAAATTTGGGCCCAGGGGTCTTTTCTGAGACTGATGCTCTAACCAAGGACCATTCATGGAGACAATCTAGAGCACCTGCACAGATGGCAGCTCAGTGTCGATGTGTTCCCTAGTAAGAGGAACAGGGGCTGTCTCTGCCATGAACTCTATGGCTGGCTTTTTGATCATGTCTCGCTGAGGTGGGGCAGCCTTACCAGGCCATAGAGGAAGACAATGCAGCTAGTCCTGATGAGACCTGATAGGCTAGTATCAGAAGGAAGGGGAGGAGGACCTCCCCTATCAGTGGACTGGGGAAGGGGTTTGGGGGGATAGCGAAGGAGCATGGGATTGGGTGGGGAAGATGATAGTGGGTATAGCTGGGATACAAAGTGAATAAATTCTAATGAATTAAAAAAATCATTTTAAAAATGTTACAAGAATCATAGCAAACTTAATTGCTAATTAATATTTTTCCAAAACACTTGTAAATCAAACCGAATATTATATTTGCTAAGAAATACTAAAAATGGGGACAAGCAGAAGCTTAACCAGCTGAGGATCACCCACCCTGTGCACTAATGCAATGAACGAATGTGCGATGGAGAGGTGGGAAAGGTGAAAGAGTGGAGCAGTGCTTCCTCTGTGGAGAGAGGCAGAACTGGAGATGTGACGACAGTGACATGTGCCACAGAGGGCTGAGATCAACAGTGGAACAGGTTGTTACCCAGTGTGTTTGGAGGGGTGGTATACATTCACAGCTTCTGAAAAGCACCACTGAAGAGCACTCTTAAAAATTATGATAAGGACGCTAAAGCGCAGCTCTTCACAGTTGATGCCTTCTGGCCAGGGTGCAGGTGGAGAAGGACTTAGTTTTCTGTAGGGGGGCTGGCCACTAGGAATTTAACCATGTTCCAGTGAATATATGGACAACACAAATTAGAATTGGTTTTTGCTGTCATTGTTGTTGAGGATAGCTCATAAGCACGGGGGCCCAACATGGAAGGACTAGGGAGTGAGTGTGACCAAGTTATATGACATGAAATTCCCAAAGAATCAATAAAATATTAATATACAATGATATATTAAATAAATAACAAACAAATAAAATTTGATTAATTTATCAATATTAAACTTCATCAAAACTTAGTACTAGAACTAAGCTGGCCAAATCATTTTTAGAGCAATGTAATAATTCTCTCAATGCTTTAAACCTTAAAGACCAACTTGTATCCATAAATTTTATTGGTAGGTTTTATTAAACATAAGAACAGAATATGTTTATCTTTTCAAAAATTATGTTTTCTTTTCCATATAGAAATAAGAAATATACTATCTCATTCATTAATTTATGATGAGCTTACCACAATAATCTTGATAAATCTTACAGTCAAAAGAAAACAATAGGGCAAAATTAGAGATATACAATCATATCAAAATTATAGATATGCAGTCAAGTGTATGCCTTAGTTACTATTCCATTTCTGTAAAGAGACATCATGATGAAAGCATCTCTAATAAAATAAAGCATTTCATTGGGGACTTGTTTACAGTTTTAAAGGGTTAGTTGACTATGATCATGGTAGGGAGATTGGTAGTATGTGGGCAGGGAGGCATGGTGCTGATTTGCCAGTGGCAAACACACAGAGACAGAGAGAGAGAGAGAGAGAGAGAGGCATAGAGAGAGACTGGGCCTGGCATGGGCTCTTGAAACCTCAAAATCCATTCCTAGTAGCACATGACCTCCAAAAACGACACAACTACTCCAACAAAGCCAAACACTGAATCCTCCCAAGCAGTTCACCAACTGGGGACTAAGCATGCAAATATATGAGCCTATGGTAGCCATGTTCATTCAAATGACCACAATATACATATAAGATATATCTATCTGTATCTATAAGTCGGGCACACAGATAGATAATCTTTTAGTTTTCTTTCTTTGAAGAATGTCCAACCAATACCGGTGACTTCATGGATGGAACTGTAGATAGGTACATACAGGGGTGGAAACATCAAAATCAGTAAACAAGGCAGTAAAAGCACTCAAATTTCTCACTGATTTACTTACTTTTGGTTTGTTCTCTTGAGCACTTTTCTTAAGACTCTGAACTTTTGAGTTGCCCCTTTATTCAGTGCTTCAAATACTGATAATAAGTTTAAGGCCATCTGGTAAGATTCATGACATGCAGGAAAAATGCTATTCTGTCTTTAGAAAATGGAAAAAAAAACCCACAATTTTAAAGGGGAGATGTTTATGGAAAACTGTCAAGTAATAACATTTCCACCAAAATTACATTAAAGAAAATGTACATCTAGAAGCTGAGTGTTTGAAAATAGAGAACCATGCATGAGCCTTGTATGTATCTTCAAAGGGAACCTTGTTCGGTTTGAAGACTGACGTCTGGGCTCAATCAACACTTCAAATAGTATGGTTTGTAACACATACAGCTTGGCAGCTCATGGGATGGTTATTGATATTTTAAAAATTGGTTACAGTCTCAGCTCCAATGCCAACTCACAGCACTGGAGGTGAGAACACAGCATCAGGGTTAAAGCTCTCCGTGTGGTTCCTGACGCAAAGGCCTCTAGGTCATTCTTCTGAAGAAACTACCATGGCTCTAGACACAAAATACAATAAAAAAAATCAACTTCATTTTTTCTTATTTTCAACACACATAAAGGGAGATCAAGTCCATAGCTTCCAATGATATTTTTCAAACCTCCTATTATTTCTGCCCAACTCTGTCACACTGAATACCTCTGTTCCTGTCACGTATACCAATGCCATCACTCACCTAACTGGAAGAAAATCAAGCAAACAAAATTCTCCGCTCTACTTCCTGTTCCTCATTATGTTGGTGAACTTCCCTGTCCCCTCACCTTTTCTTACCCACCCCAACCACTCTGCTGGGGATGAATGTAAGTGCAGACAATGTTAGTTATTTTTTTTATCTTGTATCGAATTTATTTTCAAAATCTGACTTTAACTCATTTTAATTTTTATTTTTTATATTAATTACAGTTTATTCACTTTATATCTCAGCCATAGCCTCCTTCCTCAGTCCCTCCCAATCCTTCCCTCTCAACCTCATCTCCTCCCATGCCCCTATCCAAGCCCCATTAGTTAATTTCTTTACCACTCAGATTTATTCCCAACCATCTTCCTACCACCTTTACTTCCCAAATATATGCCAGTCCATCAAAAAATGTAATAAATAAAGCCAAGAAAGCAAAACTATATTTGTTTTCAAGGGTAAACAACAGCCAATCACTTAGATTAAAACAGCACTAAATTTGATTGCTTGTCTGAAATATAGGAAGCTCCTGGAGAATTTTTAGAAGAGGCAGTTCAAAGACCCTAAGAGCGACATGTACTAAAAATAAAACATAACTTGTCACAGGATCAATGTACCTTTTGTCCTACCCTCTATATTTTGTTGCTCCATGAATTTCAAGGAGAACATTGACTTTAGTTTGTACGCAAGTCAGCCTGGAATGCCTTCCTTTTGGTCATAACACCAGAGGAAAGTAATGAAAGGACTTTCCACTGGGAAACTCAGATACATATGATGTAAATGAGCACAAATATCTTCTGAGGGATAACAAAAAGAGTGTGGTGTGTTTGGGTCTCAGGAAAGCTCTTTACAGAGAGGCAGCTTGAACTGCAAAGACTTCGTGAGGCTCAAAAGGAAATGGAAACACTGGTCAAATGTAGAAATGTGAATTCTTTCCACAGATGCCCATTTGAATCACTTCCCTTTGTTTCATATTCTCCTCATCCATGTGTTAGCTTAAACACCACTTCTTCAGAGAGACTTCTTGGAGACCCCAGACCACAATTATATTCTCCATTAATTTTTTTTTTCCCTTACAGAAAACTTCTAATACTCCATGTTGGTAGTTTATTTCATTCCTTGCCTGAGAGACTGAAGCAGTGATGAGGGCAGAGGCCTCTGCTGTCTGTGTCCACCACTGTATACTCGGGGCCAACAAGAAGAAAGGAGTTCTTCACTCTACAGTTATCATCAGAAAGTGTTCAAGGTGGAGGACTCTAAATGGGCAGCTGCAAGTGCAACTAACTTTTTGGACTTTGGGCAAGAAATGACATCAGATTGATTGTTATAATTGTAGGTGACAGTTTAATAGTATTTTTGGAGTGCCACCCATCGTGCTAAGCACTTTACATGTAGCAATTATCAATGTCACAATTACTTGATGAGGCAGAAAATCTTATTTCTGTATTTTTTTAGTGCAGGATCTATCAAGCCTTTATAAAAGAGATTTATAATGTCTCCAGTGGCATATACCTTGAGAGAATTAGAGCCAGTGGTATGGACCCCAGTAGATTGGCTCCCACTCAAGTATCGTAATAGTCTGTTTGATCATTTCAGTGCTGCATTTTGCCTTCTATGAAAACAATACTAGTACAATGAGGCCTAGCATTCTTTCTCATTAGGATTTTTCTTTAGCTAATAGAACGGGTATACTTCTAGGTTTCTCCTTTATGTAATGTTTTCCCTTTATCATATATCCTGAGGAACACTTAGTGGTGAATATGAATGGTTGTTATGTCTGTCTTTTTATGATCATTCCTGGAGAATGATCATAGAAGCCAGTAAAAGTAGTAAATGTCTGTAATCCCAGAACTAAGGTTACTGACATAGAAAGATTTGAGTAAAAGATCCACTTAGACTAAGTAGAAAGGCTCTGTGGAAGAGGCTACTGAAAAAGAAAGAAGGGAGATAGAGTCTAGAGCATCTCCCAAAAGTGCAGGAAATTTCAGAGCATGGTATTATTTGCCTGTAGGCACAGCACTCCAGAGGCTGAAGGAGGAGGGTTACTTGAGCCCAGGAGTCAAAGCCAACTGGACAGCAGAGTAAGGCCCCATCTCAAAAATTTATAGAGTTAACTTTGTGAAAAGACTAAGGCATGAGTTAGAGTAATAAGCAAGTAATAATCTACCTTCTCCATTTTGAGGTAAAAAAAGAAATCTGTTATCATTTATAAATGGAAACTACACTTTACAAGGCCATTATGAAGAGTGAATTAGGAATCTGTATGTTTATCTACATCTCTATATATATGTAACAAAAGTTAATCAAAGAGGCTATAAAGTTAAATAAAAGCGAAGAGGGGCATGTGTTTGAAGGGAACAAAGGGAAAGGTGAAATGATTAATTATATTATAAGCTTAACAAAATAAAAGTTATATTTTAAAAAGAGAAAATTAAGCACAGTATTTGCTACAGACTACATAGATGAAATGTTGAAAAAGCATGTTCATTTTATTTTTTAACCATCATTCATGGCTACTCCTACACAAACTCAGAGTACTAGGTGGGTTAGTTTTTGAAGTCTCAGTTGGATAATGAAATTTGAAGTAAGCCTATTTAATGAGGATGACTATGATTCTTTCAGTTTATGTTCAAGAGTATGGTAACTATGCAGGGAATTTGCTAATACATTTTGATCATGGAAAAAGTAATAATGATTACAATATTGTTTTCAGTTATTTACACTGGAATGCATATATATATATATGTGTTGAATTTTGGGATGCTACCAGACCCTGAAGGGTTATAAAAACACTTTCAAATATTTGAGTCATGAGGCCTGTATTGCTTCTTCAGTCAGAGTCTCATCCAAGGTCAGCTTTTCCCCTATGGGAACACAGAGCACACACTGCTAACCTTCAAGTTTTTCTTTCCAGCTGAGCCGTGATAGGTCCTTTAAGTCCTTACGTGATCAGACGTGGCCTGACAACCATATGACAACTTAGGAAGAAAATAATCAAAGAGAAAGGAAGGAGTGGGTCAACGTAAAAGAAGGTCAGGTACTTTAGCCTGGAATTGTGCAGATAATTGTGCACACAAGAAACTCAATTTACTTCACCATTATAATCCCAGCTCCTCCCATCATATAATGAGGAGATTATGAAATGCATCATTGAGGCTGAGCATGGTAATATTTGCCTGTAGTCTCAATACTTTTGGCTGAGGGGGGAGGGTTGATTGAACCCAGGAGTGCCAGGCCAACCTGGACAATAGAGCAAGGCCCCATTTCAAAAATTAACAACTTAGTTAAGGAAAAAGTAATCGTAATTTCTGGTTTTACATCTGCATCACCAATACAAAAGTCAGATGGATTTTATATTGAAGTATTACACTTGTGTTCTGATGATAGTCATTTCTATTTGCTTATCTTTACCACACACTTTCAGGATATTCATTATGAGGGAAATGGCTTATTGTTAATGTATCCACGGAGCTTGGTTGGAGAGAAACTGCAAACGCAACAGGAGATCATAGAAAACACGGATGTCTCTACAGAATTGCAAACATTCTGGCTCTGTAGAAGGAACAACTCTGAATTTCTCCTAGGTCTCCACAATCCATTCAACATCTGTACCTCTCACAGGACACACAAAGAAATGTTATATAAAGAAAAAAGAAATGTAATTTACTGCACAGCAGCAGTCAGTAACTGAAGCAAGGCATGGTCCATTTATAAGGTCCAGTTAAATTCTCCAGAGACACAAAGTACAAGCAGCTATTAATGAACTCTCTGAGGATGTCTACTCCACTGTCAAGGGCAGCAGTTTAGAAGATTGTCAGCTATCAGACAGTTGCTCTATTGTTTGAATCAGTGGTGAGAAGTGCAAGAATGAACTAAAAGTGCCACAAGACAAAGAGGATAGTTGAATGGACAATGACCAACCCATCAGAAAAAAAAATGCAAAATCCACAAATCCAATAAAGATCAAAGAGAAGTTAAATTTATATTCATTGGTAATCAGTGGGAAAGTGGGAACATGGGAACAACCTAAGGTCATGGGAGACAAGGCCCAGCCTGAGCCCAAGAAAGACTTTGTGGATAAGACAAAAACTTCACCCACATGAATAAACTAATAAGGACAGACAGAGTTCCAAAAGCATACTTGGTGCTGGACTTTAATCCAGAGTGTGAACTTGTCATAGATCCAGGAAAAGACCGTTCTGTTTAGAAGGGCAGAAAATGCAAAAAAACAATACAAAGATTCAAATCCCAAAAGGAATGCAGTAAATCACTTACTACTGCAAGATACCAGTTTCTTTCAAAAACACCTGTGCCCATCTGCTCTTCTCCATCTCCTACAGCTGGTATCCCAGCTATTACAGCAGAATATCCACTCTCACAGTCGCATCCATGTAAGCTCATGGAGGGGTAGGAGACAGTGCCTGACTTAGCCACACAGCATGTGCTGTGCAACTTATCAAGTATCCAACAAGTGGTCAGATAAATCTGATACATGTTCTCTATAACCCTGGTGAATAGTACAGCCAGTCCCAGCACCTTGTAGTCATTGATAATGACCTAAATTGTTCATCGCCAGTAGTCTCAGCCAATGTTGCAGAGGGTGCCACCAAAAACTTTAGAGAAAAGATAGATGCAATAAAAGAAAGAAATGACAGGTAAATACCAAAAGATTTTTCCAAAACCACACCTGGAAGCAACATAGTTCAGTTTGCTAGCGTAGAACAAATGTTGAGGCCTATAGGGTTGTGACAGCAAGATCTCTCTAGGATGAAACATAAACCTGGATCTAGCCCTGGTTCAAATGCTGCAGAGCTTGGAGCAGGAATTGTCCAGTTCTTTGCTTAGGTCCTGGAGAAGCAGCTGCTGTATGGAACCATGAATCAGTGATGTGTCAGTTTCAAGAAGTCCATCCTCTACTGCTGTTGAAACACCAGCTATTGAGATACCTGCATCCCAGGATGCAAAAATGGTGCATAATAGGAGGTCTGCACCCAGTCGGTTACACATGTCAACAGAAGCAGATGCTCAGGTGAACAGGGAAATCAGAAGCAGGAACAGAATCATTGTAGGCGATGCCTCAGCACACAGCCAGCTTCTTGGGACAGAGCTAATGATTCAAAAGAGGAGACCCAACTCAGAAAAGGAAGCTCACTGGCTGGATCCTTTAATGTTCTGGCTCCAAATAGATACCTTTGTCCATTCTCTGAGGTTCTAACTAAGGTTGCTTTAGCAGGGGTGTGACAAGCATCTTGCCTGGGCTCCAACCATCATGGACTACCAGCTGCATGCACTCAAAATACTGAGTTGACAAGGACCATTCCTAGAACAGAAAATCCTAGCCCCAGAGAGCTAGTCTTCTCAGAGCATAGCACCAACACAAGTAGAGTTCCCATACACAAAGCTTCTTTGCTGGACACCTTCTGGGAAGTAGAGGCATGTGGTGACCCATACCACCCTTCCTGTGGGTGCAGAATACCTTAGATAGAAAGACTACTGGAAACAGCAAAGATAGAAGAGTCACCTTCAGACCTGGGAATACCAAACCCCGGGGCTCCCAGATAGTATGCCAGGCACCAGCCCAGCTACACACTGGTTGATGTCTTGACAGCACCAGCCTTGACATAGGCTCTTACCTCTCATGAGCCCAGTGCTTGGGAGTGGATATAAGAAAAAGACACTGTAGGTATCACTGACATAACACGCCTTTCCTTTTCATGTGTGTGTTGGTGTTGATTTAGAAAGCATCAAGTTTAAAGGAAATGCATAAAGATTGTTGTGATATCGGAGGAGTGGTCACTTAGGCATTGATGATGTAGTGGTACGGAGCACAGCCCAGCGACGGCTGTTCTACAGAGATCCTTGCCGTGGGTGCTTAGCCACTGCCTGCTGCGTATTGGGGTCAGGAATTTGAGCACAGAGTATGTCATGAACCACCACACCAACCTGTCAGGCCCTTGATCCTATCTCATTATTTTATGAACTGAAGGCTTTTCAACCTGAACATGGAGAAGTAGTTTTGTTTCGTTGGATTCAAATGACAGCTCCTTAAAAAAAATCAGTTTCCTTCCTTTCAGAAAGAAACAAGTGGTAACAAATCCCACTCAGTGTAGTTGCAGAGGCAAAGAGGTAGAAATCATTAGACTCATAAATTCTACTACAAAGAAAACCTTTTGCTCTGTGTTTTTCTTAAACACACCCATAAACACTTGTGAAGAGACCATAAGTCTCTCAGAAACAAGAACTCAAAGACAAGAAACAAGGAAGGCATGAGATAGAGGTGAAGCTTGCATTATTTATGTGTCAGAGTTCTACATGTATAGGCAAGCATGAAACAAGGCAAGCTGAGAGAAAGCAAGTCCTGCCATGCTGTGATTTATTCTGCATGTGCTGCGGCATCATTTTGTATGTTGCTTAAAATAAAAGCAATGCCGAAACCAAGGGGAACTATGTAGACGAGAAAAGTTATCATATAATATCATTCCAGTTTTGTCTGCAATACATTTTAGTCTAGAGTTTAGAAAAACTCTCTCTTTAGTATTGATAAGATGAAAACTGCACATTTTGAAGTTTCTTGCCCATATTATAGAATAAATTAGAGATATTAAAAGATAAGAGAGAAACAACACTTGTGTTTGTCAAGGATATAGCCCACCTGATATCGTAACTGCTTTTATCACATAGAAATATTCTTTCATATTTTTAATAAATGTATATTATATAAGGCCTATGTAATACTCAGTAGACAGAAGTGCTTGCTCCCCAAGCCAGGTGACCTGAGTTCACTTCCCAGGATCCACACAGATGGAGGAAAGAATTTATGTCTACAGATTTGTCCTCTGACCTCCACATTCTTGGCAAGGCATACATACATACATTTATATACATACATACATACATATACATATATGTATATACATACATAAATATAAATGGTGTGTTTATATGTGTTTTTAACTTGGCTTGAGTGTATATATGTGTATGACTCAAGCCAAGATAAACACACCATTTATATGTATATATATATATGCATAAATGCATAAATCTTGCTATGAGTGAATTATAATGTTTTCTCAAAATGGCAGATCATACTTCTAATAGCATTCAATAGTCAGAAGGATGGAAGGAAGAGAACAGGTAAAGAGACATGGGAAAAATAGATAGTAGAGATTATAATAATCTTCTTAGGGTTTTACTGATCTTATAACTTCTGAAATAGAGATGAAGGCTACTGACTCCAACTCCAGAGAAGGCAGAAGCCTTGAGACCTGTAAAGAGTTTTATATGTTCCTGAACCTGCAGGGGTATGTGTGAATCACAGAGTAGTAAACACTGCCTTGACAAGCTTCTGACTTCCTAGAAATTGAAATAAATTGCTCACTAATGTTTGAACAAAAACATACTTTTCCCCATCAGCATAACATCTTATATTGTGGGTTAGATTTGAAATGAACCAGAGCCTCTTCTAACAGTTTAGAGCGGTGTGCATTTTAGAGCATTGTCTCCAATGTTTTAGATACCTAAATACCACATTCAATTTTTATTCAGCAATCCCCCATACATGGTATTTTAGTCTGCATTGTTACAGATACCGGTGATGAATTAATGTCTGAAAGTATGAAATGGAAAATTCTAGAACTAAACAATCAAAGAGTTCTATACTGTGCTATGCTGAGTCATATGATAAAATCCTCCATGTCCTCCTTGGGTGATTAAAGGTCTGGTGGGATGGCTCAGTCATTAAAGTGCTTGCTGTACAAGCCTGAGAAGCTGGATTTAGAGCCTCAGCACCAATGTAAAATACAACCTAATGGTTAAAACTGATTTCTGCACTGGTGAGACTGACAGGTTCCCTGAGGCTTTCTACGAGTCAGTCATGTTGAATTGTCGCCTCAAGTTCAGTCTCAAAAATAAGATAGTAATTGAAGGAGACAACAAACCTCTGGATACCATATTACACACATACATTCATCCAAGCTGATATAAACACACACACACACAGACACCACACCACACACACACACACACACACACACACACACACACACACACAGAATACTTAAATAATGGTATTACTAGACTGATGAGATCACTCAAGATTAAGAACAAGTTTTTTAAAGTTAATTTTGTATCCAGCCACTTTGCTGAAGGTGCTTATCAGCTGTAGGAGGTCCTTGGTAAATTTTTGCAGGTCACTAACATATACTATCCTATCATCTGCAAATAGTGTACTATATTGAAGAGCTATATAGAGAGTGGGCAGCCTTTCCTTGTCCCTGACTTCAGTGGGATTGATTTTTTTTTAAATAAAAGTAGTATTGATCATTTAAATAAAAATAAGTTTTCTGCAATCTTGTACAACAACAGATCATCTGGAGGTATCTCTATCCCCGATCTCAAGTTGTACTACAGAGCAATAGTAATAAAAACTGCATGGTATTGGCATAAAAACAGAAATGAGGATCAATGGAACCGCATAGAAGACCCAGAAATAAACCCACACATCTATGAATACTCGATTTTTGACAAAGAAGCCAAAACCATTCAATGGAAAAAAGACAGTATCTTCAACAAATGGTGCTGGTCCAACTGGATGTCCACATGCAGAAAAATGAAAATAGATCTATATTTATCACCCTGCACAAAACTAAAGTCCAAGTGGATCAAAGACCTCAACATAAAACCAGATACTCTAAATCTGTTAGAAGGAAAAGTGGGGAACAGCCTAGAACTCATTGGCACAGGAGACAACTTCCTGAACAGAACACCAACAGCACAGGCTCTAAGAGCAACAATCAATAAATGGGACCTCATGAAACTGAAAAGCTTCTGTAAAGCAAAGGACACTGTCATCAAAACAAAACGCCTGCCTACAGATTGGGAAAGAATCTTCACTAACCCTTTATCGGACAGAGGACTAATATCGAGTATATACAAAGAACTAAAGAAGCTGAAAAGCAGCAAACCAAGTAATCCAATTAAAAAATGGGGAACAGAGCTAAACAGAAAATTCTCGACAGAGGAATATTGAATGGAAGAGAAACACTTAAAGAAATGCTCATCCTCATTAGCCATCAGGGAAATGCAAATCAAAACGACCCTGAGATATCACCTTACACCCATCAGAATGGCCAAAATGAAAAACTCAAGGGACAACACATGCTGGAGAGGTTGTGGAGAAAGGCGAACTCTCCTACACTGCTGGTGGGAATGTAAACTGATACAACCACTCTGGAAATCTATCTGGCGCTTTCTAAGACAATTATGAATAGTGCTTCCTCAAGACCCAGCTATACCACTGCTAGGTATATACCCAAAGTTTGCTCAAGTACACAAAAGGGATATTTGCTCAACCATGTTTATAGCAGCTTTATTTGTAATAGCCAGAACCTGGAAACAACCAGATGTCCATCAACGGAGGATTGGGTACAGAAATTGTGGTATTTTTACACAATGGAATACTACTCAGCAAACAAAAAGGAGGAAATCATGAAATTTGCAGGCAAATGGTGGGATCTAGAAAAGATCATCCTGAGTGAAATATCCCAGAAGGAGAAAGACAAACACGGTATATACTCACTTATATAGACCTATAAGATATGATAAACATAATGAAATCTAAACACCTAAAAAAGATAATCAAGAGAGTAGACATGGGGTAAGATGATCAATCCTCGTTTAGAATGACAGATGGGATGCGCATTGAACATTGACAGGAGTCTACTGAGCGCATTTGAAAGACTCTAACTAGCAGTGTTTTCAAAGCAAAGACTCATGACCAAACCTTTGGCAGAGTACAGGGAATCATAAGAATGAAGGGGAGTTAGTCTGATGAGGAAAGGATAGGAGCTCCACAAGAACCAAATATATCTGGGCACAGGGTCTTTTCTGAGACTGACATGCAACCAAGGACCATGTATGAATGTAACCTAGAACCTCTGCTCAGATGTAGCCTGTGGTAGCTCAGTAACCAATTGGTTTCCCATAGTGAGGGGAACAAGGACTATTTCTAACAGGAACTCAATGACTGGCTCTTTGGCCTCCCCCCCCCCCAAGGGAGGAGCAGTCCTGTTAGGCCACAGAGGAGAGCTTTGCAGCCAGTCCTGAAGATACCTGATAAAACAGGATCAGATGAATGGGGAGGAGGTCCCCCCTATCAGTGGACTTGGCAAGGGGCACGGTGGAGATGAGGGAGGGAGGGAGGGACTGGGAGGGAATGAGGGATTGGGACACGGCTGGGATACAGAGTTAATAAAATGTAACTGATAAGAAAAAATAAAATTAAAAAAAATATGTTTTCTGTATATTTATTTCGTTGTTGACTACATAATGTGAACATTATTTCCCCTTTCTGTAGTCCTCTACCATGCCTTTGAAAAATAATGGGAATATCATCCATGGTAAATCAAACTGATGCTATTTCTTTTAAATGTGTAAGTGAACGTGTTGATGGGAGGATGAATTTGGTTAACCCTTGTTTAGTACAGAATCTTTAAGTAATGTTTATTGGTTCTGGTTCCCTGCACTTCAGCATAAGCCTTAATGTTTCTTCCTAAACCTGGTTCATTACATACTTGGCTACTATTATGAGCTTTGATGTACTCTATCAATAAGCTCTAATGTACGTTAGGTGTTTAGATACAGCTTCTAATGCCTTAATATGAATGCTAAAAGATACCTTTCTTATTTCTAAATCCCCCCAACGCATTAAAACTAATTTCCACTTCCATCTATAATAGCATTTAGCTAATATTCTGAGGGAAAAAAGTTTTAAAAAATACCCAAGTGACTAATAGACATTATCAACTCTTTCAAGCTTTCTTGATCAGAAACTAAATTTTCCTTTCTCTTATAAAATCCCAGTGACTTGGGGATTTCATTAAATATCACAGTAGATAGAGTAAATCTTGCCTTGAAAGTTAAAATGTACTTTGATGGGGGTCATAGTTCCGTGGGAAAACAAGAATGACTTTATTTTGCACAATAGACATTTCCACTTTAGCAGAAGGCTAAATCCCCTTTGGAGCTGCTTTGAAACATGTCCAATCTTGCCAGCAAGTGCTCATCAATTAGATGTTTCTGTGAATAAGCATTCAATTTACTGCAATAATTCGCAGATATAATTTTGGCTCCTTCTGTGTATCTGTCTTTATTCGACTGCATATAGCAGCAATAGATGTTATGATTACAAACTAGCTATGTATATATCATTTTAAATGGTAATTAGGAAACAAATCACCTGAAAAACTGAAGGAAAGATTGTTAGGGTCTATTAAGTTTGAATAATCCCATTTACCTTTGAAGTTGAATTTAAATTATAAGAACAAAAACATCCAAAAGAAAATATAGGCTGTGAACTACATAGATCATATGTTTCCTGACAGTAAAACTGGAAACACACATTAAAACTGATTAGTATGTATTTTTCCCTTGAGAACAGAGACAGAGAAGGATGCCGAATAGCTTGGACCTTTAATTTAACAATTTGTCTTAGGGATGAGACTCTCTAAGAACAATTAACCTTAAATAGGAAAAAATTATTTACTTCAAAACAAAAAATATTTGAGCAGGCTCTGGAATAAATTTGGGAAATTAAAAGACTATTGGCAATGAACAGTGAAAATTCTCTGCTGTATAAAAATAAATCATTATGGTCCATTTTTCTTATTAATTAAGCTTACAGCTCATCAGAGAATCATGGATGAGCAGGAGACACTAGACTCTTGTGTTCCCTAGCTGTGGCTGTCACATAGCTTGCAGTCCATCTTGGTGTTGAACGTTAAAGGCTTTCTACTGTCCTACCCTCCCTCCCTCATCTCCTCTCATGCCCCTCTTCTAGTCCACTGATAGGGGAGGCCCTAATACCCTTCTATCTGACCCTAGCCTAATAGGTCTCATCAGGACTGGCTGCATCTTCTCCCTCTGCGGCTTGGCAAGGCTGCTCCCCCAACCCCCAGCTCACAATCAGAAAAGGAGAATCTCAAGTCTATGACTATTCCCTAGATGAGGTTTGCGTTCTGAAACATGAGGATGGATAACTTAACGAGGGGCTATAATAGATGAGCATACAGCCTGTACTTACAGGGAAGATCAACCTGTGAGAATAGGGGGCATGCGTTTTTCAGAATCAGAGACCTTAAAAAACACTGTTTAGGACCGCAGAGGGCCAGCGCACAAACCGGCAGGAACCCCAAGTGGGTTCCCTAGTAAGGAGAGCAGGGGTTGTTTCTGACATGTTCTCAATGGCAGGCTCTCTGTTCACCTCCCTCAGGAGTTGGGGGGGTGGTGGTGGAGGGAGGTCTAGGATGAGATAGCCTAGGATCAGATAGAAGGGTAGGAGGACCTCCTCTATCAGTGGACTAGAGGAGGGGCATGGGAGGAGATGAGGGACGGAGGGTAGGATTGGGAGGAGAAGAGGAAGGGGGTCACAGCAAGGGCACAAATTGAATAAATTGTAATAAATGATGATAATAAAAATAAAACTTTTGATCCAAATTGGGCATAGCTGGGGTTTTTTTTTTTGTTTTGTTTTGTTTGTTTGTTTGTTTCCTCTCTAAGCTGATGTCCATTTTTATGAAATTGAAAAATAAAACCTTGGTTGGAATATCAGTCTCAGGAAAGACCCCTGTGCTCAGATTTTTTGGTTCTGTTGCTCTCCTTGTGGAGTTCCTGTCCTCTCCAGATCTTACTGTTTCCCACTTGATATTCCAACCAAGGACTATGCATGGACATAACCTAAGACCCCTGCACAGATGTAGTTCATGGCAGTTCAGTATCCAAGTGGATTCCATTGCAATAGGAACAGGGACTGTCTCTGACATGAACTGATTGGCCTGCTCTTTAATTACCTCCCCTGAGGGGGAAGCATCATTATCAGGCCACAGAAGAAGACAATGCAGCCACTCCTGATGAGACCTAATTGACTAGGATCAGAAGGAAAGAAAAGAAGTCCTCCCCTATCAGTGGATTTGGGGAGGGGCATGCATGCAGAGGGTGGAGAAAGGGAAGGATTGGGATGGGAGGAGGGAAAGAACCACAGGGGGGACACAAAGTGAATAAAGTGTAATTAATAAAGAAAAATAAAAGAAAAAAAGAAAAACAAAACCTGTTTTACTTTTGCCTGTCTCTTGGATTTCTTGTTATGGAGTGAGAGTCTCATTCTCCTATCAGGAATAAGAATAAACTTGCTACCTTAGTAGAAATAGAGGGAAGGGGAGGCTGTCAAATCTAAGTGGGAATTGAGAGAGAAGTAGGCAGTCATGCAGTAGCATGTTGGAGGACTGAACCTCACAGATGGGGACTCAGAATTGGAAGGACGGTTTAGCAAAGTGCAAAGGAGACATCTGAGTTTGTCTGCCTTTCAATGACAGACTTACGGTCAGCCACCTACTTTGCTTCCCGTATCTCTTCCATTAGACAGAAGGTCGAGATGGCTGCTTAGCTCCCATCTCTTTCTTTCACTGTTTATGACCTTGGTCTCTAACAAGATTGAATCTAAACATTAAGCAAGTGTCAGGCGAACCGGATGAGACCTGATTCCAAAATGTTAGGGGACATTTGTATTGTAGCTCCTTTGGCTATCAATGAAGGAGCAAATATTCAGCTGATTAGTGTTTAGCATGAAAGGCACGTGTATGGATAAATAGGTGTTTTTATTATTACTCAGCTTCTTGCTGGGGCATGCATTCTCCTCATGTTCATAAGAGAAATCAAGAAAGACACAAATGCTGTTATTTCAGCCAGTTTTTTGGAAAATTAAACTTTGTCCTTCAAATGCAGTTTTGGAATTAAGTTAAAACAGCATGGATTTCAAAGGCTTAAGGTATCCGTTAGGTTTACATCCCCAAAGTGCTTTACATGGAGTATTTGGCATATTCTTCTTTAAGGTAACTGGAAGAAAAAAATAATAGGAACATTGTCCCTACTCAGTATATGAAGATAAATGTTAATCCAAGATTTCTCAGTCAATATAATCTTCATTAATTAAAGTGAAATTACTATTAAATAGTAAATGCTATTAATACAGTTCCATGTTAAATGTTGAGATTTTCTTCATGATTCTCTAATACTATTTTTACCTAGAAGTTTCTCTTTCTAATCATTTGTTAATTTTTATTCTCATAGCTACTGTGTATTCTGGAAAGCTCAGGTTCATATTGTATAGCTATTGACATACTTACACCGGGAAAAAAATTAAATGCCCATCACTTACCAGTCTGTTTTACCCTCTTGATTAAAGCTTGCCTAGAGAATGTTCAAGTACATTTTCCTCAAATCTAGCATGTGGTGGGCTCTCATAAATTCATCTCAACAAACAGTAGCAGAGGTAGCACTATAAATAAGCTTTCTGTTCCCAGGAGCCTTTTTATTATATTTTATAGTCAAATAATTAGAAAACTCATGCCTTCCCTAGTGATGGAGTTTCACTTCTGTTTACAGTAGCAAACATGTAATACTCCTGGGGAGCAGGACATAAATCTAACAAGAGAGTGGTTGGTTTCCCCATAAGTACTTCTGTCACTACGACATCAATGGGAATATCTTAGCTGGGACATTGATGTTGTACCATGCAGTGATATCTAGCTTTAGGTTAAGGCCATTGATGTCTTTTCTCCTCCAGTAGCTTTCAAAGCACTTTTTAGCACTATGAAAGTTAGCTGGCAGGAAGTTTCCGGGTTAATTCAAGATTGATTTCTTTGTATCCTTCAACAAAAGTATGCAGTACCTTCAGCTATGGCAACAGCCTGTTTTGCTTTGGGTGTCTTTGAGAACTGTACCCAGTAACTACTAGGTAATCTTTGTCTGACACGGCTTTTCATTTAGTAACCTATACTGTCTAGGACTGATCACTGATGTGTGGTCCTTCTGGGTACACTCCTTTTAAAATATTTGAGTGGGCTTATAAACCAGTGTTTCGTTTTGTTTCTTTTAAAGTTTATGGGTCTTCTTACTAGGGGTCCATTGGCAATCAGCCCAGGAGGGCAGAAGAGAGAGGTGGCAGACAGGGCTCAGAGGGCCTTGAGTATGACTGAATGACAGACTTCCTGATCAGCTGCAGGGAGACAGATGAATTTTATTTCAGGGGTGAGGAGAATATGTAGGAAAAGGGTAGAAGCCAGGAGGTAGTCTGACAGGTGCTCAATGGGGAACTTCATCTGCATCAAATACTGTAGTCTTATTATCATATGGGTGGAACTTGGGAGTGGGGGGAGCATTCTGCAGAAACCTGCGTCAGAGGCTACTTCTATGATATGCCAGCCATCTAGCTCAGGGACATCGTCCAAATGAGGACAGACAGAGAGGAAGAAGCACTGCTGGGGGAAGGGATTCATTCCTCCATTTTATGCCGAACTCAGAGAGCTCTCCTGTCATAGAGGATGCAACCTCAGCAGCAGGGCCATCCAACAGAAGTTCATTCATAGAGCCTTTGTTTTGGTTAGCCACCTCCTATTTCTTTCTCCCACGTCTTATGTGCCTGTACACGCTCAAACTTAGCTTTCGGTATCCTCCCTTCTTATTTAATAGTATATATGTTGTACTGTCCTTTTATTGTATATTTTAAAACATGGATTATAAAGCTTGTTTTACATCTATGCTATGTCGAACACATAATACAAAACATCTGAAGCTAAGACCCTCATATGAGAGAGAAAGTGATGCCTTTGTCCGGTGTGCTCTGGTTTATATCACTCAGCCTAATTTTTCCTAATTCCATCCATTTACATGCCAATTTTGTGATTTCATTTTTCTTTAAACCTGAGAACAATTCAGTTGTGTAAAGTTGGCACATTTTTATTATCCTTTGTTCAACTGACATATATTTATGGTGATTCCATTTCCTAGCTATTGTGAATAGAACAGAAATGAAGATGGGTGTGTAAATATCTGTTGAAAGATATGTACTCTCTTGGTTTTATGCCAACGAGTGCTCTAGGTCGGTCACATGTTTTGTTTTGTTTTGTTTTGAGAAACCTCCAGACTGGTCTCCATCGTGTTTGCACTAGTTCACACTCCCCATCAATAGTATATAAATGCCCCCTGTTGCTCATATCCACATTGACATTTGTATTTTTTATAATTACCATTCCTACTGGGGACAGCTGGGATCTTCCTGTGCTTTTCAATGAATGCCAGTGATGACTAAAGATGTTGAACACTTTCGTAGAGTGCTTACACAGCCATTTTCACTTCTTCTATGAAGAACCTATTGATGTTTTTCTAAATAGTCATGTAGTCAAGCTGCCTTCTAGATCTATCTATCTATCTATCTATCTATCTATCTATCTATCTATCTATCTATCTATCTATCTCTCTATCTCTCTATCCATCTATCTATCTATGTATCTATAAATAGATATGAAATGTTGTAATTACATTATAATGTAAAAAATAAGGGAAAGAATGCAAATTTAATAGATAAATAAAAAGAATAAATTACCACTATACCTTATAAAATCTGTCATAAAATGTACATTGAAAGTGTTTGTGATATTAATATCTAAAATAGACATAGGTTCATCTCGCTGAAAACAGTTCGGGGGAAGGATTCTTGGGATGGGTTACATATGTAATAAGATGGTCCTACCATCATCTACCCCAAAACAAATTCATATGTGTTCTTTATCTTTACCTGTCACTCCTCTGTGTCCCTCCTTCCATCACTCCTGTTTATCATTTGACTCACTTCCCTTTCCCAGGCCCCTTTCCCTTCTGCATGTTTTGCTCTGCATGTTTAAATCACACCCACAACAGAGTAAATCCAATTTCTGCAGCTTGATAAAATAGAAGCTGCAGTTAGTGAGCCCACTTTTCTCAATTGCAACAATTCTCTTCTCAACCCCTTTTCTCACACACTAACACTTTACCTTTTAAATATATTGTGATTTCTTCACGAACCAATGCTTACACATCTCTTGAGTATTTTACCTGTCATGTGCTGTCTGCTGGAAATGTCTTTAGCATCACATGCACATCCATAAGCAGACAGCACTTCCTTACCACTGAGTCCTAACTTGAAGGTCATTCATGCTGAGACTCACGATGAATTGGGTGGGAATTTTACCAGTGCCACACCCCTCTCCTAACTTTTTAAACCCTCATCTCTACAGTCATAATACCCGACTGAGTCTTCTCACTATGGCTATACTCAGCCTCCCCATTCTCTCCACTTCTTTTTATATTGTTTGCATCCTGGAAATATCTCATTCGTTTTTCTAACATCCAAGTCTAATGCATTAGATGTTGTATACATACTTTATCATCAGGTTCCCTTTCTCTCCCTTTCACCTGCCCTCCCTGCCATCAGGCCCTCCTCCCCTTCTCATAAAAGGGGAGACCTCCCATGGATAGCAGCCAGCCTTCTATGTAGTTTTTAATTCGTATCACTTCTATTACTTTATTTCACTGCAATATTGCTTTATAATCTGAAAATATGCCATATATTATCAGTTTATCTTATGCCACATTTACCCTGCACTTCTGTTGGATATCTATCCTTGGTGTTACTGCTACATGTGATTTTAGTTATACAAGCAAAATTTATACTGTGAGAAGGAATATATACAGTTTTTATGGGCAAAATGATACATATATACCTAAGCTAACTTAACTAATAATGTCCCAACTAGGTCATAAAAAGTTTGACAAGAATAATCCATTAAATGAATAAATACACGTAATTGATATTAATAATGAATAAATGTGGTTAATTAATGGGAAGGAGATATTCTATAGTGATGAAAAATAAATATAAAATGTATTTTTAATAATTGATGATAAACAACAGAATGCCCTGAACTTTTATTTATATTTTAAAATATTTTATCGCTTTATTGAGAATTTAATGCAATATATTTTACACATATTCACTATCTACCCATAATCCCTGCCATAGCCACTCTGTGGTCCTCCCATACCTTCCTACTCTCAGCTTCTCTTCCCTTCCCCATGGAAAACCCTGAACTTTTAGGAAATATATTAGTGATGACTTGCTCTGAATTCTTAACAAAAATAAAAGTGACCTGGTGAGAATATTAGAAAACAGTTCTCATAAAGAAGAGTCTAGAGTTCTGTGTGGGCCTCTGTCTTCGAGTTTGCTTGTTGTTTTGAAGGAGTGTGTGCTATTCTTACTTGTAATTGAAGGAATTGCTGAAATGCTCTGTCTGCTCGAGAGTTGTTATCTGATTTGCCCCTGTTTTAACATTGAAAATATCATTGTCATAATTGCCACATATTTTATATTTTCATTAGTTAACACTGTTTGAACATATAGCCTGTTGTTTTGTGAGTCATGTCAAACAGTATTCAGATTTAGTAAAGCAAATAATCTTGGAGAAAAGTAATGGCATACCTTCCCTTTTGCATAATGGAACACAGAAAATTTAAACATTTCTTCTGAACATACAACAAATACTACTTCTTTGAGGTTTAACATTTAAAAAGTATTAACTGAGCCAGCATTACTTTAAGATGATATTTAAAAATTTAAAGTTATGCCTATTCAAAGGCATATAATATTTTATATAGCTACACACTGCGGATTTTATATCAGTTTGAACACATCTACCTCTCTAAACTTATAAATTTCCACCTTAATGAAAATAGATAAAAGCTTTTTAATGCTCAAAACTAGTTACTGAAATCTTGTTTTCTCTAGTTACCACACCACGCCTTATCTGCCAGGGAGTCTCATTCCTATCTACTTTCAAATAATGATGGTAAAACATTGCAAAGAATAATAATGAATATGATCTCAGGAAAACTACAAAGGTCTAACGAAGAAGCTGTGCTACCTGAACCTGTGGCTGTGTGTTTACATCATTTCAAAATAACAAAATGACATAAGATGCCAGACACAGAAAATAAAAATACAAATAAGACAGGACAATGGGTTGGAGGTTCTGCAGGTTTTGATGTTTTTTTTCTACGACAGAAATAATAATAATAATAATAATAAAATTGGTTGTGTGAGTTGTTGTAGTGCTGCTGGTTCTGTTGACAGTAAGCATCACCATTTGTCAAACCCCAAAATTAGCTTGTGGGGGCTGAATCTGACACACTGCAATCGTAAACATCGGCAGGTGTCTGCCACACCCCCTTGCTTATTCCACATGTAAGGTGTAGATGCAGCTTGGCAGTAGCTGAAAAGCTAGAAGTCACATTTCCCTCCTCCTTCCCATACTCCCATTCTATTCCATCGAGATCAGAAATTGTAACTGGGTCTTCCTACGAATTTAAAGCATTGAGATGTGTTTTACCTGTGGAATAAGCAATAAACTTATTGTTTCAAATAAGTGGGCTGTATTGAGATATATGCTTGTTTGTGCTTCTGATTGTCAGAAGCTATTTCTTACAGATTGTAGAGCCATAAGCTGAAATACATTTAAGCACCTTAAATTAATGGGGGGGGGAATACCACCTGCTACTGAAAGACCATGGTGTATGCTCTACATTAACAAGAACACTCATTTTGGTCTCAAAACTCAGCTGATTTTGAACCGTTTATGATTTCTTCCAGTACAAACACTTAGAATCTCTTATTGTTGCTATTGTTAGCGTGTGTGTGTGTAAAGTGCATACGTGCATTTGCTTGTTGTAAAGGTCAGAGGTCAATGTCAGATATGACTGCACACTTTGCTGAAAAAGGGTATCTTTTTAATTGTTGTGTGGCTCATGATAGCTGGTGCATGAGCTTGACCCTGTCTCCCCTTTCACTGTAGAAGTTTTGTCTGATTTACATGGGATGTGGAGATCCAAATTCAAGCCCTCACACTTTACCCATCTTCTCTTACTGTTAATTTTGGCTGTATCCTACAGAGAAATCTTGTCACCCATTATTCTATGGCTAACATTGTTTTTAACCACAAATGCTATGTGATTTATTATCTTCTGACTTAGGGGTGAGGAACACTAACAAGATATCAGCTCTGCTTAAAGCCCTGGATCCAATTGTACCTGAGGCCCCCAATTCTTAAATCTTTTTCCTTCTCCTCCTTCCTCCTTATTCTTCCTTTCCTTGTTTCTTAAGCTGGTTTTATTTTTATCAACTGAATATATACTGACTAAATCCCAGGCTATAAGGAGCCTGGTAAATCAGGTAGAAAAGTTTAGATTATAGAAATTAGATTACTGCAATTAGGCATAAAAAGTAAAGTAGATTGCCATTAATTGGGAGGCAAATGTAAGTTTTCAAGGTTATGTTCATTTCATCAAAGGTTATCTCAGAAAACATATGACAGCTGAAGTTTTATCATTAGTATCATAGACTTTATACAAGTTATAGAAGTAGAAAAATATGTCATAGAAAAACTTTAACTTGTTAATAGTTATATAAAACTCTATGCATGATTTAATTAAAAGTTGGGTACAACATAAGTGCTGAGGCATTTGTTCCATAAAATATAAATGAGTTACAGCCAAAAGCTTCTTTCTCTCTTTCCCATTTTTTAATGACCTACATATTTTAAACCAAAAATATATTTCTCTTGGAACCTGAGCCTAATGGATAACAGTTTGCCCAATTTATTTGGCATTTTACTGCTAACTTTTAATTATGACTCACGCAGCAGTCATGAAAGATTGAGAGCTATGGCAAAGGCCTTCAGCCATACCATAATAAGTTTCTATAAAAAAGTAAAACTTTTCTCTCAACAAAGCTTAAGCAATGGCATTTCTACAAATTAAGTCAGAAGAAAAAACTAATACGTTAATATCTTTTAATGTGGGTAATACGACACATCCCCTGTTAGCATACTCAAAAGCCAATATTCAGAGCAACATTAGAGCAGCATCTCTAAATTTCACATGACATTCTTATGTACTAGCTTTAAGATTTATCCTAAAAATCCCTTGGAAATAACTCTTACCAACATCATACATTAAGATACTGGATCTATAGTGCATAAAAGAGACCCATATGAGAGACAGAGGGTGTTTCTTGAAAATTTGCCCAAATGGTAGATTTCTCTGGAAGTAATAAGGCAAGAGCAACAGCAGTAGCATGAGAACACCTCATGAATTTTTGAATTTTATAGAATTGTATATAACTACTGAGATCCATCCCATATCCATGCACCTTCTCTAATTTTGGCTAGTAAAATAACCTTTGTTTTCAAGTCAGGTAATCTTCCAGACATGGCTATTACTCCTACTTTAGTCCACATTGTTCTTCTTATTTATTATCTGCTCATGGTATTCTAAACCAAATGCATGCTTTGTAAGAAGAAAAGTGTGAGCAGGTCGAATAACTCACTGAGGAAAAAAAAATGATACTAAAATTGACCTAAAAAAAAAAAAAGGCTTGAATGTTTTTATTAAAATGTGATACATTTTAATTGAATAAACTTGTTCATTGATAATTTCATACATTCAGAGCGTTCTCTTTAATCCTCCTCCTCCTCAAATTTCTCTTTCACACCTCTTAGCCCTTTACTCTTCCTTGTAAGTTTTTTGTGACCCTCTGACTTTAATCAGGTCCTTCCATGTGATTGCAGGTAGATCATAAAGTCTACTGGGCTCACCATTGGATACACAGCTGAATTCACTATTGCCAATAGTTCAGCATGTAGGATGTTCTACTTTTTATTTTTGTGGTTATGAAAAAATGCCCTGGTAAAAAAGCAACATGGAGAATGAAGGTGTTTATTTGAATTACACTTTTAAGTTACAGCCCATCACTTTTAGGAACTCACTGCAGGTTCTCAACTACTTAGTAATATCACATGTAGAGTCGAGCTCAAAGAGAGAATAAATATATTTTTACTTGCTTGTTATCATCTGGCTTTTCCCTCATTTATTTCTCATAATATCCTGCATAGAGAATGGTGCTGTCCAAAAAAAAAGCTGGGTCTTCCTCCATAAGTTAGCAAGCAAGACAATTCCCAGAGACACGCCCAGAGACCAACCTGATCAAGATAGTTCCTCATTAACATAGTCTTCCCAGACAACATTGAGTTGTTAAAATAAATGATTCCATTAGCCTCTTCCCAATTCAAGATTTTTCTATTGACAAGCCCAGTTTTGTGCAGGCAACTGCAGATGCTGTGAGACCTTGTTTCAGTGGCTGTCTCATGCCCTCTGTTCTTTTCTGCAAGTTTCCCTGAAACTTAGACAAGGTGGTGCAAATGCTCTGGTTAGGTTGAGCACAAAACGATCATTATTTTGAAAATACAAGGCAAAGCAGCATGGCTATATCAGCAAACATCTTGAACAGCACCCTCTGAACTCATTTTCTCTCTGAATCATGGCTTTCCTCTATATTGGAGCCATTTTATCATCCTATTAGTACACGGAACAGCCAGGACTATCAAGCTTTTATATTTTCACTAAGGATAAAAATGTTTTACCTTTTTAACTGTTCCAGAAGCATTCAAAAATTGAATTTCACAGTATTTGGTGAATTGAGTCATTTTCTCATCCCTGTGTGGTCAAGGAAACAAAACATATTAATTGTGTAGGGACAAGTAATACACTCAGTTCAGAGCCAGAGGACTGATAATGAATGACTCCAAAATTTAAATTTAGACTCATTATTCTATCATTATCATCATCATTGTTGTTGTCATCATCATCAATTACTTAAAAGGAGAACAGGTTAATGAGTAAGGGACAAATAAATCACAACAAAGCAGATGTCCTTTACCTATCCTGTGTGAGGATATTTGAAAAACCCATCTACTCCTGTGATCACACCATTGCTTCTTATCAGTACATTTTATGCTTGGTCTATGATAGAAATTACAGCACTGGCAAAGCTCAGAAATTGCAATAACTTGCAAAGCTCCATATCACATATAACCATTTCTTTAGACTGTGTCTCTAAGGATTTGTGATGATTAATCAAGATCAAAGTAGTATAGCTAAGGAGGAAGGGTGATTGTATAGCCAAACCCAAGAGAGACATTTCTAGTTTAAATAGTTCATATAATCAGGGTGTAATTTTTTCAAATTCAAAGAGCCTATCCATTAATAGAGAGTTGAAGCCAAACTCTTCCTGGGAGAGTAACTTCAGGACAGAAATTGATTGTGTAGAGTTTCACATTAATGTTGATTAGTATTCTTTGATGTGCTTCTGATCCTTCTTGAGAAAAATATAATCAACTTCTGGCAAAGAGCTCTTCATATCCGTTTCTAATTAAGCTTGTCTTTATTGATCACATGCAGGCTCCTTAGAAAAGGTTTTGTTCTCTGAATCTGTGTCACTTGACTTCAAACTCAGCTTGTTCTTCCTTTTAAAAGGAATATTTTAGAAGCTCAAGCATACTTCGAAAGTAATGGTTGGTATCCAATGAAATAAGGCACAGAGAAATGAGTGGTTCAAGTCACAGTTAGGTACTGAAGGTTATGTATGTATAAACCTCTTAAGATCAAGAAACTTAATTGTTTTTATACACAGTTGCATTTTGTGCCTGTGATAAAACATAGAACTCAAAAAAATATTGATGTACAAATGGACCATAAAATGAAACAAACTAGAAGGTAAATGTTGACATATTCTAATACTAATGTTGTGGTCATATTTAACATGATAAAAAAATTGTTAAAACTCTATTGTATGTCTAATGAGAAACAAACTGATAAACTGTGTCAATCAACATCGCTAGATCAAGGGCTTGAACAAACATGTATATTGTAGAGTCTACTCATATTTTTCAAGAAAAAATTTACATGTATGAGGAGTAAGCTCATACATGTACACATTAGAGACCTAGAACTCAGACATGTTCAACTCATTAGCACACGGTTGTACTGAGGCTGCTTAAATTTCCTATTTCATTTTCAGCATCAGTGACATATGCCTGTCCACTGACTACTGTCAGCTATTTGGGAGCTTAATGATACAAAGTTTCACTTTCCTCTTACCATTAAGTTTTACCTCACATTTTCACCTCTTCTATTTGCTACTTCTCATTATTATTCCTCCAAACAACTTAAAGAGGTATCCCTTATTTGCCATTGATCTTCCTTTGCATTTCTGAAAACTCACCAGGCTGGCCTTGAATTTATCTGCCTCTGCCTCTACAGCACTGAGATTAAAGTTGTGTGCTGTGATACCCAGCCTAAAAGAAGACACTTAACACAACACAGATACAAATCATATCAGCTAATCATCACATAATACGACACACATCCACAGATACCCCTTACATTTAAGTTTCCATTTCAAATAAACATGTGCGACTATTTTGGAAATACAGATTTGTAGAAGTGAAAAACAAAAACAAAAACGGAGCTGCTTCTTCCTTAATTTCATGCTAAGAGACCTAAAGAGCAATCACTTGCTCCTGAACACCTTAGATGCTCCAGGAAACCTGAAAATAGCTCCTCTTCTGTACAGTTCTGCTACACCAAGCACACACCAACACAGAAGACAATAACCCTAATAGTCAATACAGTGACACACATATCTCCTGACCAATTGACACTATGTTTGAGCTTCATGTTCCGAGGCTTCAGTCTCTCCTTACCATCAACTTTCCACTCACATTTTTTCACCTCTTCTGTTTGCCCATTTCCATTCTTATTCCTCTGAATAACTTGAAGATGCAACCCTTGTTCAGCATTGACTTTGCATTATCTTCTAAAAGTTCATGAAAGGCTCTTTAACCTTGTGATTTTGTTTTACAACACTGATATAAAACACTGGGGTCTTACTTAAAAAATATTTCAAAGCAACTACAGAAGAACCCAACAAGGTTGACATCTCCTTATGCATTAAGCTAACATGAGATTTTAGCTTCCAGGGAGAATGCAAAGCATGTCTATTTTCAAAGATGGAAAGAGTCACAGCTCTCTCTCTCTCTTTTAAATTATTGATTTTGACCTAGGAGCGCCTAAGTTTTTTATGTATACTAATGGGAAATATACAAATTAAGCCAAGTTCTCAAATCTTACTATAAGCAATGAATTATTACATTAATCAGCAAACACAGTTCTTAATATATTTCTGTATGATTTTAACTCATGTGCTCCCATCATACCCTAAAACATTATATCTTAGTTCTGATTAAAAATCAAATGCCTTGCATTCTCTAATTTATTTTTAACTTTGACATTCCCCAGGAAAGTAATCTCTAAGTAAGAAAAGTGTGTATAGTTCTACACTTCTCCGTTAGGTCCTCTTACCCATGAATTCTTTGCTTAAAATTTGCTCTTTGGCCTCCCCACCCCCCAAGGGAGGAGCAGTCCTGTTAGGCCACTGAGGAGGGCTTTTTAGCCAGTCCTGAAGATACCTGATAAAACAGGATCAGATGAATGGGGAGGAGGTCCCCCCTATTAGTGGACTTGGCAAGGGGCACGGTGGAGTTGAGGGAGGGAGGGAGGGAGGGACTGGGAGGGAATGAGGGATCGGGACATGGCTGGAATACAGAGTTAATAAAATGTTACTGATGAGAAAAAAATAAAATAAAATAAAAATTAAAAAAAAATTTGTATTTTTAAATCTTGGTCTCTTATGCTTGAAAATATGACTGCCTTTGATGATATTGTCTTTATCAGTGTAAATTAACTTATAATGATGACATTAAATAGACTGTAAGCCAATATGACTGATATTTTAGTCACAGAAAAGTAGTAAAGTGGGCACATGATCAAAAACTAAGTGCATACAGAGACATGGGAGGAAGATAGTTATCTACAGTTTACAAATAAATTGAAAGCAGAGGCCTCAGAAAACCAGACATATATATATATATATATATATATGTATATATATATGTGTATATGTATATATATATATATGTATGTATATATATATATATATATATATATATATATGTATGTATATATATATATATATATATATATAGAGAGAGAGAGAGAGAGAGAGAGAGAGAGAGAGAGAGAGACATGTAAATATATGGGACATTTGAATACATACTAATACATTTCCTGATAATACAATACCAAGTTTACACGGGGTGTGTTTGCATGTGTATTCTCAAAGTAAGTGATTAAAAGTTAATAAGACTGTTTTGAAACATTTTGTCAAGATGGGAACAACAGTTACTTTGATATTGTTTAAACGAAATTAATGTTTAAGAAAAGAAAAGAAAAGAAACAACAACAAAAACCCTACCAACCTCTTTGCCTTTCTTTTTTTAATTATTTATTCATTTTATTAAATTCCTTACAATTTATTCACTTTGTATGCCAGCTGTAGCCCCCTCCCTAGTCCCCTCCCAATCCCACCTTTCCTCCCTCTTCCCCTCCCATACTGCTCCCCCAGTCCACTTATAAGGGAGGTCCTCCTCCCCTTCCATCTGATCCTAACAGGTCTCATCAGGAGACCTGCATTATCTTCCTCTGTGGCCTGGTCAGGCTGTTCTCCCCTTAGGAGGAAGTTATCAAAGAGCCAAACACTAAGTTCATGTCAGAGATAATCTCTGTTCCCTGTACTAGGGAACCCTCTTGGACACTGAACTGCCATGGGCTACATCTGTGTAGGGGTTCTAGGTTATCTCCATGCACGGTCCTTTTTTTGGAGTATCAGTCTCAGAAAAGATCCCTGTGCCCAGATTTTTTTGTTTCTCTTTTTCTCATTGTGGAGCTCTTGTTCCCTCCAGGTCTTTCTTTCTTCCCATTCTTTCATAAGATTCCCTGCACTCTGCCCAAAGTTTGGCTACGAATCTCAGCATCTTCTTTGATACTGTGCTGGGTAGAGATTTTCAGAGGTCCTCTGTAGTAGGCCTCTGTCCTGTTCCCTGTTCTCTTCCGATGTCTATACTGTTTGCCTTTCTGAATGAAGATTGTTCATCTTTCCCAGGGTCCTTCTTCTTGCTTAGCTTCTTTAGGTGTACAGATGTACACCTAAATGTATAGGACATATAATATATGTCTAATATCCACTTGTAAGTGATTATATACCATGTGTGTCTTTCTGCTTCTGGGATACCTCTCTCAGGATGATCTTTTCTAGTTCACACCATTTGCCTGCAAATTTCATTGTTTGTAATGGCTGAGTGGTATTCCATTTTGTAAATGTACCACAATTTCTGTATCTATTCCTCAGTTGAGGGTCATCTGAGTTGTGTCCAGATTGTGGCTACTATGAATAAAGCTGCTATGAACCTTTTGATTACAGACTTCAAGGCTCCAAAATTATGAAAAAAAATGTGTTTCTAGTGTGTTAACCCACAATCTTGGAGACCTTATCACAGCTACGCAACTAAGTTTCCATGCTGTTGCATTGTCTTTATCATGAGATTTTAAGTGAATGTACACCTAGCATTTTAGCTGAAGTCCTTTAGTTTCAAGCAGCCGGAAGTAGTTCTTAACTAAGTATGCAGAATTCCATAATCACCTGAAGGGCTCCTCAAACGAACTGAAAACTTAGAAAATCCTCCTTTCTTCAAGACAAGATCAGGAAAGCTGAGAGGGTCTGGGAAGCAGACTGCTGTAGATCACAAGCGCCTTCACCTTCTCTTCCTTCCTCCTGGATTAGATTCCAGGGAAGTTTACATGAAAAGGACGATTCCCTGACAGAGGTACAAGGCATTTGATCCACAGATCTACCACAGCCCTACAAAATGCAGAAACGTGGTTCTGTAGATGACATCAGAGTTTGCTTTCTTTGTTTATGTGTTTTAACCAGAAAGTGAGCTAATGGAATGTGGTATACATTACAGTATTTTGTTGTACTTTGGCTTTATTATTTGACATAACTGATCAGTAACCTCAAGATACATCATGTTTGAAATGTTAAATGTGATATTATAATAAATATATATATATATATTGAATTCATTAAAGTTAATTTGTATTTCATGACTTCAAATCCTCCAGAGCCAAATGAAGAAAAAAAAAGTATATATATATTTAGCTTTAAGATTTCCCAGGAAAGTAACTTCCAAGCAAGAAAAATGATTGTTTACAGTTGTGTGTACTCCATGAATTTTTTTTCTTAAATTTTATATTTTGAAATCTTAGTCTTCTCATGCCCAAACTAACATAAATATAGCACATATAAATTTATCTCAATTACATATAATATATATATATATATATAATCCCCAAATTAGTATGTCTGTATATATGTAAATATATGCAGTTATATGTACATATATAATTATATGTACAGATTTATATACATATGTGTATATATATGTATACAGTTTGCTTGCCTTTGGAATTATTGCACACAAATATGTAGGAAAAACTTAACACAGTTAACTGAACTTATTTATAAGGTACTTGAAATTTGTAAACAGTCAATATCATTATGTGACCTTATTTAGATTTCAACAAAGGGAACTGAACATTGGAGGTTTATCACCTGTGAAAGGTAACATGACAAGTGCAATAGCTGTCTAGAAAATTGTTATAATGATAGCATCATCTATTTTAATGATTTCTGTGGCCTAGAAAAAAAAATAACATACCTATTTTCCCAGAGGTACCATGAGTTGAAGAAGGCTTTATTTTCACATCTGTTATTCAAGCTATTTTCAGCCTTAAACTAACAAGCAGTTTGGAGGTTGTTAAAATATTTGGAACATAGTCACTTTTTGCCATTTCAGAAATTTGAGAGAGCCAATGATCACCCCCATTTCACCATAGCTTGTTCTTATCCCTGAGTCCAATTAACTGGAGACTGGTTCGTGATAAGTGACCTACAGATAAAAATTTCCAAGACATCTATTTAAATGTCAAGAAAGACTCAATTTTATATTCCACAGTATAGAAAGATAGATATTCTCACAGTTTTTATAGGTTAAGAAGTTGTGTTTGGTCCCTTCTTTTCTTTTTAACTGTGAACATAAAAGAAGAAACTGACATGATACAGAGATGAAAATAATTTATAAAAGAGGTGAGACTAGATCAACATGTTACCAATTTTTAATTTTTATATATATATTTAATGAAACTCCATAGTGATTTTTATGTTATATATACTTAAAATGCTTTTGTTTATATTAAATGTATATTTAATAGAGCCTTCTGTATACAATAAATGTATATTTCAAATGCTTCTGTATATATATAATATAATATATATGATATTATATATATATTACTCTGTATATTTAAAATACTTCACTGCTTAAAATGTCTGTGGATAATTTAACTGAGTCTTTCTTTTATACAGGCCATTGTAAAAGAACTATTAACACAATGGATAACAAGGTGGGCACAATAGGGCTTTAGCGAGCAAGCATGTAGGACATGTAATTAAATTTGAATTCTAGGTAAACATGATAATAAAAAAAAATCTTCTTTTGATAAAGCAAAATTTTACCTGACATTTTATAGCATATTTGGCAAACCTACACATTATGATAAAAAGGACCAAAAAATCCAAAAGAATGGCCTGAACACATCTTAACAGAGAAGGAATTACTGTATGGAATGTAAAGGTAAGAAATCAAAGGTAGAGGCTGAAAGACATAGGTTTTTAAAATAATAGTATTATATAAAACCTTAAAGGATGCATTACTAATATTTATGTGTACAATTTTCCCCTTATAGTAATAGTTAAATATATTTCAGAATTTTATTTTATAAATTTGTTAAGAAATTCTTACTGCAGCTTGTCATTAATCAAAATTCAAATTAACAGCATATTCTTCTAGGAATCCGTTAGTTAAATTGGAGAAAGTCACAGTGCTTTATGGGTTTATTTTGGGAGGTAGGGTGAGGCGTTTTTGTTTTTTGTTGTTGTTCTGATTTTTATTGTTTATTCTTTTTCATTTTATTTATTTATTTTATTATTTATTACAGTTTATTCACTTTGTATCCCGGCTGTAGCTCACCCCCTCACCACCATCTCTTCTCAGTCTCACCAATCCTTCCTATTCTCCCCCAATGCCCTTCCCCTTGTCCACTGATAGGAGAGGATCTCCTCCCCTTCTCTCTGAACCTGGCCTAAGTTCAGAGCTGGCTGCATCATCTTCCTCTGTGGCCTGGCAAGGCTGAACTCCCTACCCAGAGATAGGTGATCAAAGGGCCAGCCACTGAGTTCATATCAGAGGCAGCTCCTGATCCCCTTATTGGGAACCCATGTGGAAAGTGAGCAGCTTATGGGCTTCATCTGAACAGGGGGGTCTATGTCCTCTCCATGCATGGTCCTTAGTCGGAGTATCAGTCTCTGCAGGCCCACCTGGGTCCAGGGTTTTAGACTCTGGTGGTCTCCTTGTGGAGCACCTGTCCCCTCCAGGTCTTCCATAAGGTTTCTGTAATCTGCCCAAAATTTGGATAAAAGTCTCAGCATCTGCTTCAATACCTTGATGGGTAGAGTCTTTCAGGGACCCCCAGGATAAGGCAATGCTGCCCACTTTCTTATTATCTTTTCAACATAGTTCTTAAAGTCCTACCTAGAGCAATAAAACAACTAAAGGAGATCAAGGGGATACAAATTAGAAAAGAAGAAGTCAAAGTATCACGATTCTCAGATAATAAGATAGTGTATTTCAGCAACCCCAAAAATTCTACCTGAGAACTCCTTCAGCTGATAAACATCTTCACCAAAGTGGTTGGAAACAAAATTAACTCAAAAAAAGAAACAATCTGAAGCCCTCCTGTATACAAAAGATAAATGTGCTGAGGAAGAAGTTAGGGAAACAACACAATTGCGACAAATAGCATTAAGAACCTTGGTGCCACTCTAACAAAGTAGGTTAAAGACCTATAATGAGAAAAGCCTTCAAGTCTCTGAAGAAAGAAATCGAGGAAGATATCAGAATATGGGAAGATTTACCATGCTCATATATAGGTAGGGTTAATTGTGAAAATGGCCATCCCACCAAAACCAATCTACAGATTTAATGCAATTCCCATCAAAATACCAACACAATACTTCACAGACCTTGTTGTTTTGGTTTTCTGTTGTTGTTCTTTGTTTTGGTGGCAACAGGGATGAAAACCCTGGTGTTGTCCATGCCACACATGTAGATACTTATTTTATTACTGTGTTCATCCCATCCCCTAAAGTTTTCTTGCTTAGGAACATTCTAGGGCTTCTAGAGTCATCAGAAAGAGAAATCTATGGTGAAAAGCTTAATTTAGACAAATTTTTACTCTTATGGCTTTAGTAATAAAATGTGTTTGGGTACCGATGCTAGTCATCTCAGTGATTTATCAGAGCAATAGCCCTGTTTTGAGTAAATATAAGTTAAAACGTAAAAATAAATGTTCCTTAAATCAAAGTGTAGATGGGCTTTATGTGAACTAGGACTACTGTTACACTTTTACAGGAGTTCTAGGCAAAAGGCATTATCTAATGTTAAGGCATCTCTGCTCAGCACCTATTC
Source organism: Psammomys obesus (assembly GCF_907164565.1). Taxonomy (NCBI): domain Eukaryota; kingdom Metazoa; phylum Chordata; class Mammalia; order Rodentia; family Muridae; genus Psammomys; species Psammomys obesus. Next base: position 4,298,455 of record NW_026591597.1, on the reverse strand, counting down.
AGAAAGGTCATAATTACAAAATAATTCTATTTCAGTAAAGTAGATCTCATCTTCTATCTTATGTTTGCTTATCTCCTTGGAAGACTTAAAGATATGAATTTTAATGTTGTGAACAACGTTGCGTTGTTCTGTTGCTATTCTGATGTGCAAATGATGCATGAATAAGCTGTCCTGTGTCATCACGTTCGTGTAACACTGAATATCTAAGGTTTTATGAAGATGTAATTTTTGAAGAGTGTGATGGTTCCTATGAGTGACATGCTTTTAAATTACTTTATGGGAAGCTTTGATGAAATAAACAGCTGTAACTCAATGATAACTCAATGATTCTTTCATCTTTTACAGTTTCTTTGAAGTAAAAAGTGGGAAAAGACAAAGGAAATGAGCAACTCGGAGTAAGGATTTACATAAATAGGAAGAAAATAGAAATTAATCTTTTTTTTTATTTTGAAGAGAAGGTCTCCTGCATGGGAGATTGAACTCAGAACCATGTATCGCTAGACAAGCAGTCAGCAAACTAAGTTATAGCCCGTACTTTTACTCATTTCTTCATTCAAACGTACAGTGAGTAATGTGTTCATCTCCTCAGACAGCTTTGACAAAATACAATGGATTGAGTGAATTAAATGGCCGATTCTCACCTTTCAGTTTCAGAGATCATTTAAATTAACCATGAAAGAGCTGACAGATATGATTTTGGTGAAGAACTGTACCCTGGTTTGTAGAAAATCTCTTACCTTGTTAATTTACAATAGGACTTTATGTTGTTTTATCTTTCGTAGGACCTTGAAAAGTACCTTTCCAACCAGAAGGATTCCACTCTCATGAGTACATCTCACCTTAGTCATTTTCATTATCAGTTAGGAGTACCTAGATCCAAGCATGCACAGGTAAGAAAAGCAAGCCCAACAACCAGATCTTAGTTCAATAAGAAGAAACTAAATAGACTGATGCTAAGACTTCTGTAATAGATACTTAAGATGATCCTTGAATAACAGTACTTCCCAACAGTAAAATTATTCATGAGAATGTGCTAAAGAGACACAGTAGGCAACAGTTGGAACCACTGAGACTGAAACACAAAATAGTGTTGGATTATCAATTGAAGTCTAACGTAAATGCCCATCAGTTCATACTTACTGAAACAAATAATTCGCTAACTTCACAAATAAAGAATAAGAGTAAATCCGTTGAGGAAAATGATCTTGAAATTACCATGTACACTGCAGTTGTTTCAATGGAGGTTTTCATTCTTGAACTTGAAGTCTCCAGTAGAGTTGACTAACACTGAAGATCAGCTTCTTCCAGAAGTCCAAGATGGCACAGACTAGCGCCCCCCATATCTGAGGGGTACAGGATCTGAAACTCTGAAATTGGTGGGGGGGCAACTAAAGCCAGAAAATCGACATTGAGGATTCCTGGGTGAGAGAGGAAACCCCATGAGCTAGGTCAGTTTGGATCCAGGTCACCCATGGACATCCCTGCGGCCTGAGAGTGGTGAATATTTGATCCCCCTGCACTGTCACGCCCCACAAACTGGCCTACTTGCTTGGTAGAGGCAGCAGTGGCTGCCCCAAGCACAAGCTTCCCTGCTCAGTGACAGAGACAGCAGAGGCTGCAGCAGAACTGGCCTCCCAGGTTTGTAGCTGTGGCCTGGGGTGGCTGCCGCAAGCAGTAACATCCATGCTCAGTGACTGAGATGGCAGAGGCAGCTATCTGAGGTATGCATCTACCTGCCCAGTGGACAAAGAGTGGAGATCAATGAATTGATGGATCTCCTACACTTTCCATTTTTTTTTCTTTTAATTTTTATATGAATCACAGGTCATTCACTTTGTATCCCAGCTGTAGCCCCTCCTTTCCCCCCCCCAATCCCCCCCTCCTTCCCTCATCTCCTCCCTACCCCCTTCCAAGTCCATTGATAGGGGAGGTCCTCCTCCCCATCCATCTAACCCTAGCTTATCAGGTGTCTTCAGGACTGGATGCAATGTCCTCCTCTGTGGCCTAGTAAGGCAGCTCCTCCTTCAAGGTGAGGCGGGGTCAAAGAGCCAGTCATTGAGTTCATTTCAGAAATAATCCTTGTTCCCCTTATTAGGGAATCCACTTGGATACTGAACTACCATGGCCTACATCTGAGCAGGGGTTCTAGGTTATAACCATACATGGTCCTTCGTTGGAGAAACAATCTCATTGAAGACCCCTGTGCCCTGATATATTTGGTCCTTGTGGAGCTCCTGTCCTCTTCAGGTCATATTAACTCTCCATTCTTTCATTTGATTTCCTGCACTCTGCCAAAGTTTCAGTTATGAGTCTGAGTATCTGCTCTGATACACTGCTAGGTAGAGACTTTCAGGTGTCTCTGTGGTAGCTCCTGTCCTGTTACTTGTTTTCTCCTACTTCCATTGTCCATCCCATTTGTCTTTCTAGGTGAGGATTAATCATCTTACCCCAGGACCTCTTTAATAAAAAAGATCCTGATATTTTACCTTACACCCATCAGAATGGCTAAGATAAAAAACTCAAGTGACAACACATGCTGGAGATGATGTGGAAAAAGGGGAACTCTCCCCTATTGCTGGTGGGAATGTAAACTTGTAAAACCACTTTGGATATCAATCTGGTGCTTTCTCAGACAATTAGGAATAGTGATTCCTCAAGATCCAGCTATACCACTCCTAGGCATATATCTAAAAGATGCTCAAGTATACAACAAGGACATTTGCTCAAACATGTTTGTAGCAGCTTTATTTGTAATAGCCAGAACCTGGAAACAAACCAGATGTCCATCAATGGAGGAATGGATACAGAAATTGTAGCACTTTTACATAGTGTAATACTACACAACAATTAAAAACAAAGAAATCATGAAATTTGCAGGCAAATGGTAGGATCTAGAAAAGATCATCCTGTGTGAGGCATCCCAGGAGCAGAAATACACACATGGTATATATTTACTTATAAGTGGGTACTAGGCCTATCAAATAGAATAAACATACTATAATCTGTACATCTCCTGCACTCTCATTTGACTCTTCGGGCCCAATCTGAGAGTAGAGAACAGGGAGAACCCCTGTGCTTTCCAATTAGGCCTGCAAGATAGTGCCTTCAAGAGAGTACATAGAGAGCCCCAGATCCAGGGTCCCTCTAAGCTAGCAACCAAATATCAGATCCCTCTCACCCACACCCCCACTGTGGGCAACACAGGGATCTTTGGAAGAGCATTCTCAACATTGAAGCCCCTGTTCTGTGGGTCTCCCAGTGGAGTACAGGCAAACAATTCCTCGAGCCAAGATGTAACCCAGACAGATCTGAATACCTAGAGGACACTACTACAGGCCTGTGGGCCACTGAGGCATTCAGGGCACCTGCACATGCACATTGCTCCCCCAAATGGCACCAGTACCCCCGCCAGCACTTACACTCCACCCTTCCAACACACTCTAGCACCCTGGACTTTAAGGCACACTTCCATGCACACTCCCACTTGCTCACATACACCTGCAAACTTTCTCCCTTAGCTACAGCTGAAACACCAACATCCTCTCTCAAACTGGTGGTCCTCACTCATCTTCCTGAAGAATATTCCAGACATCACAGACAGACAGACCCAGTCTGAAGTTTAAACTCCAGGAACAAACAGCCAAGGTTATACATAATTAGATGGCTAGAGGTTGGCATAAGAACACATCCAACAAAAATCAGGACCATTATGGCTTCACCAGCAATCCCAGAAAACAATGGATATTTTAATTCATCTGAAACACAGGAAAATGATCTCAAATCTATGCTTATCCAGTTATTAGGGGCAGATAAAGAGGAAATGAACAAAGCTGTCAATCAAATACAGGCAAATGCAGCCAAACAAATAGAGACATGGGTAGAGACTCAGATAGAGGTAGATAGAGAAGAAAGAAACAAAGCTCTCAAAGAAGTACAGGCAAATACAGCCAAACAATAAAGGCACAAGTAGATGCACAATAGAGATATATGTAGAGAAAAGGAACAAAAAAACAATAGAGGCCATCCTGGGAAGACAGGAATCCACATGCAAACAGATGAAGAAAATGGTACAATAAGAAAACAGATTTAGAGTAAAAAAAGAAAACACAAAAGGAGAAAACCCTGGAGCTAGAGAACTTGGAGAAAAGATCAGGAAACACAAAGGTAACCATCACCAACAGAATACAAGAAATGAAAGAGACAATCTCAAGTGCTGAAAATACAATTGCAGAAATTGATATATCTCTCAAAGAAAAAAGGAAAATCAGAAAAGCCCCAAACACAAAACATAGATAAATCAAGGACACCATGCAAAGACAAAATCTAAGAATAATAGTAATAGAAAAAAAAAAGATTCCAGGCTCCAAGGTCCAGAAAATATTTTCAATAAAAAATCATAGAAGAAAATTTTCCCAACTTAAAGAAAGAGATGTCCATAAACATACAAGAGGCCTACAGAACACAAAATAGACTAGACCAGAAAAGAAACTCATGTCACATCATAGTCAAAACACTAAATCTACAGAATAAAGAAAAGATATTAAAAGCAGCAAGGGGAAAAAGCCAAGTATCATATAAAGCTAAACCTATCAGAATCACACCAGACTTCTCAACAGAAACTCTAAAAGACAAAAGGGCCTGGGCAGATGTCATGCAGACTCTAGGAAACCACAAATGACAATCCAGACTACTATACTCAGCAATGCTTTCAATCAACATAGATGGAGAAAACAAAATATTCCATGACAAAACCAAACTTACACAGCAACCCAGACCTACCATATATACTTGAAGGAAAACTCCAATCTAACAAAATCAACTACACCCAAGGAAAAACAGGCTATAGATAACTTCACAACAAAATATTAAAAGAAAACAAGCATAGAAACACAGTACCACCACCAGCTCCACAATAGAAGAATCTAACATGCACTGGTTACTATTATCTAACAACATCAAAACACTCAAATCTCCAATAAAAATACACAAACTAACAGAGTGGTTACAGAAACAAACTGAATGAAAAAAAAAAAAAAAACAAACACATGATCATCTCTTTAGATGCTTAAAAAGCATTTCGCAACATTTCAAGACCCATTCATGTTTAAAGTCTTGGAGATATCAGGGATAAATGCACATACCTAAACAAAGTAAAGACAATCTGGAGCAAACCTATAGCAAACACCAAAATAAAGGGAGAGAAACTTAAATGAATCCCACTGAAATCAGACACAAGGCAAGGCTGCCCGCTCTCTTCATATCTCTTCAACATATTTCTTGAAGTCCTAGCTAGAGCAATAAGATATCTAAAGGAGATCAAGGGGATGCATGCTGGAAAGGAAGAAGTCAAAGTATCTCTATTTGTAGATGATATGATAATATACGTGAGTGAGAAATTAGGGAAACAACACCCTTCACAATAGCCACTAATAACATAAAATGACTAAGTGTGACTCTGACCAAGCAAGAGAAAGACCTGTTTGAAAAAAAACTTCAAGTCTCTGAAGAAAGAGATTGAAGAAAATATCAGATGATGGAAAGATCTCCCATGTTCATGGATCGGTAGGATTAACAGTGAAAATGGCCATCTTGCTAAAAGCAATCTATGAATTCAATGCAATTCCCATCAAACTACCAACACAATTCTTTACAGAACTTGAAAGAAAAATTCTCAGTTTCATATGGAAAAACAAAAAACTCAGTATTATTAAAATAATCCAGTACAAGAACAGATTGTCTGGAGGTATCTCCATCCCTGATCTCAAGCTGTACTACAGAGCAATAGTAATAAAAACTGCATGGTATTGGCATAGAACTAGAATGATGGATCAATGGTATCAAATAGAAGACCCAGAAATAAACCTACACACCTACAGATACTTGATTTTTAACAAAGAAGTCAAAACCATAAAATGCTTCCTCAAGATCCAGCTATACCTCCCCTAGGCATATATCCAAAAGAAGCTCAAGTACACAACAAGGACATTTGCTCAACCATGTTCAAAGCAGCTTTATTCATAATAGCCAGAATCTGGACACAACCCAGATGTCCCTCAACTGAGGAATGGAGACAGAAATTGTGGTCCATTTACACAATGGAATACTACTCAGCAATTAAAAACAAGGAAATTATGAAATTTTCCGGCTAATGGTGGGATCTAGAAAAGATCATCCTGATTGAGGTATGTATCCCAGAAGCAGAAAGACACAGCTGGTATATACTCACTTAAAAGTAGATTTTAGACATATATTATGGGATAAATATACTAAAATCTGTACACCTAAAGAGTTAAGCAAGAAGAAGGATCCTGGGTAAGATGACCAATCTTCATTCAGAAAGGCAAATGGGATGAGTGCTGGAAGAAGGAGAAAACTGGGAACAGGAAAGGAGCCTACCACAGATGGCCTCTGAAAGACTCTACTCAGCAGGGTATTAAAACAGATTCTGAGACTCATAGCCAAACTTTGGACAGAGTGGCAGCTCAGTATCCAAGTGGGTACCCTAGTAAGGGGAACAGGGACTGTCTCTGACTTGAACTCAGTGGCTAGCTCTTTGATCACCTCCCCCTGAGGGGGCATCAGGCTTACCATGTCACAGAGGAAAACAATGCAGCCAGTCCTGATGAGAACTGATAGGCTAGGGTCAGATGGAAGGAGAGGAGGACCTCCCCTATCAGTGAATTGAGGGAGGGGCATGGGAGGAGAAGTGAGAGGAAGGGTGGGATTCGGAGGGGACTTGGAAGGTGTCTACAGCTAGGATACAAAATGAATAAATTGTAATTAATAAATATAAATTAATTAAAAAGATTATCTTCTCATGATTATTTTGGAAGAGCCACAGGATCATATAAAATTAACTCCAAAGTAAAGCAAACCCAACAATTTCAATTAAACATAACATGACATTAACGAGCTTCAGATTAAAATATATTTATGTAATGGGAACCTACTCTGTGGTTAGAATCTTTGGTGACATTTATAAATGGACAGCTCTTTGATCCCTAGGACAAATAGCATCAATGGAAGGAATGAACTGATTTTCTGCAACATTTCCTTGTTATGATGTGTAATAAAAAATCATTTTTATTTAATGTAATTGTTTTAGCATGGAAAAGAGGACATGGAATAGAGCATATATTTGTTTTAAAAGAATATTCTATTTTATAACCAGGATTATAGTGCATGTCTTTGATCCATCTCTTGCAGGAGATATAGAGGCAGGTGGAACTCTGTGAATTCAAGGCCAGCATGGCTTATACAGTGAGTTAGATTTCATCCAGGACTACACAATAAGAGCCTGTATAAAACGAAGACAAATAAAACTTTAGTGTGTAAACAATCAAAATTAATAGGGAAAAATATCAGACAATCAAGAAATTAAAATTATACTTTTATAAGGACAGAACAGAGAAGGATTTGCATCTGTTTCTTCAGTTTAAAAGTGTTAAAAGCACTTCATGTTGTACTGGGGATTTTCTGTAATGTTAGGCTCGCTCTTCTGAATATCATTTTTAACAGCATTGAATACTGTTAGCATTTATAAATAGAATAATTCATTTTATCAGAGATAGGATAGAATATCTGTAAATCATGCCTGTGAGCTGTGCATATCCATGTTTTGTTATTGACACCAAGTTCACTTTTTCACTTGTTTTTAACCCTTCTTTAAAAGTATTTCTGCCAAATATCAACTTCTCTGTCAAAACCACTGTCAATTTAGTTTGCTCTAGCTCAACTTTTTCTGGACAGTAACAACAAATAAAAACCTGAAGTCTGTTTCCTTTTTAGGTGCACCATGTTTGCATTCTTATCATCCAGTGAAGAAGGAAATCAAAGTCACCAGACATAAGTAATACCACAAGTAAAAGGATTCATAGTCAGAACAATCCAAGTGCCTTAGAGAAAAGTACTGAACACTTCTTTGAAGGTACACAGAAGTGGATGCTAAACAAAGGGATACGTAGGATACTAGATGCGAAAAATTTTGTTCAACAAAAATCCATAACAACAAAACACGATCATTTTACATAATGCCAAGCTTGGGAGATATCGACAGCTTGAAATGACTCCACAATGTCTGAATAAAGCCACTGAATGAATAAACAGAACAGGGGAATAGGTAGCCCCCTGGGCTTGCTATTGATGAAGCTGTCTCTGGGGCATTGCGGCTAAGTCACAGGTGTACAAATGCAAACTGCTGAGAAAAAATAGGGGCATTCTGATGAAGAATAAGGTCTCTCTCTGTTACTTCAGAATTGATGTTCTTCCCAGCTAAAAATTCCCTGATTTGAACAATGAAAATTATATTTTTATGAAGAGGAAAGTAAGAAATTTGGTTACATGAAGAACTAATGTTGTTCAGTTAGGCTTAAAATTACTTGAATTGCCAGAGCAACTTTCTGCTCTAAGCAGAGTCATTAATACAGTGCTGTAGAGATTATTTTTCTATGCTGAAAAGTGACTAAAGGCCCCGAGGCCTTCTGCAGGTCTCTATTCACTGGTGGCTTCTGTCACCAGTGCTGTGATGAGAACATTTCTGAGTGGTCATGTTTCAGCAACAGTAAAACAGACCATCATTACAGCTTGATGTTTTGTCTTGCTTCAGTGTGTGATACACTGTGTAAAACTGGAGACTAATTTGAGGAAAACAAAACAAAACAAAATGAAACAAAACAAAACAAAACAAAAGACACTGTCTGGGCCCTGGGGCTTGGTTATTAAACTAGACAGTGCCAATATACTCAAAAGTAGATAGATCTTAGATAGGAATTAGAAGCAGAGCTGCGGCATATTTTCTTATTAAGAATTAACTAAACCCAGATTAAAAGAAAAACTATTTTCCACAAACAGACCTCTTAATAAAAATCTGTTCCCTGTCAGGCATACACTTTTTTAATTTTAAACATTATATTTTCTTCTTATAAACAGCAATCGTGTTTAAAGAATTTTGCTGTACAAATAACATGGTAAAATGGCAAATTTTTATCATTTTTCCTGGTTTACTGTATGTTACTTACACTGAATAGAAAGATGTACAATTAATTAGAGCACCGTTTTGAGGGCAGAAATAAGCAAAACAATTACTATAATGTTAGGTACAGCATACAATTGGGAAAAAAGGGGTCATTTCACAGTCCTACTAAAAGTTGTTATTTCTGAATTATCTAATGCAATAATCAGTACCTTGAAACACGTTGACATAGCAAGAAAAAAGGAACAGTAAATATATAATGTTTGAGTATCTATGTACGCCTAGAAATATGGAAGAATTTTTATTGGTATTGTTTTTTATCCTTTGCACATAATAGTGATACTGTCATACACTTTCCATGTGTCAGACACATAACTCATAATAATAATAAAACAAAACAATTTTAAAAAGTAATGCGGTTTAAAAAAAAGTAGAAGTGAGTATTGCAAATATATTTGCAAGGAAGATGTGGAGAGATGCAGTACTAAAAATAGAAATATGAAAATGGCTTTCTTTGGGAAAAGGGCTTAACACCTTCTGCAAAATCTAACTAATTCTCAAAGTTTTTAATCATGAGATTTCTCTTTTTAGCTGACAAACAAAAAAAAGTGAGGAATACTATTTCCAGTTCCCAGCCAAGGCAGGTTGAACTTAATGAGCCTCATTCCTATGTTAATGTGATTATTTTTTTTTCCTTTTTGCTTCTGAGATAGACTGAAACTCTAGGTGTTATCAGATCATCAAATCAGCTTTGCAAGGAGCTATGTGTTAGCTAGAGATCTGCAACAAAACACAAAAACAAAAACCAACCCTGAGAGATAAAGTGGATTATTAGGGTAAGTTACAACTTCCCAGACAGAGATGTATGTGCTGATGCCATCATGCCTGTAGGTGTCCTGTGGACCTGACAGGGACATTTCACATGTTTGTTTACAGGAGATGTGGGTCCATGCGCAAGGGCTGTACAAGATCCGGACAGAGCTGAACTATAGACAATAGATGGGTGCTAGAGAAGGTAGACCAGATTTCTTCAGAGTTGTCTCTGAGAGGCTACCCATGTGACATAAGCAGCATTCAGTACTGAGTGGGCTGAGATTGACTAAACAAACAAACAAACAAATAAATAAATAAATAAAGGAGTAAGTTAAGGTGGAGAGAAACAGTTTCAAGGCATAAGAGAAATTAATCAAAACATATTACATAAATGTATGAAAAGCTCAAAAAGAATTTCTTTTTTTTTGGTTTGTTGTTTTTGTTTTCAAGACATGGTTTTAGTTCTCTGTGTAGCCTTGGTCATCTTGGACTTGCTTTGTAGACCAGGCTGGCCTCAAACTCACAGAGATCCACCTGCCTCTGCCTCCCTGAGTGCTGGGATTACAGGAGAGGGACACTGTACCTGACTCTCAATAAGAATTTTTACGGAACTCAATGGCAGGCTCTTTGACCTCTCCACCCCCCAAGGGAGGAGCAGTCCTGTTAGGCCACAGAGGAGGGCTTTGCAGCCAGTCCTGAAGATACCTGATAAAATAGGATCAGATGAATGGTGAGGAGGTCCCCCCCTATCAGTGGACTTGGAAAGGGGCAGGGTGGAGATGAGGGAGGAAGGGTGGGATTGGGAGGGATTGAGGGAGCAGGATACGGCTGGGACACAGAGTTAATAAAATGTAACTGATAAGAAAAAAAATTTAAAAAAAAAGAATTTTTACGGATCAGAAGAAGTAGAAAACAGGAAACAACCTAGGAACCTGCCACAAACGGCCTCTGAAAGGCTCTGCCCTGCAGACTATCAAAGCAGATGCTGAGACTTATGGCCAACTGTTGGGCAGAGTATATGGAATCTTATATAAGAAGTGGGAATAGTAAGATCTGGAGAGGACCGGAACCCCACAAGGAGAGCAACAGAACCAGAAAATTTGAACACAGGGGTCTTTCCAGAGAATCATACTCCAACCAAGTACCATGCATGGAGATAACCTAGAACCCCTGCACAGATGTAGCCCATGGCAGTTTAGTGTCCAAGTGGGTTCCATAGTAATGGGAAGAGGGACTGCCTCTGACACAATCTGATTGGCCTGCTCGTTGATCACCTCCCCCTGAGGGGGGAGCAGCCTTACCAGGCCACAGAAGATGACAATGCAGCCACTCCTGATGTGATCTGATAGACTAAGATCAGAAGGAAGGAGAGGAGGACCTCCCCTATCAGTGGACTTGGGGAGGGGCATGCGTGAAGAAGGGGGAAGGAGGGTGGGAGGGGCTTATGCGGGGATACAAAGTGAATAAAGTGTAATTAATAAGACAAAATAAAATTTAAAAAAGAATTTTTAAATAACATAAAAAAATTGAAAAAAATTTGGATTAGTAGCCTAAAGAAAAAGAAAGGATGTTCTTCTTACTTTGTTGTGAGAAAGGTCTCCCATTTCTGATTTCTGGATTTATATGTTATTTGGTAATGCACCCTCAGTCAGTCCAACTATTATTTAATCGAAAGAGAGAGAGAGAGAGAGAGAGGAAAAGAAAAAAGAAAAAGAAAACAAAATATAAGAAAATAATAATGGGTTACACAGGAAAACCGAACCCACATTACTTTTTGGCTTTTGCAATGCCAAATGTAGTCTTCCTCATCTCTTGGCTACACTGTGGTCTTGCTGCTTAGTTTAAACACCATTTGATAAATTTCCTTATAGCAGCTCCCAGAATCTAAGCCTCAAGATGTCTCTAGCAGCATTTGTTTGCATTTGTCCTGAGATGTTTCTCTAGAGGGCACTATGAGAAACTGAGTCTGAGGTTCATTTTGAAGCGGCTTGAATTGTATTAGGTGCAAACTAGCATTAATGTCATGCATTTTTTTTTTTTTGGTGGTATCATATCTCTGAGAGAAGAAATCCTATGCAGCATATATTGTCACATTAGCCACCAAGGTGGCAAAATTACAAAAAATAAATGAAGGCTTGTGTACAGCCCAAAATTAGTACATAACAGTATAGGAGTAAAATTAATGCTTTTTTTGGATTTAGAAGTCATTTATCAGTATTTTTACAGTCAAGTGATTTATTGATAGTTATAGGAATACCAATGGTAGGTTTTTCATAAATATACATTTTATTACTTGCAGAATAATATGTTCAGAAAACAACCCAAATATTCTAGATGGACTAATGACTAAAAGTAATGTTAACAGCAACTATTCAATTTCACTTGCCTGCTTATATTTTAGAAACTACAAGTAATTATATAAATAACACTACTGTTTTTCTTAGAAATTGTTACAGTGAAGCTACGTACTTTTAGGATAAAGTTTTGCACATTGTAACACATGTACAAACAATGCAAGCAGTTCCACACTGAAAATACAAAACAGTCTCATTTCCATTAAAATGTCATTCATATTATCCATTTTATTTAAAAACCTGCCACATGAATATTACTAATTTATTTTATTTTTTCAGCCTTTTAAATTTTTTAATTTTTTATTCATTACAATTTATTCACTTTCTATCCTGGTTGTGGCCCCCTCTCTAATCACTTCCCAATCTTACCCCCCTTCCCTCTTCTCCACCTATGACCCTCCTCTAGTCCACTGATAGGGAATGACCTCCTATCAGTGGTCATTCTAGCTTACCTTAGCTTATCAGGTCTCATCAGAACTGGCTTCCTCTGTGACTTGACAAGGCTGCAACCCCCAGAGGGAGGTGATCAAAAAGCCTGTCTCTGAGTTCATGCCAGAGAAAGCCCCTGTTCCCCTTACTAGGAACCCCACTTGGAGACTGAGTCTGTGGGCTACATCTGAGCTAGGGCTTTAGGTCCTCTCTATGACATTGTCCTTGGCTGAGGTTTCATCTCTGCAGGGCCCCCAGGGCTCAGGTTTACTGGCTCTGTTGGTCTCTTTTTGGCGATCCTGCCCCTTCTAGGTCTTTCTATCTCCTCCTTTTTTCATAAGATTCCCTGCACTCTGCCCAGTGTTTGGCTATGAGTCTTAGCCTCTGCTTCAAAACCTCAATCAGTAGTCTTTCAAAGGCCAACTCTGGTAGGCTCCTCTTCTGTTCCCTGTCTTCTGCTTCCAATGTCTATCACATTTGTCCTTCTAAATGAAGACTGAGCCTCTTACCTAGGGTCTTCCTTGTTGTTTAGCTTCTTCAGGAGTGTAGATTTTAATATGTTTATCCTATATTATATTGCTAATGTCCACTTATGAGTGAGTGTATACCATGTGTGTCTTTCTGCTTCTTGGTTACTTTATTCAAGATGATCTTTTTTAGTTCCCACCATTTGCCTGCAAATTTCATAATTTCCTTGTTTTTAATAGCTGAGTAGTATTCTATTGTGTAAACGTACCACATTTTTTTTTTTTTTTATCAATTCCTCTGTTGAGGAACATTTAGGTTCTTTCCAGGTTCTGGCAACTAAGAATAGAGCTGCTACGAACATGGATGAGCAAATGTCCTTGTTGAATAGTTGAGCATATTTTTTTTCTTACTTATTAGTCACATATCTTCTCTTCCTCCTCCTCCTCTTCTTCTTCGTTTTTGGTTTTAAAAAGCAGTATTTACCTGTGTATCTTTAGTTGTCCTGCACTTGCTTTGTAGACCAGGCTGGCCTCTAACTCCCTGCCTGCCTCTGCCTCCCTGACTTCTGGGATTAATAGCATGTGCAACCACACCTGGCTGTATAATAATATTCTTATTATTATCATCTATATACACTTTTTAAAAAAGACAAATCAGTGAGCCTCAAATTCCACACGTGGAATAGCTTAGCTACCACCTTTGTTCCACTTCAGAAATTACTCTGTTTCAGAACTAGACAGGCTCTCACACTTCTGATCGACTGGCCACATATTTTGAGTTGCTATCATCCTCAGTGTGACTCATGGAACTCAGAAAAGGGTTCTACTTACAAGTTAGCAATAAAGAATATATAACAGGGCTGATAACTAACAGACACATTAGTAGGTCCAAAGAGAGAATTTTAATAGTTTCTCCCAATGTAATCAAGACAGATCATCCACAGTTCCCAAGCTCCACTGTGCTTCAACATGCAATATTATCAAAATTTTGTTTCCTAGGGATGTTTTATTGTGTCACTAATTACATAACTAAACTCAACGTTTAGCAGTATTCCCCTACCTTTGGTGAGGCCAGACCACAAATAATCTTTTACAGCCAAATGATCTTTCTGGTAAAGCCTGTCATAATTCTAACATGATCTAGGGATTTGTGATGTGTTCTCTGGTTGGACGTAATGAATGCTAAAGACTCTTAATATGGAGGGAATTATAGTATGTGTTGGGAACTTGATTCTAGATAAAAAGACACCGACCAGACAAAGGACATATTAATATTGTCCACTATTAAATGCATTAAAGAATTACAAAGAGAATAAAAATAATTTAACCAATATTTCTCTATTTTGTCTTTGATATCCTGGGGAATTATATTTATCTTTTGGGGTACAGTTTTATTTATATATAAATATTGTCTTCCATTAATATAGTGTAACACTTTCACTGGAGACAGATTATCTCTGTTTTTCTTGACCTAAGAGGTCTTCATTTTACTGCCAGTCATTGACAATATTTTTAACTAGATAACTGCAGTTTCAAAGCCTTTCAGGTCTACCTAGCTCAATCCTATTCATGTACTGCTATAGTGTCAGTTTTAGACAGAGTTTTGGAATATATGACCCTTTGGAGTAAGTATAGAATGTTACAGAAATGTATTGTGGGTGTCTTTCCAATCTCCTGCCTTTTATTTTGTTTTTTTTTTTGTTTTCTTTATTTTAATTACAGTTGATTCACAGTGTATCCCAGCTATAGCTCCCTCCCTCATTCTCTCCCAATCCCACCTTCCCTCCCTCATCTCTTCCCATTCCCCTCTCCAAGTATACTGATAGGGGAGGTCCTCCTCCCCTTCCATCTAACCCTAGCCTATCAGGTGTCATCAGGACTGGCTGAATTGTCTTTCTCTGTGACCTGAGAAGCCTGCCACAGGGGAGGTGATCAAAGAGCCAGCCACTGAGTTCATGTCAGAGACAGTTCCTGTTCCCCTCACTAGGGAACCTATTGGACACTCAGTGCCATGGGCTACATCTGAGCAGGGGTTCAAGGCTATCTCCATACACGGTCCTTGGTTGGAGCATCAGTCTCAGAAAATACCCCTGAACCCAGATTTCTTGGTTTTGTTGCTCTCCTTGTGGAGTTCCTGTCCCCTCCAGCTCCTGCCTTTCTTTAGCTTCCCTAGTCATATTTATTTCCTTGAATTTTCCATGGTGGATATTTTTCTGTATTCAGGAAACAAAAATTCCAGTTAGCTTGATTTTTTCCAATAATTTGCCACGTGGTATGACATTTTTTGACCAAAGAAAAGAGGACAAGGAATAAAATCATCAATGGACAAACTTTATCAGTAGATTCAGAACAGAACTCTCACCAAAGTGCAAGCTTTGTGTAGGCTCCTGAAATATGCAGTTGTTACCAACAGCATGTAATCACGTGAAATCTGGGTTGTGGAAAAACTTGAAATCTGGAGTGTGTGTAAAATAGACAGAGATAAGAGGATACATATCTAGATTACTTATGAGTGTTTCAAGATTCTTTTCTAACACTGATTGATCTGGAAATTGAGAATTCTACTTGAATCTTTCTTCATTGGTGCTGCATTATGGTATACTTATTTAAGCCAGAAGATACCAACTGAGAGGAAGGCATGAACTCCTTGTAGGGTCCATAGTCATTGGTAGTTCGTTTTTACCCTTCTTGCCTGCTTTTCCTTCCTGTATCCTTATATGGCATTCTATTCACAGTTCTATTTAATGAAAACCTTATGGTAGTATTGTTTACTCCATCTCATTCAGCACTTGAGCCTGAACTCCTTGAAAACAGAATAGATTTCATGCACTAAGTGATTTATAGAGACGATCTCTTTATCTTTGACAGTAGACTGCTGAGGTTGTTGCAATTTTATAATTGAAGACACTGAGTATCAAGAGGCTAAAGAGCATTTTCATAGTCAAGCTGCTACTGAGAAGTCTCCAAGCTCAAGTGCTCAGGACTGTTGAGTGGCAAGGCATAGGGCACTTTCTTGAGAGGGACTCAGCTTGAACAATGACCCAAACTGAGAGTAGGTAGGGAAATTGGTATGAAAGCTCTTTGCAGCAAAGCTTGAATTATGTAAGTAATGCTGAGACCAATTTTCTTCTTTCATTATTTTGTTTGACTCTGGTCCTGCTGCCAAAGTCTTCCCAAGGTCAGAGCTAGCATTTCTTTGCACTCAGAAATGTGCCTGTAAAGCTTCTTAAAGCTCTGGGAGTCTGCAGGTTTGGAGAACAAACCTTCCATACAAACTTCAAAAATTGCACAGTAGAATGTAGAAAAACAACATTTTTTTTTTTTGGTAATCTTCTGGCTTTATCCAATGATAGCTTAGCCTTTGGTAATGGCTACATAATAAGCTTCAAGGAAGGTTTCTGATATTTTTAGCAAAGTGGGATTTTATTTCAGCATTTTCTTTTAATGTTTCACATAAAGCATTTTTAAATATGTTTTTTTACTGTTAACAAAAGTTTATCACCTGGAATTTTATTACATTCCAACAAATTTTGCATTCTACAAATGCCTGAGGGAAGGCCCCATATTAATGATTACATTATTAATTGTACGACAATTAGATCTTGACTTCGTTACATTTTGATCATGGAACTACTTTAAAAATATGAGGTTTTGTGCAGTGTTTATGATGTTATCTGTCTCTTTAATTTTGGAGAAATCTCAAGGTGTATCAGTTCTCAGAGTTTTCCCTATGTCTTAATCTGATCCTCTTTATGCCCTGTCCTCATTTTATTTTAAAGATTTTTTTTCATGAGTGTGTGTGTGGCACAGGTATGAAGGTGCTTTCAGTAGACAGAAGAGAGTGTTGGACCCCATAGATCTGGAACTAAAGGCAACTGCTATACATCACAGTTGGAGCTTAGGAACCCTACTCCAAGCTGTTAACCCCTGAGCCATCTCTTCATCCCTTCGTATTTATATACACTTAATTTTGTGGCAAATGTTCATTTTATACTGAGTAGATTCCACTGGAATGAGCTAACTTTGTCGTAACCACATCTCTTCACACATGGTCTCCAAATAGTCATATTCTCAGGCATCGAGAATTAGTAATCCAACCTGTG
The DNA here is from genome assembly GCF_907164565.1 of Psammomys obesus. NCBI lineage: Eukaryota > Metazoa > Chordata > Mammalia > Rodentia > Muridae > Psammomys > Psammomys obesus. The sequence continues at coordinate 4,281,318 of NW_026591597.1, read as the reverse complement.
AGTATTGAGAGAAAGGCATGACCCAGTCTATAACAGCAATATTAGATGTTATGAACTTACATACACCCTGAGTTTATATGTATGTGTGTATCTGTGTATATTTACTTTGAGGGAGAATATTCAAACCGTTTATTGCTATCAAGTTACAGATTTTAATCTACTCACTACAGGAAACAGATACTTTTCACTACTAAAAATCATTTGTAGACACATGCCCAACTGTGGAATACACTGCAATCATTTTTAAAAGTCAAGGATTTTGAGAAGGTAAGTGCTTGTTATAAACATTGGTTACCTTTGATTTTTTAATTAAATTATTATTTTCATATTAATTGCAGTTTATTCACTTTGTATTCCAGCTGTAGCTCCCTCCCTCATTCCCTCCCAACTCCACCCTCCCTCCCTCTTCTCCTCCCAGGCCCCTCTCCAAGTCCACTGTTAGGGGAGGTCCTCCTCCCGTTCTATCTGACCATAGCTTATCAGGTCTCATCAGGAATGGTTGCATAGTCCTTCTCTGTGGCCTGGCAAAGCTGCTCACCCTTTGCTGGTGGTGTCAAAGAGCCAGCCACTGAGTTTATGTCAGAGACAGTCCCTGTTCCCCTTACTAGGACACCCAACTTGGATACCTTTGATATTTATTCCACAAGTATCAGTAAATAATATTCACATTACTATAGATCCTGGAGGCAAACTATCATTCAAATCTATTACATTACTTTCATCGTTTGAACTACTCTTGAAGACTGATTTTAGCACTGATGGGCAGCAAAGAGTTGGTTTAGAGTCTTACCATTCTATAATGTTGATGTGACTAGTAAACTTCGTATTCCATTATTTCCCCTCAGAAAGACTATTTATTCATTTATTTGTGTCGTTAGTCAGACGTGGCTGGGGCAAGAGCTCTTTCAAGAGCCGATTCTCACACAGCTGCACGGAAGCCCACTTACTCTCTCAGCTGGTAAGTCATCCTCCGTGGATGAGCTGGGTTACTTCATTAATGACTCGGAAAAAATTGTTACAGAAACCAATTTCTAGGTTGTGCCTTGTAGGGAAATCTCACGAATGTCAAAGAATAGAAACAGAGATTTCAAGACATCTGCTCACTGATAATCCCTGGAGTCTTCATGTCATTGATGGAACCAACAAGAAGAACGCGGTTGACAGCTGGGCCAGAGAAATGCTTACCCATGAGATAAACCTGAAGTTCCTGCTCCTTGCTCTGGACATAGTCCACTGCTTGGAGAACCAGCACTCCAGGCATTTCTGTTTGTGACACAGTTGCTCCTTGGAACAGTGACTCTTGTGCCTATTGGGGCTCTTAGTACTCTCACCATCATCTGCTTCAAGGCACCCAGGCACATATACTTAGTTTTTATAATGAGAATAGAAAACATTGTACTTAATTCCTTTCCTTTAAAATCATAAGCTCTGCTAAGGCCTAACCTGCATTTATAAAACACGAATGGGAGAAAGGCAATTACAAATTGGTCTTTAAATTTTTTTCTCCTTGCTGTGGTATGTTTGTCTCCAAAAGCTGTGGCATTTAGAGAAGTCAGAGTAGTCCCTGGCTCTGTTGTGCCTATGGGCATATCATATTGGGGTTAGGACAGTCCCCAGAATCTGAATTACTGACTTACTTAGGTTTCCTGTCTTGCCTTTAGGCATGTGATTTTATAATAAACATTTTGAGAATTTGGGAGCCATGAAAATAGCATCAAATGACCTAACTTCAGGTTCTCTCTCCCTGGAAGGAAGTGATGATGGTTTTGATTTTTTGTCTAATATTAGAAGCTTCTGAGAGGCATGGCTCAGTTAATACATACAATTAGTATCAGATAAAAAGGACTCAATATCCTTGAAGGTTGAATACACCTTCAGAACTTGAAACTCTGAGTATGTTACATGTTTACTGTAAGTGTTCCAAAAAGGATGGAAAAGTTACCCTAGGAGTTGGGAACCAAAGCCTACAACAAAGTGATAGCACACAAGAAACTTTGCACAAGAGATTTATTGAGAGGGAAAAATACAGGAGGGTGGCTGCCTTTTCTCAGGAGAGAAGCAGCAGAGAACTGAGCATCACACAGGGTTTATATAGGGATTGAAGTGGGTGGAATTTATCAGGGTGGTCTGGGATGACTGGAGAGATTATGTGGCCTGATCTTGGGGCAATTTGAGGGATTGTAGGTTTTGTTTTGTTTTGTTGTTTGTTTGTTTGTTCGTTTTTCCTTGTAGAGCATGGTCTGGCCATTCCTCTTCCTTGGGACTGGGGATACTCTTTTAGCCATTAGAGAACAGGGAAGTCTGTGGCAAAAGCCTAGTGACTAGAGCTCTTCAGGCAGGGGCCTGGCCACTTATTTGCACACCTTGATTTACAAAATTTAGAATCTACACAAGGAATATCTGCCCAGGGTTTCCCTCCCACTTGAGTTGGTGCAAATAGTCAACAGTTATGTTAGCTTAAATGTCAGTTAAACCCAGGTCTATTAAAATTGAAACATAAAAATTTCAACCAATTTTACCATGTGTATAATTTACATTATTCCATGGAATTGTCTATTTCGTTCATTTATGTTTGTAATAAATTGACTACAGTTATATGCCTTAACTAGTTATCCTTTTAGAAAAAAAAATCAGTAAACACGTTTAATCTTGTCTGCAGTATAATTTTTCAAATGCCCCTGAGATGACTGGTTTCACCCCACTTTTCACTGGATTGTTTGACTGGGATGAAGATGGCCATAGAAAATGGCAAGAATATGTGAACACTCGTGAATGGAATCAGACTGCCAGAAATTAGTTTCAGCATTCGCATATATCACAGAGATAATCAAGAACAAATGAAGCATGTTAATCTCATGAAACATGTGTTATGTGCCTGATGTTGTGGGATTCTAGATTTGATATGTCTTAAATGAATTCTGAAAGGACAACTTTTATTTCTCAAACAATTCTCACATCAGGGTCTAACATTCCAAGGTTCTTCGTGTAATAAACTGTAACTTTTTGAACTGCTTAACAGTACATCCATAGTCATGTGTTCTCAGAGTTAATGAGAAATGTATATGCTAACTCCAATATTTTCCTTTTACACATTTTTGTTTCACTTTAATCCATTATTGTCAATATTGCTTTATGATAATCATCTTTCAGCAATACTAGTTTTCCAGTCAACGCCCATTTTTTTCCTCTTCTATTCTGACCTATAATCCTCCATTTTGCTGCCTGCATAAGGTTAATATTTTGATATATTTTTATGGGAAGAAATCCAGTGGCTAATCTATTTATCTCTTTTAGCCAGGCCCTGTACTTTTACCACCATTCACCAGTGCTTTCAATTTTCGAATTTTTTCTCTCTCTCTGGTTTTGCAGATTTGCTGTGGGAGCTGAGATATAGTCAGGTAGGCAGCCAAGTAAAGTCTTTGATCAAGGATTCTTGTGACCCAAGATATACTTTGGTGCTCTGATTATGCTGACTTCATTCTTCTATTTCCTGTGCTGATTATCTTATTAAAGGGTTCACCTGATTTAAAGCTTTAGACCTAGCAAAACACCTTACTGTATTACTGTCTATGTGTACACATAAGTTATCTCAGTGCTTTGTTTTTGTATTGTCACTGAACTACCAGCTCAACAAAGCCACATTGCCTTTGGACAATGATAGTTGGAAATGGGTCAAAGAGTAAGAAACAGCCCTTGGTTGAAAGAAAGCACTTCCTAATGATGCTGACATGGGCCCAGAGGGTGAGGCAAGAACAGAAGTGTGACCTTCATGACTCACTGGGCATGCTGGCACCTGTCTTGACATATTCTGAATAGATGCCCTGAAGAAGTGTGAACCCTAAACCTCAATTGCAATAGTAGCAGGAAATGGAAGGCTCCACCTTGGGAATTTCTCCTGGATGACTATTTCTTTACAGCTTGGCTGGTGAAATGACATCCAACTTAATTGCTAACTTGCTGATTATAATTGTACATATTGTTTTCTATTGTTTATTTTTTCTTCCAATACTCCAGAGTTTTACCATCCCTGTGGTCTCTGCACAGACTGTTTTTCTCCCTAATGGTGTGTGTGTGTGTGTGTGTGTGTGTGTGAGAGAGAGAGAGAGAGAGAGAGAGAGAGAGAAAGAGAGAGAGAGAGAAAAAGAATATGCTTTGCAATGTAGTGTGATCTTGCAGAAAAGACAAACTTCTTTATAGTCTTCCCAGCACTCCCTGTCAGTTCTTCTGGCTGATTCAAGGTGACTGCTTTTTGTGTTACATTTCTTATCTTAACATTCTGTTTCAGGAGCTGCCAGAACATTCATTTTTATTTTCACTATGAATGCAAAAATCCCTCAAGCTTCTGCAGGACCACTGAGGCTTACTAATTAGATTTGTTAAACAGTACTCAAAAGCAAAAGAAATTTGTTTCTTATTGTTTTGTTCTTCTTCTATGACTTCCGTTCTCTATTGCTTTATTAAAAATGTGTTTTTTAATAACCCTTCCTGCTAAAACATCAGATCATCAAATGCAACATTGTCATTGACAATTCTTACCCTGTGAGGATTCCATCTAGTGTTCTCATGTTTGGCATTTTTATGGAATAGTCAAAAACGAGATTGACATGATGTCTAATTTGGGAGCTGTGAATGTGCTAGGAAAATTAGTTTCTTGAGGGACTTATGAGATTATTTTAAATAAGATAATATTATCTCTATTTCTGTATAGAAGAGTGATAACTGAAATAGATCAGACTTTTTTATTGAACATTTCTGAGCATTACCACATACATAGATTTAGGTAACAACAGACACACTAAGAGAACAACTTCAGCACTACACAGCAGTCTTTTATCTTCTCTCCTGCTGATAAAAGTCAACTACAGGTTAGGTCAATCTGTCAATGTAGATCATTTCTCTCTCTCTCCCTCCCTGCTTCCCTTTATCTATCTTTATCTATCATGTTACTTTCAATACTGGCTTCTTTCACTTAGGTATTGATTCCTTTGGAACCTAGTCATCATGCTGCATACATTCATTGTCTTTTTCTTTTCTTGCTGGGAAGTATTCAAAATATTTTGAATGAGAATTTATCTGTTTTCTTATTAAAGGCCATTTGTGTTCTTTTCCATCCGCAGTCACTATGAACAAAGTATGAACTATTCATATTGAGGCTTGGGGGTGCAAACAGAAGCCACACAAGTGTTAAAGATTTTGCAAGGCCAATTAACTGATAAGACCTCCCATGATTATGGAGACCTGGAAGATTATGCATAGTTGTAAAGGCTACATTTGACTTTTTCAGTGAACATTCATTGCTCCCTCCATTTTTGACCCAACATGCATGTAAACTATTAAGTAAATCTTCTTTGGAATATACTAACAGACTATCACTTCCCACTAACCCAAAAGTTAAAAATATCATCAGACAACATGTAAGGTCTAGGCGCACATTTCTGTGCTTTGCTGTAAGCTATCTACCTAATGTTTCCATGTCTTTTGAAAGGGATTTCTTTTATGACTTCTTTTGTTTCTTTCCTACAAAAACTTTCTAAGACTGTTCTTATGTTGAAACATAGTTTTAAAGTGACCTGAATCTGTGTGCTTAGGCTATGAGCACTCATTTCTGGTTCTAGAATTAATTTTCCATTACTGCTTTCGAGAAGAGGATTATTTTTGCATCGGAAGTGATAATGGGTTACAATTTTCATAGAAGTCTAACCTTACAGGAATTGACTAGACTTCTTATTCTCAGTCTAGCATATGAGAATTTTAGAAATACCCACTCTATCCTAACAAGTGCAAACCTGAAGAAGCAGAAAAATCAAAAGCTCTCCTCCAATCTTTCAGAAAAGTGAAGTCTTGAGACAAGCTGCCTCAGAGAGAAAATATTAGACAAACAGAAGGAATCACAAACAAATGGAGGAGAAATCCTGGAGCAGGCTTCTCTGAAGAAGTTAGCAATATAGAACATTAACTGTGACTCAGCTCATGGAAGCGTAATGGAGAGGATTCAAAAGAAAACTTCAGAGCATAGTCATAGGAACACCCCCATGTCTGGTGACTATACCTCGCTGCCATGTTTTCTCAGTGGTTATCAGAAACCCCCTCATGTCCTAGCAGAGAGGAGTTAGGAGGATTTAAGTGAAGTATGTATTTAACCAGGATTATACTCAAAGAGAAGCTAGTTGCTTCTCTTTGAAGAGAAGCGTAGCTGGCCTGCTGAAATGTAATCACAGCATAACTACCCCAAGAGACCATAATTCCATTCCCCTGTAGCACCTCTGTATCACTATTAGAATTGTGAACGTTGGCAGTGGGGACATTCGTAGTCAGTGGACATTAAAAAAGAGCTTTGTCTCCATCCGACAACTTTCTTTCTTCTTCTCATTCTTGAGCTACTGCCCCTGTGCTTTTCATTCTTTAGGTCACATTCCCCTTCCGACAATGAATTCACAAGCCATAAAGATAAAAAAAAAAAAAAAAACATAGTGTGAAGAAATTTAACAAGCTATCAGAATTATCATCACAAATAGAAAGAATGTTAGAATAATACATCCATATTTCTTAAAAAAACAATCTATGATTTATATTAGCTAAAGTTCAGTGGAAAGACAAAGTGTAGGAAGAAAAGGAATGGAGGAAAACAGATGGGAATATTAAGAGAATAAAATAAAAATGGTAGACATAATGGTAGAGGAAAAGGATCAGAAAAATCACCATAAAATGCTTTGAAGAACTGTACCATTATGAAGGTAAGCCTTAATTAGTGACTGGTCTGTGCTTTAAGTGGGGAGGGGGCATGTCCCATTGTGAGTAAGGCCATACCTCTGCAGCTGGCCCTCTGTTCTCTAAGGAAGCTTGTTTCTTAAAGATCAAGCCAAGTGAGCAGCACCCAGCATGGACCTGCCCCCAAGTTCCTGCCTTGTCTGAATTCCTGCTCTAGCTGCCATCAATGATGAAATGTGATCCGGAATCATATGCAAAATAAACCCTTTCCTCTTTAAGTCATTGTTGATCCTGGTGTTTCATCAGAACAATAGTAACCCTAAGATAATCACCACAGTGGAAGCAAAGGGAAAAAGGACTAGAAAAAGTAAAATAAAACACCCAATACAATTCCAAATATCTGAAAGAGGTCTGGAAAGATAAGCAGATTGACAGAAACATTAAAGGACAAGAGAAGAGAGATATTTGAAGAAAATTCAACAATATCTTCAAAATTAATGTCACACAACAAACTAAAAATCCCAAATGCTTAAAAAAACAAGAAACATAGTTTTCCCTTGCAGCTTTTAGTTTTTGTTTGGTTTTTTTCTATTCTATATGTTTACTGTTTTGATTACTATTTGGCTAGAAGATTAATATATACACTTTGAAATAGTGTACATTAATATGTTGGAAGTTATAATTTCAAACAGAAAATTAAATGGTAGATTTTTTTTTTAATTGTAACTATTTGAAGCTCAACAACTGGGTAATAAAATAAAACAATAGTGAATAATGGCAGAATTAGTTGGCATTTAATAAGATATACCTCCCAATATGTTGAAGAATTCAAAAATAAGCCAGGCATAAGTTGTAAATTTACAACTTATTGTGGAAAAAGAAAGAATATTATGTTGGGGTTGGTATCTGAGATGAGTTGGGGAGGGGAAAATATGGTCTCAACATATTGTATAAAATTCTCAAAAGTCGGTTTATCCTATATTATATGACTATATGAGTGAGTATATACCGTGTGCATCTTTCTGCTTCTGGGATAGCTCACTCATCTTTTCCACATACCACCATTTACCTGTAAATTTCATTATTTCCTTGTTTTTTATTGCTGAGTAATTTTCCATTATGTAGATGTATCTCAATTTCTGTATCCATTCCTCCCCAGAGGGGGCATCTGGGTGTTTCCAGCATCTGGCTATTACAAATAAGGCTGCTACAAACATGGTTGAGCACATGTCCTTATTGTGTACTTGAAGATCTTTTGGATATATGCCTAGGAGTGGTATAGCTGGATCTTGAGGAAGCAATATTCCTAGTTGTCTGAGAAAGCACCAGATTACTTTACAGAGTGGTAGTACAAGTTTACATTCCCACCAGCAGTGGAGGAGGGTTTTACTTTCTCCACAACCTCTCCAGCATGTGTTGTTTCTTGAGTTTTTGATCTTTGGGTGTAAGGTGAAATCTTAGAGTCATTTTGATTTGCATTTCCCTGATGGCTAATGAGGTTGAGCATTTCTTTAAGTGTTTCTCTGCCATTCGATATTCCTCTGTCCAGAATTCTCTGTTTAGCTCTGTTCCCCATTTTTTAATTGGATTACTTGGTTTGCTGCTTTTCAGCTTCTTTAGTTCTTTGTGTATACTGGATATTAGTCCTCTGTCAGATATAGGGTTGGTGAAGATCCTTTCCCAATCTGTAGGCTGTCGTTTTGTTCTGACCACAGTGCCCTTTGCTTTACAGAAGCTTTTCAGTTTCATGAGGTCCCATTTATTGATTGTTGCTCTTAGAGCCTGTGCTGTTGGTGTTCTGTTCAGGAAGTTGTCTCCTGTGCCAATGAGTTCAAGGCTCTTCCCCACTTTTTCTTCTAAGCGGTTTAATGGGTCTTGTTTTATGTTGAGGTCTTTGACCCACTTGGACTTTAGTTTTGTGCAGGATGATAAGTATGGCTCTATTTGCATTTTTCTACATGTAGACTTCCAGTTAGATCAGCACCATTTGTTGAAGATGCTGTTTTTTTTTTCTATTGAATGGATTTGGCATCTTTGTCAAAAGTCAGGTGTCCATAAGTGTGTGGATTTATTTCAGGGTCTTCTATTCGATTCCATTGATCCACTAGTCTGTTTCTATGCCAGTACCATGCAGTTGTTGTTCTATAGTACAGCTTGAGATCTGGAATGGATCTCAGATACCTCCTGAAGATCTTTTACTGTAGAGAATTGTTTTAGCAATTCTGGGTTTCTTGTTGTTCCATATAAAGGTGAGGATTTTTCTTTCAAGGTCTGTAAAGAATTGTGTTGCTAATTTGATGGGAATTGCGTTAAATCTCTAGATTGCTTTTTGTAAAATGGCCATTTTTACTATATTAATCCAGCCAAGCCATGAGCATGGGAGATCTGTCCATCTTCTGATATCTTCTTCTAATTATTTCTTCAGAGACTGGAAATTTTTTTTCATACAAGTCTTTAACTTGCTTGGTTAGGTTCACACCAAGGTACTTTATGTCCTTTGTGGCTATTGTGAAGGGTGTTGTTTCCCTAATTTCTTTCTTGCCCTTTTTGTCTTTTGTATACAGGAAGACTACTGATTTTTTTTTTTGAGTTAATTTTGTATCCAGCCACTTTGCTGAAGGTGTTAATCAGCTGTCAGAGTTCCCTGGTAGAATTTTTGGGGTCACTCAGATATACTATCATATCACCTGCAAACAGTGATTCTTTGACTTCTTCCTTTCCAATTTGTATCTCTTTGATTTCATTCAATTTTCTTATTGCTCTAGCTAGGACTTCAAGAACAATGTTGAAGAGATATGGAGAGAGTGGACAGCCTTGCCTTGTCTTGGTTTCAGCATATAGTTGGTTACAAAGAAAGCCTCAACAGGTACAAGAAGATTGAAATAATCCCTTGTATCCTATGTGATCACCATGGACTAAAACTAGACCTTAACCAAAAAAATAGCAAAAGGCCTACACACACATGGAAACTGAACAACTTGCTATTAAATGACAGCTGGGTCAGAGAAGAAATAAAGAAAGAAATTAAAGACTTCCTAGAATTCAATGAAAATGAAGACACAACATACCCAAACTTATGGTACACAATGAAAGCAGTGCTTAGAGGAAAGTTCATAGCACTAAGTGCCTTCAAAAAGAAATTCGAATCATCTCATGTAAGCAACTTAATGGCTCACTTAAAAGCTCTAGAAAAAAAAGAAGAAGAAGCAGACACACCAAAGAGGAGTAGATGGCTGGAAATAATCAAACTCAGGGCTGAAATCAATAAATTAGAAACAAATAAAAAAATTCAAAGAATCATTGAAACCAAGAGCTGGTTCTTTGAGAAAATCAACAAGATAGACAAACTTTTAGCCAAACTAACTAAACGGCAGAGAGAAACTATCCAAATCAACAAAATAAGAAATGAAAGGGGGGACATAACCACAGATACTGAAGAAATCCAAACAATAATTAGGTCTTACTTCCAAAGTCTATATGCCACAAAATTTGAAAATCTAAATGAAATGGACAATTTTCTCAACTGATTCGACATGCTAAAGCTGAATCAAGACCAGGTAAATCAATTAAATAGTCCTATATCCCCTAAGGAAATAGAAGCTGTCATCAAAAGTCTACCATGCAAAAAAAAAGCCCAGGACCAGATGGTTTCAGCACCGAATTCTAGCAGACCTTCAAAAAAGAGCTAACACCAATACTCTTCAAACTATTTCACAAAATAGAAACAGAAAGAACACTACCAAATTCATTCTATGAAGCCACAGTCACCTTGGTACATAAACCTCACAAAGATCCAACAAAAAAAGAGAATTTCAGGCCAATATCCCTCATGAACATTTATGCAAAATACTCAACAAAATACTTACAAACCAAATACAAGAACGCATCAAAGATATCATCCATTACGACCAAGTAGGCTTCATCCCAGGCATGCAGGGGTGGTTAAATATATGGAAATCCATCAATGTGATCCATCACATAAACAAGCTGAAGGAGAAAAACCACATGATCATCTCCTTAGATGCTGAAAAGGCATTTGACAAAATCCAGCATCCATTCATGTTTAAAGTATTGGAGATATCAGGGATACAAGGCACATACCTGAACATAGTAAAGGTGATATACAGCAAGCCTATAGCCAACATCAAACTCAATGGAAAGAAACCCAAATCTCCTTTTCTTTAGAAGCTGATGATGTTTCCCCAGTTTACTCTACAGATGAACTATTTTGTACAGAGCATTTTAAAATAGAAATTCTATATTTCAATTCCTGTTAAAATTATTGGGGAAAAATTTTAACAGATAATTATTTGGTCAGCCCTCAAATTCTGTTATGATTTAACTGGGATGTAGTTTCAGTACTTATTCTGTTTTTAATTCTGCCCTTTCCCTTATGTAGATCCATCTTGCTAACTTGCAACCTTGACACAGTTGGTACTTGGAAGTTTGCCTGAACATCCATCAGTCAGCAAAGCTTAGGGAACAGCCCTTCTCTAGCGAGGTCTACAGACTTTCCTTTCTGATAATTTCATCAGACTCTCTGTTATTCATAATCCCAACAATTTCACTGTCTTTTAGAGCCATAAATGCCAGATTTTAAAGTCCCAGCATGGAATATCTCCCGAACTTGTGCCCCTTTGTAGATAAATCAGTAAACCTGAAAATTCCTATTAACTCATGATGCACTACTGAGGGTGGACAAGCTTCAACCTCCAGAGCAGGCAGAGGTGAGAGAGAAAAATAATTTTTAAAAGGTGGAGACCTCTCCTTCCGCTCCTGCAAAAGTCACTGTCCCAGTCCTCTGATCACAACAGTTTTTATTTTTCATTGTTGTTTCCCCTTTAGACTGCTCTTAGTACAAGAAAGATCCAGGTGAATATAATAAGATATAAGAAAGGGAGATGATCCTATGGTCATTGTTCAAGTTTTCATTTTTTTTTAACATTTAGATAAACAACACCCTTCACAATAGCCACAAATGGCATAAAGTACCTTGGTGTAACCCTAACCAAGCAAGTCCCATCAGAATGGCCAAGATGAAAAACTCAAGTGATAGCACATGCTAGAGAGGTTGTGGAGAAAAGGGAACCCTCCTCCATTGCTGGTGGGAAAGTAAACTAGTTCAACCACTTTGGAAGTCAATCTGGTGCTTTCTCAGACAACTAGGAGTAGTGCTACCTCAAGACCCAGCTATACCACTCCTAGGTATATACCCAAAATTTGCTCAAGTACACAACAAGGACATTTGTCCAACCATGTTTGTAGCAGCTTTATTTGTAATAGCCAGAACTTGGAAACAACCCAGATGTCCATCAACGGAGGAATGGATACAGAAATTGTGGTATTTTTACACAATGGAATACTACTCAGCAATCAAAAAGGAGGAAATCATGAAATTTGCAGGCAAGTGGTGGGATCTAGAAAAGATCATTCTGAGTGAATGAGGAGAAAGACAAACATGGTATATACTCGCTTATATAGACCTACAAGACATGATAAACATAATGAAATCTACACACCTAAAGAAGATAATCAAGAAAGTGGACACAGGCAAAGATGATTAATCCTCATTTAGAAAGACAAATGGGATGTGCATTGAACGTATGACAGGAGTCTACCACAAAAGGCATCTTAAAGACTCTACCTAGCAGTGTTTCAAAGCAGACACTAAGACTCAACCAAACCCTTGGCAGAGTGCAGGGAATCATATGAAAGAAGGGGAGTTAATATGATATGGAAAGGATAGGAGCTCTACAAGGACCAAATATATCTGGGCACAGGGTCTTTTCTGAGACTGACACTCAACCAAGGTCCATCTATGGATATAACCTAGAACTTCTGCTCGGATGTGGCCCGTGGTAGCTCAGTAACCAAGTAGTTTTCCAAAGTAAGGGGAACGGACTATTTCTGACAGGATCTCAAGGGCAGGCTCTTTGACCCCCCCCACCCCGGGGAGGAGCAGTCCTGTTAGGCCACAGAGGAGGACTTTGCAGCCAGCCCTGAAGATACCTGATAAAACAGGGTCAAATGAAAGGGGAGGAGGTCCTTCCCTATCAGGGGACTTGGAAAGGGACAGGGAGGAGACCAGGGAGGGAGTGTGGGGTTGGGGAGGGAATGAGGGAGCAGGATACAGCTGAGACACAGAGTTAACAAAATGTAACTAAAAAGAAAAATAAAATAAAAAAATAAAAAATAAAAAATAAAATAAAAAAATTCTAAAAAAGAAAAAAAATTCAAGTCTCTGAAGAAAGAATTAGAAGAAGATATCAGAAGATGGACAGATCTCCCATGCTCATGGCTTGGCAGGATTAACATAGTAAAAATGGCCATCTTACCAAAAGCAATCTACAGATTTAATGCAATTCCCATCAAATTGCCAACACAATTCTTTACAGACCTGGAAAGAAAAATTCTCAACTTCGTATGGAACAACAAGAAACCGAGAATTTCTAAAACAATCCTCTACAATAAAACATCTTCTGGAGGTATCTCCATCCCTGATCTCAAGCTGTACTGTAGAGCAACAGTTATAAAAACTGCATGGTACTGGCATAGAAACAGAATGGTGGATCAATGGAACCGAACAGAAGACCCAGAAATAAACCCACACACTTATGGACACCTGATTTTTGACAAAGATGCCAAAAACATTTTTTTTAAATTTGTATTAATTACAGTTTATTCACTTTGTATCTCCCCTGCACTTCTCTCCCTGCTCCCTTCCCAATCCTACCCTCCCACTTCCCCACCCATGTCCCTCTCCCAGTCCACTGAAAAAAGAGGTTCTCTACCTGTTCCCTCTGATCCTAGTCTATCAGGTCTCATCAGTAGTGGCTGCATTGTCCTGCACAGAGATAGCCTATGGCAGTTCAATATCCAAGTGGCCTCCATAGTAATGGGGACAGGGACTGTCTCTGACATGAACTGATTGGTCTGCTCTTTGATCACCTCAATCCAAAGGGGGAGCAGCCTTACCAGGCCACAGAAGAAGATAATTAATTTTAATCCTTAGTTGGAAGTAACCTTTACCATTTTCTCAAGTCCCTGAATTGTTGCTTTATGCATCCTATTAAGAATTTTCAATGGTAATAAATGGAAGAGACAGGCTGTTAACCCATCTTTGCCACAGCAGAACCCTGTTTTATTCCTTCTTCAAAATCCAAATTCATTTATTCTTTTTCTCAGAATTTTGAAATGTAAGTCTGAACTAAGGCTCTAAGTAGAGACAGCGATGTTCTCTGTTTCTGCTTTCTACTTAGAGTCAAGTTGAATTTGTTGCTCTCTGTGATCTTTTTTGTATATTCTATTGATGTTCTTTTTAAATGAAATGAACTTGCTAGGACTAGCTGCAAACAGCTAATCTATCACAACTTGAATTTGAAACATCCTTTTTATCTCATCAATGGTAGTTACTCTTGCCTCCCAAGTAGAGAAAGTCTCAAATAAAGGGTAAAAGACCCAAAGGGAATTTCTTTTTCTGAATATGAGAGTGAGGGACGAATTCTGTTATTTTCCAAGCACAAAAATCATCCTCCTGTGGGAAAAATTTTTTGGGTCTAATTTTATGCAGATTTTCTTTCTTTGTGTATCTTCCAGATGAGAGAGAGAAGTGTTGACTGTTTTCAACACAGAGAGCACCCCCTAATAGTTTTAAATTTGAGGGAGCTGCGGGAGGCTTGTGTCAGTGCAGAGTTTTATTAAGGACACAGCATATGTGAATTGCTATGCAGCAGATGTGTGTATATATATGAGGGAATATACAAGGATCAATTCTGCAGAACATTTTTACAATTTCTTTCAAGGAGTGAAAAAGTGAATTAAAAAGAAAAAAAAAACACAAAGTCTAAATTATTATAGCGTGCTTCTAAAACAGGCAGCCTAGTTTGCTCTCCTAACATTTCAAGGTGGCTGTAGTTGAAGACTCATACTGAGAAATGTTTTCTTGGCTTTTTTCTCCTCTTACAGTATGGCATCAGTTCTATCTACTTGTAATGGCTTGTTTAAAAACAAACACATTTGCTGGGGCTTGTGATATGGCCAAGAAGTTAAAAGTGTGTAGGATCACTAAAATCACATATATACATTCACACCATACACAACAGGTCGGCGCAATCCACCTACACATTTGCAACTATGTATGGTTTGCCATTCTGTGGACTCTTTTGCTTTGACTAGAAGCATGTTAAGCTTTCACAATAGGAGTGAAGAAAAATCATATTCCTGACATCTTGCTGAATAAAACTCCAGAAATGTTGCTAGCTACATATAATGCATTGACCAGCCTTTCTTACAATGGATAATAAAACCCAGCGCATGCCTAGTTAACAGACACAGTTCTATATCCGTACACAATATTTAATCCCTCCTTATATACTCTAATTATTATTCCAAGCTCATTTAGTAGATTTGAATTCTCTCCATAATCTCAAATTCTTACATGACAGGTCTGTTTATTTCAAAGTCAAATAACTGTTGTGTAGTTAATGTGGGCTTTTTATTTTCTATTGTGTCTAGACTTTGAAATCTGTATGTTTGTTTGCAATTTGATTCACAGGCAAGTACCCATAAAACTAGAGTTATTACAATATGATTGTCTTCAAAGGAATGTTGACCACCAAAGAAGAAAAGAGAGTTTGTTTCCCTAAGGAGATATATGTACCATCAGGCCAGGAAAATTCTGCATGCATTGCAGGGTTCATGAGCTGTCTATCACTAGATGCACCATAGCAAATTGGGACTGGATTGATTCTTTGTGGAATGCAATTGTAAGACTGGAGTTAGAACCACTATTGAAGGACTTGTTCACCCAGTGTACAATTTCCATTTAAATGTGTTTTATAACCTGTGCTTTCTAGCAAAGGTTTGAAATGGGCATCAAATTTCAAAAAAGAAAATTAATTTATTGGACCTGCTATCCTTCTCATTTTGAAGCTGCTGTTGTGAACAATATTTCTCTTCGGAGTTAAAAATAAGTAAGTTTCCTATCCAGACTAATGGCTTACATCTATAAATCCCAGCATGGAAAACCTGATCCAGGAGGCTCACTGCAGGCTAAGGACACCCTGGGCTACAGAGTGAGTCTCTACCTCAATAGATTAACTATATCCATAAATAAATAAATATCACATTTGTTCCCCAAATAAAAAGTACTTCACAACCTAAGTCAAAACCAAATTTTTTTATATCTAATATTCTAAGAATTGAAAAATTACATTTCTTTATGAACATGGGCTTAGTTGGGGGAGATTGGGAATTGAATTATATAATAGCTTTGACTTAATAAATTCTAGAGAGCTTTTCATATCAATACAGAAAAATTCTACCTTTTTTTCACATTGTTATTATGTTACTGGGCAAGAGATTGCAGAAAGGCATGCAAAGAAATCAACAGTATGATATTGTACTGTTCCAGAAGGGTAGGCTCATTGCCTAGCCATTTGGCAAGGAATCAGGAGCTGTGAGGTCACATCTGCAACGCTTCATTACTATCCTAGAAATTTAAAGGAGGAGAAAGAGCTTTTCTCTGTATATTAGATAGTTTCCCTTTTTCACAGGTGTCAAATGTATCAAAGATTGGAGTGAAGGAGGAATTGAGTTCTACATCGGGGAATTTGAGTTCCTGACATCACCCACAGTAGCTGGCCATTCCTATCCCTGGTGATACATCAGCTATGTTCATAGCAACTTTACTTTGTATTAACCAGAATCTGGAAACAACCTAGATGTCCCTCAATGGAGGAATGACTACAGAAATTGTGGTACATCTACACAATGGAGTACTTCTCAGCAATTAAAAACAAGGAACACATGAAATTTGCAGGCAAATGGTGGGAACTAGAAAAGATTATCCTGAGTGAGGTATCCCAGAAGCAAAAAGACACACATGGTATATACTCACTTATAAGTGGATATTAGACATATAATATAGGATAAACACACTAAAATCTGTACACATAAAAGAGCTAATCAAGAAGGAGGACCCTAGGGAAGATGCTTAATCCTCATTCAGAAGGGTAAACAGGATAGACATCAGAAGTAGAAGACGAGGAACAGGGCAGGAGTCTTCCACAGAGGACATCTGAAAGACCCTGTCCACCAGGGTTTTGAAGGAGATACTGAGACTCATAGCGTTCTTGAACTCTAGTGGCACTTGAAGCTGCAAAGATGCTCAGCACCTAAGAACACATACTGCTCTTCCAGAAAGCCTGAGACTGGTTTTTGGAATCCATATCAAGTTGTACTCAAAGTATGTGACTCCAGCTCCAGGAGATACCACACTTTATGCTGGCCTTTGAGGGAAACCATAAGCTATGCACCAAGGTCTCAAGTTGACAGGGTAACCAGATTATACAAATGAAATACACATAGTAGTATGTGTTCATATGTGAAGTTGAAAGTTGAAAAGAGCAAATATTGGTCACTGTTTTTTTTTTATTTTATTTTATGATTTAGGTAAAGCATTGTTTGTAGTACCTATTTGACAAGCATGACTATTCTTGAAAAGAAATAGCTTAAAACAATAGATCATTGCTTTTATCAACCTGCCAACTGCCACTGACTCATCTAAAAATTCTGATTGCTTGTTTCCCACCTTGTAGGTTTTTACTTTAAAATAAATATACAAACAACATCCTACATTGAAACCCCTCAGGAGCTATCTTGGCTTTGGTTCACCAGTGACATTTTCATTCTTCTACTTTCATTGGTGTCAGGATACTTATTTCAGAAAAAAATCTGCGACATTTTTTGAGGACCTCAGGGGTGATCTCTTCTGCAACCCTATGGGTCCTGCACCTCCAGAACCTCTCAGGCTACCAAAAGTCTCTAAGAACAAAGAAGCACATACCTCAGGTTGAATTCTGGGAAACCCTTCCAGTGGCCGAGGAGACTGTAAGGGCCAGGATGAGAGTCCCTGGATGGAAGAAGATTACAGTAGGCTAAATGGTGAGACCAAATGAGAACCACTGTGGCATTGGCAGGAATGGCTGTAGAGGGCTTAATTCCTCTGCAGGAACCTGCAACTCAAGTCTACATGGAATACCAAGGTGACAGTGGTCTCCAATGAAGAGCATTGAAGGCACACTGAGACACCGATATTAGTCTCCAGACGGATAGACAAACTAGGGATTTAAGTTGGAAATATATAACTTTCTGAGTGGATGGTGAAAGAATCTGTGAATGCTTTAAAGGATGCAGGGGATCTATTGGAGAAGGGATGATTCTGGGTATGTGGGATAATCTTTGCCCTAACACAAACTGGCTACACACTGTGCAATAAATATTCACCAGCTTAATGAACAACATTTTATCTATATAACACACACACACACACCACACACATGCAACCAATAGTCAAAGAGTTATAAATAATTCAGTGGATATAAAACATAATGAGACTGTGTTAAGTTATGAATTAATAAGCATTGTCTTTCACAATCTGGACTTCGAACTGAGTGTGAGGGAACATGAAGACCGAGAAAGATGATTGTGTTCTTGTTATGTGGACAGAAATATGTTACTCTTTTAGAAAACGCAGTGCTAAGCAATATAGCAACTTCTATCAACGTGTCCTGAAAAACAAATATTTAATAAAAACTTGGAAATCAATGTGTTCATCTACATTTCTATGTCTGTTTGTATTCATCTCTTCTTGCAACCTCTTTTTTCACATTTATTATATATCCCTATTGAAGCCCCTCCCTCTTTTCAGTCCCACCTTCCCTCTTCTACCTCCTGTCCCCTTTCCCCTAGTCCACTGAAAGGGGAAGTTCTCCTCCTCTGCCATCTGCCCCTAGCTTATCATGTCTCAAGACTGCACTGATCTTTCTCTGTGGCCAGACAAGGCCACAGTCTGGGGCAAGTATCAAATACATTGTAGCTAGGTAGCACCATTTTTTATTTCTTTTTTTATTTTGTTTTATTAATTACACTTTATTCAGTTTGTATCCCCCCATGAGTCCCTCCCTCCTCCCCTTCCGATCCCACCCTCCCCCTTCTTCATGCATGTCCCTCCCCAAGTCCACTGATAGGAGAGGTCCTCCTCTCCTTCCTTCTTATCTTAGTCTATCAGATCACGTAAGGAGTGGCTGCATTGTTATCTTCTGTGGCCTGGTAAGGCTGCTCCCCCATCAGGGAGAGGTGATCAAAGAGCAGGCCAATCAGATTATGTCAGAGGCAGTCCCTCTTCCCATTACTATGGAATCCACTTGGACACTAAACTGCCATGGGCTACAACTGTGCAGGGGTTCTAGGTTATCTCCATGCATGGTACTTGGTTGGAGTATGAGTCTCTGGGAAGACCCCTGTGCTCAGATTTTTTGGTTCTATTGCTTCCTTGTGGAGTTCCCGTCCTCTCCAGATCTTACTATTTCCCACTTCTTACATAAGATTCCATGCACTCTGTCCAACAGTTGGCCATAAGTCTCAGTGTCTGCTTTGATAGTTTGCAGGGCAGAGCCTTTCAGAGGCCCTCTGTGGGAGGTTCCTAACTTGTTTCCTGTCTTCTTCTTCTGATGTCCTTCCTCTTTGCCTTTCAGGATGGAGATTGAACATTTTAGTCAGGGTCCTCTCTCTTGATTAGTTTCTTTAGATATACAGATATTAGTAGGTTTATCCTATGCTATATGTCTATATGAGTGAGTATTTTATCAAATAGCCATAAACTGCCTTCTAAATACTCACCTTTTTTATACTGCCAAAGTAGGGAAGTTCTTAATTCTCAGGAGAGAAACTTATTTTTACAGGGAACAACAGTGAATAGAGAAACTCATGGGAAGCAAAGAGGACAGTGATGAATGGCATGTTTATCTGCTAAGCATGCATTCCTGTTTATGCTTCCTTTAAACTAGGAAATGTTGCCTCTGTTGAAATGTCTTAGGAATGTGTTTTACCCAGAATCCGTGTTTCTTCCTCTCAAGTTCAAATTCCTGCTGTATCTCTTCAATGATCTCCTCCCCACAGTCCCTATGGACTGGTTTTCTCTTGTTATTTTAAGCTTTTATTCTTCAGAATCATATTTAGGTCACGCACACTGGCCTCCCTTATTAGGAATCTCAATTTTTCTGGCCGCCTTTGCAACTTCTAGGATGGCCACATCCTCAAACCTTTGTCATAAGTACCCACAGTGATGCTTAGATTTAGCAATGCTAAGATTTCTAGATCAAAGCATTGAGTATGATATATGTTTGTGGCTATTTGCTGTCACATTAATGACATTTGGGAAAAAGAATGTATATAGGAAATAAAACAAGTAGAAAGAGAAGTTAAAATCAAGAGAGAATCATGTGACACTGTTTAAATATGTAGTGACAGGTGTATCTCATAAACTTCCTATAATACTGCTTGTAAAATAGACAGAAATGTTCCCTTTGTGTTTCTGAGCATCTCCAACCTGAGATGTGTGGACCACACTGGTCACAAGGTAACTGTGAATTAGGTACAAGCCAAAATTCTAAACTCACTTAAGTATTATGGGAATTTATTTTTCTATTTTTTTTCTTTTGTACTTCTGTTATTCGTCTCACATGTGAACTTTATCGATGACAATGTTGTATTGAAATGTCGAAAACTTCGAGGTAATGAAAAATGTCTAATGCGTTCCCACAAGTTGAAATCAAAAGACTCTTGGGGATCTTGGAATGAATGCTTAACGGATAAAACAAAGTGACAGACACTCTACCCTTCTCAAAGGACCAGCAGCTTCTAGAGTGCACATGATGTTTTTTGTCTTTGGCTTGTTAACTTACTTCATGTAGTAATGTTGTCCTCTTTGGCTGCTCTAACATGGCTTTGCTTTTCCTGTCACCTTAATCAATGCATTATCTCCCCATTAGGTTAATGCAGTCTGGGGCTCTGTACCTAAAGCTGTGGTCCATTCAGCTCAGGTAGAAGTACACCCAACCAAAACATCCTCTCAACGGAAAGTGTAATGATGATTAATGAGCTCATTTCTCTGATAATTCAAAAGTGACATTCCAGGGCAGTCTACATGGCTGCAAGGAGACAAACACCAAGATGATATGTGTGTTACCAGCAACTTTAACTCAGCCCATCCCTCAGGA
The DNA here is from genome assembly GCF_907164565.1 of Psammomys obesus. Taxonomy (NCBI): domain Eukaryota; kingdom Metazoa; phylum Chordata; class Mammalia; order Rodentia; family Muridae; genus Psammomys; species Psammomys obesus. Next base: position 4,260,550 of record NW_026591597.1, on the reverse strand, counting down.
CTAGGACTTACATGCCCTTCAAATTAGGAAGGTGTTGGGTAATAAACACTCTATGACAGATTCTAATATGTGAGGATGGTGTTCCCTTGAGCAGAATACTCCGAGCACATTTCTTCTGAGGGAAAACATTAAATGGGCATAACTCCTTTTCCACAGTCATATAATTTTTAACAATCCACTATTAATAAAATATGTGTTATGTGCTATGTGGTAGTAGGAGAAAGAGAGACAGAATGATGTGTGTGTGTGTGTGTGTGTGTGTGTGTGTGTGTGTACGCGCAGTGGCATGCACTTATACTGTTTTGTACTAAGTGATCTAAGGCTGAGGGATTTTTGATATAAATTTACACAATTAAGACTAATGACCTTAATATATAGGCTCTCAGTAATTTAGATTCATACTTCAGAACATTTTCACACTTACGTGACCTTTTTTACATATGTACTATATATGTATGTGTGGATGTATGTATGTATATCCCACTAGTGTTTCCTGTATGGTAATTTTGCACAGGACCCTCCACTGGAGCAGGGTCACATCTGTGAAGAAAACCCCAGGAACTAACAGCTGCATAAAAGGTCTCTTCAACCACAGGCTAGTGCAGGCAACCACAGCTGCCCTGAGTTCGTGAGTGCAGCGCCTTGGCATGACACTGCTGCAGAGCAGTCCTCCCCACCCCCCACCCCCTAGTTCTGGCTAAGACACATTTCTAAGACATTTCAATGAAGGCAACATCTCCTAGGTTTTATTTATTTATTTTTATTAATTACAGTCTATTCACTTTGTATACCCCCTGTAGCTCCCTCCCTTCTCCCCTCCCAATCCCATCCTCCTTCCCCCTTCTCTACCCATGCCCTTCCCCCAGTTCACTGATAGGAGAGGTCTTCCTCTCCTTCCTTCTTATCCAAGTCTATCAAGTCTCATCAAGAGTGGATGCATTGTCTTCCTCTGTGGCCTGGTAAGGCTGTTTACCCCCCCCCCCCAGGGGGAGGTGATCAAAGAGCAGGCCAATCAGTTCATGTCAGAGACAGTTGTTGTTCCCATTACTATGGAACCCACTTGGACACTGAGCTGCCATAGGCAACATCTGTTTTCTAGGACCATTATATAAATGGTCTTTGATTGGAATATCAGTCTCAGAAAAGATCCCTGTGCCCAGAATTGTTGGTTCTGTTGCTCTCCTTATGGAGCTCCTCAAGTGGCAACACATGTTGGAGAAGATGTGGAGAAAGGGGAATCCTCCTCCACTGCTGATGGGAATGTGAACTTATATAACCACTTTGGAAATTTATCTGGCTCTTTCACAGACAATTAGGAATAGTGGTACCTCAAAATCCAGGTATACCACTCCTAGGCATATATCCAAAAGATGCTCAGTATACAACAACCTTATTTGTAGCAGCTTTATCTGTAATAACCAGAAGCTGTAAACAACCCAGATGTCCCTCAGTTGAGGAATGGAAACATCTCCTAGTTTAATGAAAGCATAAGGAAAGATGTGTGCTAGCAGATAAACGTTTAAATTACTATTGTCATATAACTAAAGGAGACAGCAGCAAAACAAAGAGAGGCTCTGTTGTCATCTCTATGACTACTCTGCAAACTTCCCTAGAGTTACTTCATCATCCGGAAAGGAGGGAAACATATCTGCCTTTCTAGAATGAACTGAAGGCTTGAGGCAAGGCACACCAGAAGGAAGATGAGAGCGAAGGACAATGAGACTCACAGGAAGGTGCTTGTGTATTCCACGAGTAGGTTGTGCACACTGAAAATCTATCTGTGCCCTATATGCAAAACTGTCTCCAACACTTACTGGGCCCTTTCAGAAATTAGAGAATAGTGCTCTCTGCCTCTTCTGTGGTTAAAAACTGGACCTTCTTCCAACTTATCCATGCTTGTAACACACAACCTAACAGCACAAAGACTGGATTTCATCCCTCACTCGAGAATCTCTTTGCTACTCAAGTACAGAATCTACTCAAGTTTGTAAAATATTTAGTATAAACATAAATTCATCTTTCCCAAAGAGTTTTATCGTTTTCCTGAAGTTTCTAAAAGGAATTGTCAACTTTGAGTTACCATACATGCCAGGATAGTTTTGCTGTTGTAGGGACTTGAATTGCCCTGTAATTGAACTGGATAATTCAGGGATGGGCTGGGTCAAGCTCAGGTTGACTTTTGGAGGCTCAGTCCACATGCCAGTGGCTTGTATTAATGTACTGGAGCCTCAATAGGAACCTGGGTTCTAAAAGCATAGGTAATGTGTGTCTTCTGGATACATTGCTAATAGTAGGGTACGTTCATTGCTGTGTATGAATGCCATGGTGTCTACACTCTCCATCCATCCAAGTCAAGAACAACTACAAGCCTTCCATTAGGGATGTTCATTAGCCCTGCTCTATAGACCCTCTACTGTCCCTTTTTCCAGAGTTTAATTTGCACCCTTTATCTGTGATAACACTAACATAAATTCATACCCTTTAGCTTTGAGGAATATGGATGTAATATACACTCATTAGCTCCCATAAATATTTACCAATGACCTTATTAGTCCTTAGCAACTCCGGATCTCTAATTATTAAACTTAATTTTGGTTTTGAGAACTCTTCTCAAAGTTGCAAATAGTATTTGAAATAACTTCATTTTAAGTTTTAGATGTTTTTACAAAAAAGAAAATTGCATCACTGTTTATTTCATTTACACTAATACTGCGCTTTCTCGCTATATCTGATGTCCCTTTCTGTAATTCTCACACAAATGCGTTCTTTATGAGGAGTTTAATGCTATTTTCAATATTTTCAAGATTTAAACCCATAAGATATACAATGGCTCAAGTACAACCACCTCTATATTTTGCCTGCTCTAATCCCTTCAGGGGATTAGAAATCAGTTGGTAAATAACTTAATGGTTACGTGTCTATTATTGATTATATCTTAATCGTAGAGTACACATTAATAATTCCTTAATGTTTAAATTTTTTAGAGGTAAATACTTTTTGTAGAACAACCTATTCTCAGAGAGTGCTTCTGGGGTGTCCACCTTTAATAGCTCACTCTCAAAAGAGGTGTTCTAAAGACCAGTGCTGTGACCACCATATTTGTGTTTGCTCTGTGCTGAAGCTGGGACAGTGTCTTCATAAGTGCACAGCAGCTAAAATAGATCAAGAACCTACTATGGGAAAGGCACTGCTGAAGAAATTTGCATGTTATTTCATTTAAGCTTCATAACACCGCAGTCAGATATAATTAGGTATAATTTGCTGATACAAGGATTCCAGCCAAGATGGGTTGGCTCAAGAACCCAAGTGCTATAGTGTACCTTTTCAAATTGCATTAAGTAGCTTTTGGAAACTTAGCTCTTCTAACCTAGCTCCATGTTGCAGTTCTATTTTTCTGTAGGGAATGTATTGGACATGGTATTCAACTGCCTCCTCAGCTCTCATCCCTGTATTGTCATCTTTCCTTTCTAGTCTACATACTCCAAATTCCCCTGCTTCAGTGCCACCTGCTCTTCTGAAAACGCAATGTGGCATTTGCCATTTATATTGCTATGCTCCATGGTGTCCTGGAAAACAAATATAAAATGACAGCTCCAATGCACACTATCTCTGGGCTTCACACTTAGGCTTCCTTTTGCATGTCTGGGGAAAATTCAGAATTCCGGTGAGAAAAGCTGTTGGTAGAACATGTTACTTCCAATTTTTTTTTTTTTTGGCCCTTAGAAGAAACTTAAAGGACCTATCTTTATAATAACCAGAGAATTCCAAAAGCAAAATGAAGCAAGCACACATTTCCCCAGAGAAGAAAGGGAGGTTTATTAGGCCTACTCTATCATCATTATCTTCACCAAATACTGTTTGTTGAGCTTCCAGGAGTACAAGGCAGGGGGTTGACTAAATTGGCATCTTTTCTGCCTCCCAAGAGCTTATAGTTTAAATAGAAACAGAGCATAAAATACAAACATGTTACACAAGGTCAGGTTGAGACCAACACTAACACATTAACATACTCATTAAAATAGAATAGTTCTCATTACCATTCAACAACAATGGGAGGCAGCAAGATGTAATACAAAAGGGTGCTAATCTAGGAGCCAAGAGACTCTGCTGCATGCTGAGGGCATAGCTTTGGGAAAAGCTTCTCATCATCCCTAACGTTAAAAAGCTTGAGAATATTTGAAGGAGGCCACTTGGGTGAACAAAACACACAGTGTAGAACAGGAAACCATACAAATTCTGGAAATCTGATCACAGTCTATGGATCAAGTCACCATGTTCTGTAAACTAAAAGACTTTAAAGTTCCTTCAAGAATTGAAAATTGAGGGCTTGGAAGATGCCTCAGTGGTTAAGGCACAGGAGGAAGCAAGAGGTCTTAAGTCATTATCATAGTCCATCTGAGTGCTGCATAGATACTGGAATGATTCTGATAATAGACACACAAGCAAACCTTATCATACATGGGTATGTAATTGGGATGGGTGAACCTACCTGAGGATACATGTAATTTGGGTGACTCTTTCAATAGTGGAACACAATAGGTTGGTCTGAAATTATGACTGTCTTAATTTCACTTGATACCAGAGTCTAAGGTGAATAAGACGGACTTGCCCTATATTAACATGCATTCATATAGTTAGTGACCTGACAGTTAATCAAGGAGATTCCAAGGCAGAATTAAAATGGGGAAGAGAACACCCTGGAAAGATCAAGAAACCGATGAGGAGGACTGAAGGAACATAACTCTTATTCTGAAAATGAAATGCTTTGGTTACTTTGTACCAGGAAATTGAAACAATTTTATACCAAATGTTACAATTCTGAGCAATCACCTTCTTGTTGGTGTATGAAAGTCAGTGAGCAGCAGCAAGATTCTTTCCCCAATGAAATTTAAGCTAAGGGATTCTTTGAATGAGAAGTAGAAAACACAGTCCTCTTCTTTGGTATAGGCACTGGTTAGCATTTAATCTTCTGCTGGTGCTAATTAAGATATCTGTATACCTAAAGAAGCTAAGCAAGAAGAAGGACCCTGGAAAAGATGATCAATCCTCACTCAGAAAGAGATTGGAAGAGGGAGAAAATACGAAACAGGACAGGAGCCTACCACAGAGGGCTTCTGAAAGACTCTACCCAGCAGGGAATCAAAGCAGATTCTGAGACTCAAAATCAATCTTTGGGCAGAGTGAAGGGGCTCTTATGAAAGAAGGGGGAGATAGAAAGACCTGGAGGGGACAGGAGCTCCACAAGGAGATCAACAGAACAAAAAAATCTGGGCACATGGGTCTTTTCTGAGACTGATACTCCAACCAAGGACCATGCATGGAGATAACATATAACCCCTGCTCAGATGTAACCCATGGCAGCTCAGTATCCAAGTGGGTACCCTAGTAAAGTGAACAGTGACTGTCTCTGACATGAACTCTTTGATCACCTCTTCCTGAGGGGGGAGTAGCCTTGGCAGGCCACAGAGAAGGAAAATACAGCTAGGTCTGATGAGACCTGATAGGCCAGGGTCAGTGGACTTGGAGAGGGCATGGGAGAAGATGAGGGAGGGACGGGGGATTGGGAGGGAATGAGGGAGGAGGCTACAGCTGGGTTACAAAGTTAATAAACTGTAACTAATATAAAAATAAAAATTAATAATTAAAAACACAACCATAAATATAAATATATATACATTCTCCCTGAACACTTCTCTCTTCAGAAACCCTGTGCTGTGTGAGTCTTGGAGCTTGAGAGTTGTGCACTAAACTTTAATTTTTCCTTAAAAGATTAAGGTAGAAGATCAGGCTCAAATAGTGTTAGGAATGTTCATATGCAGTCTCCCTCTCTATGGGTGATGCTTATCAGAGACATTTAACATCAATTCAAATTAGCATGTGCCAAAAAGTATATCAAAATCAAGTTTGATGTGGGCTATCAAGAGAGCATACTATCAGATGACAAAAATAATCAGCAAGATTCATTGGATGCTTGCTTGATATTTTCTAAATGTTGAAATAGATATTTCTGAGTTACTGTTTAACTTAACATTCATGGAATAGATATTTCCACAGTTTAATAGGGTAAAAAAATAGCTTATAGTAATAGAAAATTATAACCTTAATCACATGCCCAAACTAAGTGTACACAGAGCCATTTATTACATAATAAGATCTTCAAATAATTACATATTAAATATACCCTGTTCTCCTTTGTGTCCAGAGCAAAGATTCTATTCACTATTTCTCTCTTTGGGTCTCCCCATTAGTAAAGAATCAAGATAAAAAGATCAAACTTACAAATACCGTGCATAGGTAGATATTACTGATGCTACATATGTATTTGATTAAAATATGAGAAAAGCCAACAACAGTACTAGCACACATTCATGAAGAGTAAGAAAACTTCAATTAAATTCACAGTCCTTAGGCTAGAGAGATAGCTCAGTCATTAAAGTCTAGGCTCAACAAACAGATATGTAAATTTACACCGCTTTATTCAAGATGACCCAGTCCAACTTCAGGTTTGTAATGATTGTCATGTGGAACTTAACAGGTTTTTGATCACCAAAAGAAATTCAAGTTTTCCTGGCAGAATTTTATTAAGATGAAAATATGGTTCATGACAGGTTTTAGCCATAATTATGGCATGATATTTATGGGCCTAGCAGCTATATAATCTAATTCTTATACTCCATTTACCAAACACATAAGAATATTCATCTTACTTATGTAACATGAATGACATATTTGTGACTACCATTGATTTATTCTATTAATGCATATTAATAATTATAATAAGGAATAACTCTTTTCTCTTCAACTAAAAATAGCTTTGTTGCACGCACATATATATGGATGTAAGTGTGTGTATGGTAATTATCAGTTACTGTTTTAGAGTCCGTCAGCTCTCAGTCACTCCTGGCCTACTTCTTTCTTATGCAATCTTGGGAACATTACTTCAGCTTCATAAACTACAGCTTCCTACATCTCTCAGCCTTGTTGGAGAAAACCACATGTAATAGGCCAGGAAGCAAGAGGCAGAGCCAACTCAGATTCCACCAAAGCCTAGAGAGTTGAGACTAAGAAACACTCCTGACTCTAAGCTTATTCAACTTGTCCATCTCATTTGTTAGGAGAGGCTGGGAAGAACATAGATTCTGAACCTCTTCTTTGTTTCATTAGGAGAGCTGTCACCATTTGTTTTCTTCAGTCTTCATTATTTCAATCATTTGTTACTAGCTCTAATATTTTCATATTGGAAATATATATTTTTAATTAGGTGTGAGTGTACCTGTCTTATTTTTGTTTTGTAAGTTCTGGTGCTTTGCTTTCCATCTGTGGCATTCTTGGTGTTGGGGACCTTCCTCTCATAGTTTGGTCAATTCCTAGAGAGGGTTAAAGAATTCACCCAAGGGGGACATGCTTAATGCCATTCTACTAACTCATAACAGGAACCTAAAAGCATCTGCCTTACAAGGCTTTTACACCCTTTTATCACTCATCAACTCTAACCACATATGAGCCATGGACCAGACACTGGGGATAGCTCTTATGTTTTTGAACATATTAAAACATTTCAAATTTGCCAATAATTTATACATATTCTCAGTTGTCCTTGTGCCTTAGTTATAAAAATCACTATTGAGGTGCTTGTTTATATTCCTTAGGCACAAACTCTTGATTGATTTAAGGGCTCTTATGCATGAACTCTCATGATGCCCTTATCTGTGGCTTAGCTAGCTGTCATTTCAATGATTGTTGCCTCTTTATTCTTTTTAAAAGTGGGTAATTGCAGATTAGCAACTACAGCTATCTCTATCATTTGACTGTACCATCTTGCAAAACAGCGGCCATGCCCATACCAGATGACTGTAAATAGGTTTGGTCAAACACATTTATTTTATATCTAAAATTCACTGGTAATCTTTTTTTTTTTTCCCTTGGGGAAAATCTCCACGTTAATAACAGTTCAAAGTATATAAAGCCCTAATTTCTTCTCTAATGGGAATAAGCTTCTTTAAATATATACACACATCCCAATTCAATATTCTGAGAGGAGAAAAACAAACCATCACACAAACAAAACAAAACAAACAAAAACCTCCTTAACACTTTTAGTGTCTCTAGCTGGGCTTAAGAATTAAACTGATCCTTGTACTTGAGAGGCAGAGGCAGGCAGATCGCTGAGTTCCAAGCCAACCAGGGATACTCAGAGAAACCACCATGTTTCAAGAAACAAAAACAAAACAAAAGAAAAGAAACAAAAATTAAACTGAAATAGGACAGATGTGGGAATGTATGTTGGCACAACTTGTAGCTACATTGGCAGAGTGTTTCTTTGGCATAGATGAAGCCCTGAGTTTGAACCTCAGCACCACATGGACCAAGCATGGAGGTACATGGTTGCTACCCTAGAAGCAGGAAATGGAGATAAGAGGTCATAACTTCAAGGTCATTATAATCAACATGACAAGATAGAGGTCAACATGGGATACATGAGATATTGGTGTGGGGCTAAACATATGCAGAAGAGACATGTACGTGGTTTACTAGCGTTTTATGTGAACATGCAAGTTGTCAAAGTTAGGGTTTCTATTGCTGTGAAGAGACACCATAGCCACAGAAACCCTAATACAGAAAAATACTTAACTGCTGCTGGCTCACAGTTTAAAGATTTATTCCATTATCATCATGCTGAGAGACATGGCAGAGTGCAGGCAAATAGGGTGCTAGAGAAGGAGCTGAGAGTTCTGCATCTTGATCTGAGACCTCAAAGCCAGCCCCCACTTTGACTCACCTCTTTCAGCAAGGCCACACCCACTCTAACAAGGCCACACCTCCTAATAGTACCACTCTCTGTGGGCCTACGGAGCCGTTTTTATTCATATCATCATACTAGTATTCATAAAAAAAAACAGGAAAATCTAAGATGTCACCAGACCATAAATTTATATTACTCTTAGATAAAGACAACATAAATTTGTGAAGAAAAGACAAGCCAAAGATATTCAACCTAGGAGCAGTGAACCTGAGAAAGTCACTCTCAGAAACAGAGGGGAAAGCTGGTGGCAGATGGGTAATTTGTTCTTACACAGCCACGGCATCATCATTCCTATCCAGTGGTGGTAATAATATTTTTTCTTCATTTAGTCAGGGGAAATTTTGTGGCTTCTTTTTACATGGAAACTTGAAGAGAAAGAAAGAAAGAAAGAAAGAAAGAAAGAAAGAAAGAAAGAAAGA